>NW_028146743.1:1867307-2329807 GCF_055883805.1 Amblyomma maculatum | reverse complement strand
ATGGAGGGACGGACGGACGGACGGACGGACGGATAGATGGAATATAGGAGCGTCCCCTTTGAAACGGGGTAGTAGCATTAGCTATCATGCTCATTTTTTATTGATTTAGATTGGTTGACTAAACCATCATTCTATTTATTAAATTTTTGTTTCTACATTACTAACATTATGCCACTTATCTGCTTTTAAGTTACCAATCTTCCAGTCGTTTTTTGCTAGTTCCACCGCCGGTTTATTCACCCGGCCACTGATATCTCTAAATCCCAGAGCTTCAGGAACAGTGACTGCGCCTGCATCAATTCCGGATGGATACCACTACATTCGAGTATAATATGGTCAATTGTTTCACTGCACCACATGCGTCATCTTCATTGTTAAATTTCTTTTTGTAGCTGCGTGTTCTAAGGCACCCTGATCTAGCTTCATAAAGTAGGGCACTGCCTCTTGAGTTATCAAAGAAAGCTTCCTTCCTGATCTGCATTTTCCACTTTCGGTATAATTCCACACTCTGTTTCTTTTCCATCGAATTTATGCTATTTTTACCTTCTATGTTTTTCAACTGTTGCTTAATGCTCTTTATTTCTCCGTCCTTGTAAATAGCATACTTACTAGTTAGTTTCCTAGGCGGAAATAAAGCCCCTTGATACCTTGAAAGTTACGCCAATGATTGAACTTTGCCGCCGCCGCGCTACCTCCTAGCCTCCTCCTCTCCCCTTGCGCGCCGCTTCGCTGAAGGCCGGCTTTCCGCCCGATTTCCTGAGCGACGATTGGTCTCCCTGCCGTTGCCCTTGGAAACCAACGCGCGTCCGGCGTTTTCCTTGTGTTTTCTTTTTCCTCCGCGCCATTTTTCTCCTAGTCTCGGCGAGCAAATATTGCGCACTGTGCTTTTATTGCAGCGTGCAAGCTCTATGCCGTGCTGTTGCGCGTACAACCGCAGCAAGCGGCCTGAAGATGGTTATGCGGTACTCATGATACCTCAAGGCAAGCGTGACGGCTTGCGCACGAGTCAATGGATTCACAAGATTAGTCGAAAGAAGTTTATTCCTAGAAAGAACAGAGTTGTTTGCGACGTAGGGTGCCTTTCTCACTCCCCGTAATAACGCGTCACCTGACGCTGCGTTTTCTATTCCTGCTTGCTCCTCAATATTTTTGCGGCGGCAACATGTTCATTGTTAAAAAAAAGGTTGTCCTCTGCAGCATGCTGAATATTCTGCGAGGCTCCAAGGCTCCATCCTTTAACACGCTGTTGACTTCTGTACAGTCAGAAATAGGGCACTATAATCTGCTTTTCGCTGTCAGAGATAACCGGAAAATTAGTCTCTCGATTGCATTTGTCGCGATTATGCTAGGATCCCTGGCCTCCTTCACTAAAAATCAAAATTCGGGCTTCTAGAGGAGCTAGTCTTTCCAGCTTGGTTACTCGGGAGCAATGAATGCTGGCCCTGAAAAACTCTTTGGCAAGTAAACCCAAGGTATTGCGGGTAATCTGCACTAGTTCGGTCGTACGGCATTTTTTTTTTTCAATTCTTGAATGTGTCTTGCCATGCTTCGACGCACGCGTGGGTTAAAAAGTATGCGTTCGTTTCATCTGGCATACGGCCAATGTGCAGGAGGTGTTCCCATGATCACACACGCTTCAATTTAACCATGACTACTAGGCGTTGGCAGGTTACCTTCGCTTTGAAAGCTGGAGCTCTAAAACCGCGATTCCGCGTATTCATTTACTGCGAGAAAAGTTTTCCCATCGATGTCAAGTCAGCCGGAATCATTGCATCAATTTTCTGTATTTACGAAATTTAAACAATCAATAATGATTACAGTTATGATGTAAAAAATAGGGGAACATTTTGCGAGCAACAATTCTTAGCACTGTAACATATTACTAATTTCAATTGTATGCAAGAAGGTTTTTTTTTCACCTTGACTGAGTGATTAACCCATCGCTCTCTATGTTCTAGCTACATTTCACAGAAGACCAGTTTGAGCCGCCAATATATTACACGAACTCGAAAAAAAACTGAGGCCCAACGCAGTTCCATCAATTTTCTTTCACCTACCTGTCCTGAAGTAAAGGAAGCCTCCTCGACAGAGACATGAACCTCGCGCTGATAGTAGTCAGTTATTTCTGTGGCTTGCTCTTTTCCCACCTCCATTTATGAGAAAACAAAAAAGTATAAGAATTAAAAGTCAATGTATAGTTGTCTCGTCAGATATTATGAGATAATAGAAATATGACTGACAACGTAAGTCAATGAAAATTGAAATATATCAATGGGTCATGGGACGGCATCAGATTAAATAGTGATGGTTATGAATAGTGATAGGTAATGATGGTGGCTGTTACGGATAATAATAGTAAATGATAATAATAGACCCGGATAGTGAGGTGATAGTGTTCGTTGCGGATAGCGACAGTTACGATAGGTTACTGGCATTAGTAGATATATTGATAGATAGGATAGCGATAGTTAATGAATTGGCAGTTATATGCTTTCTCATTTCCGCACGTTGAAGACCTATGTGCACCCTGTAATTTTTTTATTTGATTGTTGCGTTCAATGAAATCACGCTCTTTTACATAGCGCATGAGGCCGCAGCATGCTTGCCTCAGAACTTCAGTGTGTCGGCAATAGGGCCCACCACTTCTCCCAGTGTGCCCTGCTGTCATTTAACCACACGCGAAGTCAGTGAGTGTCCGCGTACTCATAAAATTATTTAATTCCTCCATCAGCATCATATCAAGACTGCCGTGGCAAACCTATTCTTTACCTCTAAGCGGCAAGGAACAGCTCAAAATTTGGTTTTATACAAAATTAACTAATTAACGCAGATTATCGCGGATCGCTAACTAGCACAGTGCCATTACACTTGGCCTAAGCTTGCCAACGGTATACGGTTCGATGTTGCAGCTAAAATTTAGATTTTAATAGCAATTTACTAAATATCAATTAATTTGGCCAAGTAATTGATCAAAATACATGTACAATTAACCAATAATCAAATCACATGGTTGATCACGTGACATATACTATGCTTAGAGAGATAGCTTGACAGTAGCGAAATAGACTAAGTCCTGCTTTGACCTTCTCTGATCTTGCAGTTCAAAGCACCAGCCTGAATCGTTTTCCGAAAATTTACCGCGGTGAAAGATTTCACGCTCTAAAAAAACACAAAGTTAGAGGCAGTACTAGATTAGGTGCACAAAGTAAAACCTTATCATGTGACTTAAAAAGTGTCTGCAGCACAGAACTCGCCCGAAAGCTTTGTTTATCAGTATTCCCCATTCAAAGAGTTCAAGGAAGAAACCAATCAATTCATGAACTTTACTTTCGGCATTCTCAATGCTTTTCTCGCAATGTTTCACAAATTTTGTGCACTCCTGGAGCGCAGACCTGGCCCAAAAGCTCGCGCTTCACTCACTGCTGCGGCCAGCCGGTGGGCGACAAGGAGAAAAAGCGTGTCGTGCGCAGCGCTCGCCGCCGCCGCGCGAGGAGAATCGAGGAGGAAAGCGCGGCGCGGAGGAGAGTGTCGCTACTTTCAAATTATCAAGGGACTTTAGGCGGAAAACTGCATTGCTGCGCCCTCTGCCGAAATTCCGCCCGATGACGAGGATTGCGTTTGAAGCACACTTTGCGAACGCTCGTCCTTTCTTTGCTATCAAGCATGCCTCGTCGCCTGTTTCCCTATGACACGCTTACGGAAACCGCAGCCGCGCTGTGTGCCATCCGCCACCATTCTACCTATTCAGGCGCGGTGGACGGAGTTCGCCGACACCTTTCGCACTGTGCCCTGTATAACGATGGTGAAATAGCAATTCAGCAACAGCAACGAGTGTCAAAAGGAGATCCTGTGGAAGCAAGCGATGAGGCAATCGATTCCTGATAGCTTATAAAGGGCAGGCGTGTTCTGCTTCACACGGAATTTTCGTTAGCCTCGTCATTGGGTGCAACTGCGACAGATGGCTCAGCAATGCAGTTTTCCGTAAAGTCTCTCGAAGAAAAGTACCGTCATGTTTGTACTTTGCCGCCGCCGCATCACATCCTCTCCACATCCTCGCCACCTAGTCGGATTGCGCCAGTGTGGAGTAGATTGTAAATGTTACAACCGCTGTGTCATTAATATCGGACGTGAGGATTTAGCTTTTCATGTCGAAATGATTTTTGTTCACAGCAGAAAATTAAATTTTATTTTAGCACGCTTTCAATTTACTATAACATAAAACAAAAGGCGCTCACTGGGTAAGCGCAAAAAAACGAGGCTTCGGAACGTCCATACGCATTGAAGGAGTGAGAATAAACTTGAAAAAGACTGCGTTTCGTGCGTTGAACTTGTTTTTAAGTCAGAGCTTCGGCTCAAAAGAATGTGCTAGGCCTTGCGCTATGCACCACCGACTTCATTACATCGTAAGCAGCCCATGTCTGCGACCATTTTGGCCATCTTTGAGCTACACTAAAGCTGATTTATTTATGCATGACGTAATATCAAAACTTATTTATTTATGCATGACGTAATATTTCTTTTGTACACTTGTATTTGTTTTGTGTTTTTACCTGTCACTTTTGAAAGTTTTTCTATGTCCATCACTTCTGTGCTGCGCATCTCACTGCAATAAACTTACGTTCACATACGAAACTAAACAGATCGACTTGTATCGCATTTCCAAACAATTTATTGTGCGCCATGATGAACACTAAAACACGTTAGGTGTGTAGAACTAGTATGCTTAAACACATCAACATATGCCTACAGCAGCCCTTAGTTGGTTACGCACCGCAAAATATGACATATCTTTCACCGGCAGTTTTTCTAAAATGAAACTCGCAGAAATGTCTAAAAAACGGCTAAATCTAAAAATGTATAAATGACTAAAAAGAGTAGGTTGCCTTAAAAAGGTACAAAAGCTACAGAAATATTTTTCTCAACATTCTCATCGCTTTGGTAACCGTTTATGAGAATTCTTTTCACTGCCGAGGTTGTAAACTGAGCTAAAAAGCACGCGAGCGTTCAAAGGCGTGGCTGGCCGGCGGGCGCTGGGGTGAGAAATAGTGGCGTGTGCAGCGCAGGCGGCAGGCGGGCAAGGAGAAACGAGAAGGAAAGCGCCGCGAGGAGGAGAGTGTCGCTACCTTAAACCTACCAAGGTTTTTTTTTTTTTTCGTTGTTCCGCCAAGCGCTGGAGATCCCGCAAGCTTTCGCTGCTGACAGTACATCTCCACCAGGAACCAAAAGACTGAGACAAAAATACTCAAAATATCAAAGTAATAAATGACTGGTGTAAGGACAAATCAGCCACTCAACTAAAGATTCATTCTGAAAAGAAAACCAACCACCTTGGCTTGCAGCACAAACGAAGAGAAATGGCAAGCCTTGGTACAAGAATCAAGGAAAATAATAAAGGTTTAGACATGTGTTTCATCCACATTCTGTGTGACTTCTAATTACTTGCACTTGTAGTTACAGTGAAAATGCAATATTATTACAAGAAGTAATTTCAGGAATGTAAAAATGGAAAAAGGTTTTCATCCGAACATAAAATGGGTTGTAATAATCCCGATCGCCCTCAGCTCGCGCGCCAACCCGAAAAGGTAGACGAAGCGGAGCCGGAGCCTCGTTGGCACTGCACTGTTGGTTCGAACGCTACCCCCGTCGGTTTTCTTTCGTCTTCAGGAGTACGATATCCACGTCATCTATCGATCTGGACGCAAGCACACCGACGCTGATGCCCTTTCCCGTTCACCGCTTCCTAACGACTCGACGGCTGGCTTCGTTTGTGCCTACGATATGTCGCCGCTCAAAATTACCAACATGAACTCTGAGCAGCAGAAGGATCCATGGATATCCTCCCTCTTGACATTCCTGTCTACGCCCGCAGAGCTATCTCCGTCACGTGCACTTCGTCGTCATGCCCACCACTTCGCCACTCGTCATGGACTTTTATACCGCCGCAATTACCATCCTACAGGGCGAAAGTGGCTTCTCGTGATTCCACGATATCTCCGTGCTGAAATATGCGCCTCTTTCCACGCCGATCCCCCATGCGACCATGCAGGTGTCATGAAAACCTATTCTCGACTGCGTATGAGATATTACTGGCGCGGTATGTACCGCTTCATTCGTCAATACATCCGATCCTGTACCGCCTGCCATCGTTGCAAGAATCCGCCCCCTCAGCCAGCCGCTCCGTTGCAGCCATTACCTTGCCTCAGCCGCCCTTTTGACCGTGTCGGTATCGATTTATATGGCCCGCTTCCGACCACTTCGGCTAACAACCGCAGGGTCATCGTAGCCGTTGACCACCTAACCCGTTACGTGGAAACATCGGCCTTGCGGTCTGCCACCGCACGGGATGTTGTTTCGTTCATTCTGCATCGCCTCGTTCTTCGTCACGGCGCAACGAACGAATTGATCAGTGACCGCGGACGTGCGTTTCTTTCCGACACTGTCGAAGCCCTCCTCAAACAGTGCCAGATCATTCACCGGAGCACCACAGCGTATCACCCCCAAACCAATGGCATGACTGAGCGATTTAATCGCACTCTTAGTGACATGCTAGCCATGTACGTTGATAGCGCTCACTCTATAATTGGGACCAAGTGCTGCCTTTCGTAACGTACGCCTACAATACGGCTACGCAGACTACGACTGGGTTCTCCCCCTTCTTTTTTTTATATGGTCGTGAACCCACGTCCACCATGGATACTATCCTGCCCTACCACCCCGACGCTTCAGAGACCACTCTACTGTCTGAAGTGCACACATTTGCCGAAGAATGCCGACAATTGGCGCGCTCCTTCACAACGGAGAACCAGGCTCAAGAAAAGCATAACCGGGACCCTACAAATCCAGTGCCTACATATCCCTCAGGTGCCCACGTTTGGCTCTGGGTGCCTTCCTCTGCACCCGGCCTCTCATCCAAACTCCTATCGCGCTATCATGGACCTACATGCCAAGCGTACATGCTCTTGCGCTGCTGTGTTTAACTCCTCTCACACCAGGCGTTGAATAGTGCCACGCACCTTCATGTGCCAGTGCTGGTTTACTCCGAACTCCTTTTCTTGAAATAAAACTATGTCCATTCATCTCTTTCACATGCCGACACGCTTGAGCATATCTACAATTTCACACGCCTTCATAAGAGCAGCTCACATTCTGCCCTGGAAATCAGTTCAGTTCAGTTCAGTCGTTCAGTCGTGTCCGACTCTTCGTGACCCTATGGACCATATCACGCCCCGCTTTCCGGTCTCTCACTATCTTCCTAACTTCACATAACTTCAACTGCAGCGCCTCGAGGATGCCATCTAACCATCGCGTTCGCTGCCTACCCCTTCTCCGGCGACCCTCATCCTTTCCCAATGTCAAATCTTTCTCCAGCGACTCTTCTCTTCTCATCAGATGACCAAAGTAGCTGAGCTTTAACTTTAGAATTTGACCCTCCAATGAGCAGTCAGGGTTTATGGTCGACAATATCGACTGATTTGATCTGGCCGTCCAAGGAACTCTCAAGTCTCCGCTAGTACCACAATTCAAACGCGTCAATTCTTAGGCGGTCAGCCCTCTTCACAGTCCAACTTTCGCATCCATACATCACAACTGGAAAGACCATAGCACGAGTTATATGGATCTTGGTTGGCAGTGTAATGTCTCTGCTCTTTACTAGGCGGTCAAGGCTAGCCATGGCTTTCTTTCCCAGAAGCAGGCGTCTCCTAATTGCATGGCTGCAGTCTGCTTCCGGGGTACTCTTGGAGCCCAAGAACTGAAAATCTGTCACAGCTTCCACTTCTTGTCCCTTGATGCTCCAGGACTTGATAGAGCGAGACGCCATGATCTTTGTCTTTTTAATGTTCAGTTTAAGCCCAACTCCTCTCTTCTTGTACGCGCATCAGAAGTCTCTTGAGTTACACTTCACTTTCTGCCATTAAAGTGGTATCATCCGCATATCTAAAGTTGTTGATACGTTTCCCAGCAATCTTCACTCCAGCTGAAGACTCGTCCAGACCGGCCTTCCTCATGATGCACTCAGCAATAGGTTAAATAGGCAGGGCGACAGTATGCAGCCTTGCCGCACTCCTTTATCAATCGGAAACCAATCAGTAAGACCATGCCCAGTTCTGACTGTGGCCTCTTGCCCTTCATACAGGTTCCCGAGGAGACAGATGAGGAGAATTGGAACTCCCAACTCTTGGAGAGATTGCCACAACCTCCTATGATCTACGAAGTCAAACGCTTTCGCATAATCAATAAAGCAGAAGTAGAGGGGTTTCTGGAACTGTCTTGCTTTTTCCATGATCCAGCAAAGGTTGGCAATCTGGTCTCTAGTTCCTCTGCCCTTGCGAAACCCAGCTTGCACGTCCGGAAGCTGCCGATACACATACTGCTGCAGCCTACCTTGTAGGATTTTCAACATCAGCTTGCTAGCATGCAAAATAGGCGCGATCGTGCGGTAGTTGGATCAATCTTTGGCACTGCTTTTCTTTGGAATGGGGGTGTAAACTGACCTCCTCCAATCCTGTGGCCACAGCAGGGTTGTCCAAATTTTTTGACATAATGTATACAGAACGTTAACAGCGTCATCATGGTTGAGGTTTTGAAGCAACTCAGCTAGAATGCCATCATTTCCGCTAGCTTTGTTCTTAACAAGGTTGGCTAAGGCCCATTCAACTTCACTCTTCAGGATACCCGGCTCGAGATCAGTAATCACAACCGTCTTATGTTGGGTTTGCACATCCGGGTCCTTCCTGTACCGTTCTTCTGCGTATTCTTGCCACCTCTTCTTTATCTCTGTGGCTTCAGTGAGGTCCCGGCCTCGTTTGTTCTTTATCACGCCCAGCGTAGCACAGAAGCTTCCTTTGATATATTTGATTGTCTTATACAGAACTCTTGTGTTCCTCAATTGGCTGTTGTCCTCAACTGCTTGGCACTGTATGTTCAGGAAGGCATTCTTATCTCTCCTTGCTATTTTCTGAAAATCCGCATTGAGAACCTTGTATCTTTATCTTTCTCCCATAACTTTTGCCATCCTCCTTTCCTCACCTATCTGCAAAGCCTCTTCAGATAACTAGTTTGCTTTCTTGCATTTCTTTTGCTTTGGAATTACCTTAGTAGCAACTTCTTGTATCATATCACGAACATCAGTCCACATCTCTTCAGGCTCTCTGTCTTCTAGATCTAATTCTTGAAATCGATTCCTCGCTTCCATAGCATATTCTGATGGAATTTGATCCAGATCATACCTGAAAGGCCTTCTAGTTTTCTGCGTTTTCCTCAATCGAAGCTTAAAGCTTTTCAACCATAAGCTGATGAGCGGTGATGATAATCACCCCTCCAGATGGTGTAAACCAGTGGGCTGCTTCCAGCTAACGCACAGAATGGCAGTGCTTGAGTTGCCAGCTAGCATATATCGTGAACGCGCCTACTTGCATCTAGCACATCAATATTGCCTCAATGTTTGCGCCAGTGAGCATTTTCAGATTTGGTTTCACTCCTTGGGAATACTGGTCAAGCATCTGTGACCCGGCTCTAGTGGCAGCATGGCTGGGAAGTCCGCAAGGCCAATGCGAAATGACGAGTGCTGCTTTCCTGTCTCGACAGCATGCGATGTGTGCTCGACCTGCTTTAGGTCGTGTGCGCGTCACAAGCACTGTAGTCATGAGGGTTGCGATATTATTGTGGTTAAAAACTAAAACCATCAAAACAGTGAATTCACACTACCGATAGATAGTGCCTCCTCTATCTGGGACCTTGTTGCTGACAACATTGCACAGTAATGATACTAGAACTGCCATTTCAGCTGAATTTTTTTGGATCCACATATGATATGAGCCAAAGAACTGACATGATAAAATCGAAAAACCGTTTATAACATGAAACTTTTTACAGTACTCGCGCTGCTGCGTGAGCTCCTCGGACGCGGTTAAAACTAAACTTTTATGGGCTGCATCGCTGGCACCCTCACTCAGTCACTGTCCTGGCAAAATGGCACAGGCCGCCACAATTGGTCATGTAGTAAAATTAGGTTGGACGCCAATTGGTGAAATTTTGGAGGTTCAAAGACCAAATTTTTGCAGTGGCTCACTGACACTTAGAGGCCACTACTGAATTTCTAATACTGGAATTAGATCCGAAATTAATTGTCAAATTTCGATGAAGTCAAATTTTAGCAGTCCAGGGACCAAATTTTTGGGTGGTCTACACAGATTGCAAGGTGATCATTGGGTTGGCCAAATTAGGTTGGACATCAGATTTTGTCAAATCAAATTTTGGGCTCCCAGACGGCCAATTTTGGTGGCGCGGACGCTTTCTGTGCACACTTTTGAAGATACATTGATGCTTGCGGATACCCTCTGCAGATGCTTGTTTGCACCATGGGCCTATTTTGATTAAAAGAAAATGCCCCATTAGCACATTCTCTGGCAAGTGACATGGCCTAGCAGTGATGATTGGTCAGTGAGTTGTCTGCCATCATGAGACCATATGAAATGGCAAAGTGGCAGGAGGCACTTGGGATGTGACATGGCTTACCACTGATAAGTCACTAAGGTGCGTAATGTCATGAGACCACATCTTGAGAGCAGCTGTCAGTAGGTTGAAGCACCCAGCTTGCCATAAATATTGAAAATTTTAGGTTGCAAAAACGACAAGCACATAGGGCTCCAATAAAAGATGTTATAGCCACATGATTGCTTCAAATACTATCACATTTCCCTGCAATGATTTAAATGCCATATAATTTTAGTATCTTTTAATGAGTTGCCTCTTCTGGAGTCATCATGCATCACATCTTAAACTAGGTCGCCAAGCTAATTCAAGAGATTGCTTGAAAAATGCACTACTTACATTCTGCAATGTCCAATGCATATGCCGTACTCTTTAAGTCCTTCACTTTTTGAAGCAGGGTTGCAGGGGACAACGAACTAAGTTCTGCAAGCAAGTTGACACCATCCCAGAAATCAGTGCGGTAATAATGTAACAAAGAAGACTCAATTACTGACTTAGATACTAATGATTGATTCGAAATTTGCATTTGCTTTTTAATGACCATACAGCATTGGAGCAGTTTAATAGGTGTCACTATGGCTTGTTACCTGGTCATTCCAGTGCACATCGGGACTTTTAAAACTTCGTGTTGCGCACACCACCACATCATTTATGTTAATTACAGCTATTTTTGTCTAAGTTCAAATCGCTAAAGCTTGTTATTCAGACAAAAACACACTGTGACACTTTTGGTGGCGAAGTTACATATATGAACGTAGAATCACAAAGATGTCAGATCCTTTTAAGTGAAACTACCAGCAGCCGCAAGAGTTTTTAGGATAGAGGCACCAAGGCAAAGAATTTGGAGAAACACTGAACTACCCTATAAATGAGTTGCACAGGCATAGTTTGAACCAAGGAAGAAGCTTAATGAGAGCAGTATACAAAATGTGAAAATTATGCACTGTAACTATCTTTGCAGGAGGCTTGGGGAAGCAGGCACTTTGTAGTTTAATATGATATCAGCTTAGATCACCAGCATGTGGCCTCCTACCAAGTGATAAACCAAAAACAAAGGTCTTGTAGACATGGCCCCTGCAATGTTGCAGCAGCATGCCAGTTTCCAAACATGCATGTATGGCACTGCTTCTAAGCAGAGTTCTATTCATTCTGTCTGTATTTACCAAAGCATACACACATATATGCATGCACACGCATGCACAAACTGAGCACTAAACAACAGCACTCTTTACTACCAAAACATGCGAGTAGGAATAAGGAAAATGCTACGCACTGTATGTAGTAGCTCTGAACTCTGAACTGCACCCTTAGACATAGAAAACATTTGCCTTTCTCATCAACCCTGAAGCTTCAAAATCTTTTTTGATTACCACTACACGTAGCAATGCCCACTCCGAGAAACATCCCAGAGGTTAAGCTACATGACAGTGCACAGAAGATGTCATAAATGTATACATAGTAGCTCTCTTTCTTTTGCCTCTTCCTGCTCCTGTTCTGCTACTACACATTCCAGCCGTAATGCACTAAACACTAAAATAAACTTGACTGCAACATCTCTTCACAAATTTGTCATGTCTTTACCTCACAATAAGCATACAGACCACATACTACACAAGCTGTGGCAACATTGCATACCATGCAGTGAGAATCAGCAGCACTTTAAAAAATTCACAGGTTTTCAATCCAGCTTCCAAGCTAGAGACCCTGCCAGAAAAGTGAATTATATTGTATTCTTTGCCCAGATACATAAATATATAAAGCATCACATGTAGGCAGGTTTATAAAATAAAGAGCAGAAATCGTAAGTTACACAATATTCAATTTTTATAACTGCTGAGAAAGGAAACAATTTTAATAACTAATTACCAGATGGAACGAAAAATGGTAGATGGAACGAAAAATGGTAGGCGTAACATTAAGAGATAGAAAGCGTGCAGAGTGGGTCAGAGAAATAACTCAAGTTAATGACATTCTAGCGGAAATTAAGAAGAAGAAATGGACATGGGCAGGACATGTAGTGCGAAGAGAGGATAACCGATGGTCGCTGAGGGTAACAAACTGGATTCCAAGGGAAAGAAAGCGTAGCAGGGGGAGGCAGAAAGTTAGGTGGGCGGATGAGATTAAGAAGTTCGCAGGGGTCAAGTGGATGCAGCTAGCACAGAACCGGGTTAAGTGGAGAAATATGGGAGAGGCCTTCGCCCTGCAGTGGGTATAATCAGGCTGATGATGATGATGATGATGATGAATTACCAGTTACAGAGCTGCACCTGTGAGTAATGACTGCTTCTGCATTGCTTACGTAATGTGATACTATAGCTTAACATTGTCCCCTAACGCACTATTGCTTCCTTTTACAACACACACACTTCAGACGTTTTACAGCACAGTGGCAAAGTGGTTCCATGCCTTGGAGCTGCTACAACTAATGCATGCACACCCACTGGTTCAACCACCAGCCTGAAAATGAATAGACATATCTACTCACCCACATGTCGTTCAATCGCCACACTACTTTACTTGCGGTTCTGAATAACCTCCCAACTCACATCCTCCTTTCCTGGGAATGTTGTGACATATAGTTATTGAACTTTACCCAGTTCTAGGGCTAACCTATGTTCTGGGCAACTACCAGGCCCATCTAAACTTCAATGTCTTCATAAACCTGCATAATTATTAAAGTTAAACAACCTGAATGCAAGATAGTGAATAGATGGTTCTCCCCTCATGTTAACTCTGCATAATTTTAAAAACATGTGCATCTCTTCCTGGCCGGAATAACTCAGATCAACTATATAGTTGATCTGAGTTATATATATATATATATATATATATATATATATATATATATATATATATATATATGCCTAGTATATATATATATATACTAGGCAGACATATATATATATATGTCTGCCTAGTGATTTTTCAGATATCTCAAAAGAGTAGCTCACCTTGCACAAAGTCCATATCGCTTTGGTCGAAAACCCGCCGTGGCCTTGCACTTTCGGTTGGAAGCTTCCAAGTTAAAAAAAAAACACCATTGAGCATATTCAAAAAACGAACTGCAATGTATACAGGCATAATTCCAACAGATGAATGATGCCAGTACAAAAGATTATTTGTAGCTTCTCGAAACATCCCACCACTCATAAGGAGCCCAATGCCTGAACAAGTTCCTGCAGAAACACTCTCACAACATGCTTGAGCAATTGCAAACCTTTTGTGTTTGCTCAAAAACTACGGAAAGACAACAGATAACTTTTCAATACAGTTCCTTCATGAAGACAATATAAATATTGAGAGTGGCAGCATCCAAACATTGAATTGTTTTGAATTGGATAATGGTATTATTTTTCCTCATTTCTCTTTATCAATTCTAATGTCTTGAGTTCATTGTGCTTATACAACAATCAATCTGATTCAAACTACACGTTTTTGATACCGATATATGCTCAAGGTCAACTTTATCTTTATTTTGCACCAGGAGTGTCTTTATTTTGCATTTTTTAGTGCATTTATTTTGAAAGTGAAAACGTTGTCCTAATTATGCTATGCTGTGTAAAAAAGGATAACTGGGTAATTTGTCAGCTGATATTTGCCTTTGAGTCCTTTTGTGCTTTGATAAAAGAAATGTAAATGTCCAGGGATTTGATGGAAAAAATTCTGAATGCCATTGAACAGGGGCCCTGCAAGGCCAGCTATAGTAATAATAATTGGTTCACAGGAAGGGCAATGCGCAGTATCTGTCCCAATTGTTTCTTGGACACCGGAATCGCGCCGCAGGGTAGGGAGGAAGGTGGGACTGAAAGTGGAAACAGAGCAAAAGGAGCTGTAGTGAAGGGGAGCTGAGTAATTTCGACTACCTGGCGATCTTTAACGTGCGCTGACATCACACAGCATACGTACGCCTCTTCATTTTGCCTCCACCGAAAAGCAGCCGCCGTCGGTCGGGATCGAATCCGGGTACTCCGGCACAGTAGTCGGGCATCTTAACCACTGCACCACCGCGGCGGGGCAAAGCCAGCTATAAATTAAGTAATAATGAAGATTTTAAATGCTAAAATTTTAGTTATATATATAAAGCTCGCACATAATTGCACCACGGAAATAAACGATTATAGCAGTAAATTGCTATGCCAAGCTGATTTAAATTCGAAACTGCATAGTTACAATATCGCACCATTAACCATTGAATGCTATCACAGCACTACTGTAAAAAGGAAACTGAAAATCTGCAAAAAATGCTGGTACATTGCTAGACTGCTTCAGTTCAAAATGTGTGTGCTATAAGAGAATGCAACCACAGCTATTATTTTGTTTGTGACACAGTTATCATCAGTTACCCTTAGTTATCAGTCTGTGTCAGGAACAGTACAATCGTCATTAGTTAGCCTGTTATCACTACCTGTTTTTGGAGTATGGACAAATTTTTGTTTGCGTACTTTCATTGCAACGATGCCCAGTGCACTTTTATAGATAGATCACTAAGTGATATTTGCTAGGGCTCCTGAATAATTTATTATAAGTTCCGTCATGGCTGTTTTGGTTTCCGGTTTAACAGCTAAACGACGGCTGTGACGTCAGTGCAAATCACATGATACACATGAAAACTGTGATATCATAGCTGATTACCCAATCTTCGCCATTCCAGCTTAGCCCGAGCCACAACGCAGTGCTTGCTCGGCGCTAAGCATCGGCGTTTCGCCTCCGGCGCACGCCGCAGAGGGCAAACATACGTAGGGTTAATGGTTTTCGGGTAAAATCCGATTTTGCCTGGTTTTTTCACCCCGATCGTGTTCCTAAAAAATCGGGTAAAACCCGAATTTTCCCAATTGCTGGAACAGCTGTGTCCATGGTACTGCTGTGCGCTTGTTCTCGTCACTGCAATGTGGAGCTCATTAACAGAACTTGTTGAAAGCTCGTATGAAAGAACCAAAGCCGAAGGTACTCGATTGATACTTTCTGAAAAAGAGGTTTTTAATTCGAAGGCACTCTTAAAGGGAAACGCACTCGAGCCACTTTTAGATTGTCCAGAAAACGCTACAAAGTGGAGTACATCTAATGCCAAGGATTCGATCACCTCGTAAACGTCAAGCTACAGCAGACTGTCAACGATCTTCCCCACAATGGTCGGTAAAAGCGATCGGGCAAAAAGGGTTCTGTCAAGGTTACCTACGAGCATTTCCACATTAGCAAAAATTTGTTGTGAAGAATTTTGAGCTAAAATGTCCACAAAATGGGGCTTCCCTCTGAAACAGAACGTCTCAGACAAAGAAGGAAACCAGTTGACAATTTCGAAACTGGGTGCCATATCGATCCATTTGAGAAGCGGCAGTTGATAGCTAAAGGTAGCTGTGACATTATGCGAACGTACTCTAGCTAAGCTACCTACAGAGACCAGACCGGTCTAGGACGAAAGCCAAAATGTTGCGCATACAGATGATTATGAAAATAAGGACTTGTAAAACGCTGATGACCGGCACACGTGAATAATATGTTTCTTTGCCAAAACCTGACCGTTGTACATCACTGGCAGCAATAATTATGACAGAAACGCCGAATTATGAAACACTTTCTTGAAAGCAGCCAAAAGCATAACTCTAATTATTACCCACCGATCAGGGCAAACAAAATAATTACTAGTTTGTAAATTTAACCTTATAAAACCTTAATTTCGGAATGTCTCCACGAAAAACCCGATTTCTCCCCTATTATAAAGTCGAAAAATAACGTCCGATTTTTACCCCCCAAATTTGGAAATATATAAAACCCTAAAACAAATAACCCTAAATATACGCAGGCTCCTAAATGGCCTCTCCAGATAGAGATGCCGGAGAAAGCGCGGATGTTCGGGCAATTAACCCCTGTTGGAGCTAATCGTCCCATTCAGTGGCGACGGTGACCTGCTGCGAGGTAAATGGGGACAATGGCGCGGGGGCGAAACAGGGGAGCATCTGGGTGCATACAGATACTCGAATTACTTGAAACTCGTTGCTGATGCGTGTTTCGCAGGCAGTGGCCCCTACCAATCTTTGCATGCTTGCGAGCACGAAGTAAGAGAGGAGCGCCGACTCTGGCACGCTGCAGTGCATTTGGTGTTATTCTGCGTAGCCTCCTTGACCGAAACAAACGGGCGAAAAACAGACGGAGTGGCAGTTCTGCGCGTCCTCTGTTAGCCGGAAAACGCACCTTTGCGCGTAGGCCAACCTGTATCATTATTTAAGATAACATTTTAGGATGAAGCTGCATCCATGTCTCTTTTCTTTTTTTTTTTTTGTCGTCTGCGTGCACTCGTCACAATGAATCGACAGGCCACGCAGACGACGAACCCCGCAACGAGATCAAGGGTATTCGATGGTACGGTAGACGTGTGAGCAGCGCATACTGTGCTTTTTATTTCAGTGCGAATGGGAGAAAAGCATTTTGTAGGCGAAGAAGTGTTTGGTCGTTGGCTGTGAATCGGGATAACGCAAGAACAGCACCGTTTTAATCATGATAACATGCATAATATTCCCAACACAGCTATCCATAGAACTCAAAAGAAGCCACAGAGACGTTAAAAGCGTCGTTTGCATGCATGGGGATCTCCGCAAATAGGAAGGAGTAAGCAGGGCGCGGCTAGTTAATTGGTTTCGTTTGTGGGGTTTAACATCCCAAAGCAACTAAGGCTATGAGAGACACCGTAGTGGAGGACTCCGCAAATTTCGACCACCTGGGGTTCTTTAACGTGCACTGAAATCGCACAGCACACGGGCGCCTTGCTTTTCGCCTCCATCGAAAAGCAGCCGCCGAGGCCGGGTTTCGATCCCGCGCCCTTAGTAACAGTAGTCGAGCCATAGAGAAAGATATTTAAAGAGCGGACACTCGGCGAAAACTGGTCCCAGGAAATGACGCGCGACTTGTTGCGCTGCCGCCGATTGATAGATGGCGGCACCAGCGCGGACATGCGCGGACGTGCGCGCGACGGCACTCGCTGCAGCGGTAGCCCGCCGGAGCAGACGACAAAAAGCTGTCGAAGGGAGCGAGCAGTTGTCAGCTCGTGCCTCGCCGCGCCTGTGCGGCACAGACCGCATATTTTATCTCTCGTGGGCTGCTACACGGAACGACTGCGGTTTGGAACGACGTCAAGGTGAGCAACGTTTTTTGATGAACTACACTGCATTTGAAGCAGTTCACCATGACCACGCCGGCCGGTGCCAATTAAGTTCCGAAGCTCGTGTTCAGGCAGAGAGAAGTTCAGGCGCAGTTCGTGACGCTCCGGAAGTTTCCAACCACAGCGAGGTTTAATTGGATTAATATGTTGTGTCCCTGCGAAACTGAGCTGCATTTCGAACAGTTTATTTCAGCACGCTGGACGATGTGTCATGCGAAGCACCAAGGCACGCCGTTGCGCCAACATGGCGTAGCCTGCCCTTGCGGCCGGGCCTGACGAGGTTTGCCGAAAGACTAGTTTTCCTGAGACGTTTAACAGGGCGACGGTAAGGTGAGAAATGTTGCATTTTTGACTTTCTTGTCCAACTGTGCAGAATTTCAAGCAGTTTAGCTCAGTACGGCGGCGACTGTGCTTCACAAAGTCGCGCGTGAAGGGCAAGCTAACGGTCATGACACGGCGTGCTGGCTGCCGCGGTGACGTGGCGTGAGGCGGTTTTGCGAACGGCTAGATTTGCCAGGTGTCGCGTTTAACAGGGCAACCGCAAGGTGAGAAATGTTTCATTTTTGTCAAACTGCGAGGCATTTCGGGCAGTTTAGCTCAGCACGGCGGTCTGCGCTTCACAAAGACGCGTATGAAGGGAAAGCCAACTTTGCGTGCTCGCCGGCCGCGGTTTTGCGAACGGCTAGTTTTACGTGGTGTCGCGTTGCATTTAACGGGACAACGTTAAAGTGAGATGTTTTATTATGCTGCAAGCTTCATTGCTTCAGTTGTTGAGTGCTTTTGATGGATACTGTTAGTTTAGTGGCTGTTATTTCACTCACTGTAGAAATGCATTTTCAGATAGGTTCGGTTAACCTGCATTTCCTGACCTCTACATTGCAAGAGTAGCTTTTGTATCAATTTTACGGATGACAGCTTTTCTGTTCTGAACAATCACTGCTGCTCACCAAGTCTTCAGTACGCACCCACATGCACAGATGTGTGCGCGGTGCAGTGGCCTTACATTTCATTGCAACCTTCTGCATCATGTTCATTCCTTTTCCAACAGCACTGCATGACCCACGGACTGCAGCCGAAGCACGGCAGATGCGACGAGTGAACGGTGTGGTCTTCCCCCAAGCGTCAGTACTCCTCTCTGCCCTGAACAATACACGTTACCCTTGCTAATGCAGCCGCTACTGGGACTGTAGTTTATGTATAATACCTGTTTTGCTACATAACATTTGCCATAATTCGGAAATCAATGTTATGCTATTTTTTTGTCTCTAAGAGCTGTTTCTCGCCTTGTGTATTTTTATTTTTCTGTACTGTCCACATCGTCTAATGTGTGCCAAGTTTTGTCAATGCATCCGTCTACATCTGTTGCATCTCTTACGTGTTTTATATGCAGAAAAATAAATGTTCAGTTCACAAAGAACTTGGCGTCTTTTCTGTCATACTGTTTTGCAAAGGCTGTGGCGCAGCTGAGTTGATGGCCAGTTTAGAAAACTGGGAATCTGTTTTTCATGTTCTTATGCATGCTGAAAATAAATAGAAACACCAGCCGACCATGTAAAACCAAAATAATGCGCCAAAAGGGCAGGGAAGGGCGCAGTGCATGCTAGCATTCAAATCGCGTGCCTTTCAGCAAGACCAGAAGTATTTGCCGCCGGCCGCTTGGTGCGCTACAGTCAAATGGACCGCTGGGCTCTATGGGAGTGTCCGCTCTTTACCAATCTTTTTGTCGAGCGCCGTAACCACAGCGCCACCCCGGCGGGGCTAGTTAATTGTATGAAGCAGTAGATAAACGTCACTGCCGGGGATATCTGCGAGCGGTGACGCAGGCAACGGACGACGCAGGCGACAAGCGCGAGCGATGATCAGGCGACAGTGACTGCACCTACACGGAGCAGACAACAAACGCGGCGGAACCAGGGAACCGCCGGAACGGCGATGCGGAGACGGAACGCTTCACCAACGCTAGCGTCGATGTTGAAGCCCCTGAATAAATCTATTCAGGGGCTTTAGTCGATGTTGCGCACGGACGGACGGATGTTAGGAGCGTCCCCTTTAAAACGGGGTGGTGATTGTCTGTATCATGCTCAACCTTTCATATTTTTTAACATAGATAATCCTTCAACTTTAACGACTTTCCTTTTACTCCCGGGCTTTTAAACACCGGTGTTTAATTCCACTTTAGCTTCTATGCGTCCCCTCCCCGCTATTCACCCATCAATCTTCCAAACGTATCTTGCTTACCTCTACCGCCGATTCGTTCACGCTTCCTTTGCTACCTCTAAACCCCAGTGCCTCGGCCAGAGTGACTATGTCCGCATCGACATCTGGATGGATACCGCCACCAAGCTTTCTTCGATGTAGCAAAACTTTTTACCCTCACCAACAGCGCAGTCGGCGCACCACGGTATGTTGCTCTGTGCTTGCAAGGCATTACCGGCGCCATTGTATCTGCGCCTCGCTCTTGAGTTTCACCTCCGGCAACGTGGAAGTCACAACAGTGATCACACCACAGTTCTGGCGTCTCACGTGACCTATACTAACCTTTGGTGTCACATTAATTGCACGGGCGTTGAACACAAGACACAACCGCCGTCTATGAGAGTAGATATTCAATTACGAATCATTATCAGTTTTACGCGAATGCATGGTTGGTTAGTTTAGGTGGTTTAGCGTCCCAAAGTTACTCAGGTTGGGAAAGACGCCGTAGTGGAGGGCTCCTGAAATTTTGACCACCTTTGCTTCGTTAACGTGCGCTGACATATATATAGTATATGATGTGAGGGCTGAGCTAGAGTTTCAACAATGAATCAGGGCACAAACATGGAATATAAGGAGTTCACACGTTGAATAAAAGACTGTCACGATGCCACGATACAGGTATAATGGTTCACGTACGCATAATTAGGAAACAGAACATGCAGTCATAATTTGTTTTACGCTGCTTAAAAATACACAACAGAAACAAAGCGAAGAACAGTATAAGATTTCAAAGCATACCATACTCGAGGCCCACTTTAGGGATCGTTATGAAAATGCGAGCAGCGCGGCGCCTACGAACTCGGCTATTTTAATTTCTTAGCGCCGCAGCTGTATTTAAAGGGGCGATGACAGGGTCGGTCAATGTATTGCCGTTTTGTACGTCTGTGAATAATATAAAGGTCTGCGATTCTACACGCAAAGTTTTAGTGCCTATCAAGCGCCGCATATTACTAAAAACTGTGATAGAAATCGGAATCGAGAAGCTCCTCCCACCGAGACTGCCATTTTGAAATGTTCGTGTGACTTCACAGAGGATACGCGGCGGAGCGTGGTCTGCAATGGAGGCTGCAATATCAAATGACACGTCTCTCTCTTTATGGACAATTGACACAATGGTCGTCCCTCATACAGATGTGCTCGATGACTAGCTAAACACTCGCTAAACAACTGACTGACTGATTGACTGACCGACCGACCGACCGACTGACTGACTGACTGAAGCGACGCGACCTCCATAAATAGGGCGCGCCGCGTCTGTCTGTTCCAGCGCGCCAAGGCTAGCGCGCACACACATTTACGGCGAATTCGAGTGGGAGAGCAGGCGCACTCGAGAGCATTTCAGGAGTGCTCTCAGACAAGCGGGCGCCCTCCAGTGGGAGAGCAGGAGTCGAATCACCGGCTCCCAATGGCAGAGGAGGAGGGTTTTCATCCGCTGAGAGCACCCGAGTGCACTTTCCCGGCTGCTCCCTCGTCTAAAGCGAGAGTAGAGGAAGTCACATGTCATGCATAAAGCGTCATATTCGCGCCATCTTTTTTTCTCTTGAGTCGGCGATGCTCAAAATGGCAGCTGCAGAGCGTCGGCGCTCGGCGAGCGGAAAGCATTGCTCAGGTGCTGTATGCATGTTTGAGAATCGCTGCTGGCGTCTAAAGGGCCAAAGGAGGCAGCTCGCCGCACTGTAAGAAGAAAGACATACAAAACAAGCGGTTCTACGCGGAGCGTTGGCCTCTCCTCAGGTTGCAAGTGCCGCCACAGCAGACAGGCGAAGAATTCTGGGGAGAGGAGTGCGGTCACATGGTTGTGGCGCGCTGCTCCCGACACGCAAAGAGCGTTCCCGTGGGAGGACAGTTACACCCTCGCTCGGCGTGCTCCTGTACTGCTCTGTACTGCTCGGCGCCTCTGCTCTCGTCTCCCCAACCGAATGCGTCAGCTTCGCTTGTTGAAACGCTCCCTTTTCCTCCCGTCGAGCCGCGCGTCGTCGCCGTCCAAGACTCTAGATAGGACGAGCACATTCCGGCCGGTTGAGTCACCGTCATCGCCGAGTGATGAGAAAGGAGGTGACGCCGATACGTACAAGGCTACGCGCTCTCTCGCACGAAGAAGGAGGCTTTTCTCGAAAGACGTCGAACTTTCGATGCGGCGCCGCGCGGGCTTCACGCCGCGCCGGCTTAACAAAAATGAGCGCCGATTTCGTGACAGGCAGTAGTGACCCCAAATCGACTGCAGCTTACTTCACAAAGCGCGTGCACATTTTGTGGGAAGCGTCGATATGTGACCCTGTCTGGCGAGCGCAGCCGGCAGCTGTCGGCGCCGCTTGTGGGTAGACAATTGCTGGGGGCGCAGTCGTAATCCGCGAATCGGCGCATCGGTTAGTGCGGGCAGTGAAGGGAATTCGAATCGCGTTGAATTTTGCGATTACGGGACTGAAGCGGCGGTGGCGGCACATGCTTTCATGCGCTGGCCGTGGACAGACTGAACATAGTTTAGCAAAATAAAAAAATGCTTTACTAGCCGAAAATAATAAAGTTTGACTAACACGCACATATAAAAGCAAGTCAAGGGGTACCGCTTCGTTCAAGTTCTGTCTGCTTCTCTAATGTCGCAAGGCGTGCTCTCGCGTCAACGTATGCTTGTTTGGATTTCCTCTTAGTTTTGGACCGACAGATCGACTGGCAAGAGCTCAGCAACGCAACTCTAACCCCTCCCCCTTGTCGCCGCGCACACGGCGGAAGGAAACGTTGGTAAGGCACGGGAAAGGGAGCGGTTTGTTGATAAACAATACAACTCTCATAACGTGAGAATAATATGCTTCTGATTCTATGCTTGATGCAGCATGAGGCCATCGATTTCGGCCTCCTCGACAATCTCTAGACGAAGCCCGAAACAAGTGCGAGGACCACTAAGGTAGCACATTATATTGAAGGCTTGTCAAAGAAAAAAGAATATGCGAATAACATATTTTTTCTGGTGAAATAAAAAAGCTCCCAGTGACTACC
This sequence comes from Amblyomma maculatum, assembly GCF_055883805.1. Lineage (NCBI taxonomy): Eukaryota > Metazoa > Arthropoda > Arachnida > Ixodida > Ixodidae > Amblyomma > Amblyomma maculatum. The sequence continues at coordinate 2,306,913 of NW_028146743.1, read as the reverse complement.
GTCCACAGCGTGCATGCAAGAGAGCAGCTGACACCGCGAATAGCAGACGACATGGGGATAACATCCCGTTGTGAGGTCAGCGGCTGATGTTTGCCACACCAGAAAGCTTCTTTTGATATTAATAATAAAATTCATTTTAAAACTATCTACCGCACCGAATGAGTTCTAATTTCTACGACTTATAATTTAACGTGTGTGGAGTGAAACACAGTTTATGCTCAAATGTTAGCTGTCATGACCCCTTTAAGCGGTGACGAAACACAATAGAGTCGGACTTTTACTGCATCATAGATTACTGTAGTGATATTTTCTTACTATTCAGCAGGAATAAGTTTGAACACCGCAGCAAGTATGCGCGGTGTCGTTTCCATTTATTTGTGTCGCCCTTTTATCTCGTCACAACCAGCGCTCTATTTGCACATGTGCTGCAGTTGCAGCAAAATAAGCTTCTCTTAAATCTCATAATGCTGAAAACTATACTACAGACAAACGTGGTTCTCCACAAACATCAACGCGATCTTATCCTTAAACTCTTTTAATCGCCTCGCCACGGTGGCGCAGTAGTTGAAATGTCCGACTACTGTACCGGAGTACCAGGGCGCGAACCCTAGGTTTCGATGGAGGCGAAACGGATAGCATCCGCGTGTTGTGCGATGTCAGTGCACGACTAAAGATCCCCACAGGCCGAAATACGCGACTCAAAATGACATCATGACGCCTCGGTGATGCGTCAGGGCGCGACGAGACGCGGATTAAACCAAAGACCACCACGGTGCCGCCCGGGGTAACGGTACGAAAACGTTAGCCCGGGCCGCTTACTTGCACGGAAAGAGGTTTATTCGCAATCAAGAAACCGTTTGCTAACTAGTTATATATATACCGTATGAATAAATAAACTAAATCGTTATTTTTAAGAAGCCGCGTTAAAATTTCAACATAACCAAACAACCAAAAAGCAGCTACAGTTTTGCAATTGAATTAGGGCGGCTGTCGTGGGTCACTTATGTCACCGGAGGGCACGCTAGAAAAGGTAAACCAGGGTGGGTAAACAAGCCATAAAAATGGCGGCCTCCTCTAGAACAGCTCATTCAAGGACCAAAGCCAATTCCACGGTTAGTTCCTGCTTTTTACGCACTGTCTGAAGTCACGGTACTGCCTGGTGGTCCTAAATGCGCGGAGAAATCTGCTCGAAGCAGTGTAATCGAGGCTCTGATTTCCTTCAGGAAACAGAAAAAGAAGATAGGTGGACCACGGAGCACGGACCGTTCGGCAATAAGAACTTGTGGCCACATGAAAGTCTCCACACAAATGCGTCAGTTCAAACAAGTACAGGAAAAGCAACACGGTTGAGCGTGCACTACCATCCTCCCTCGATTTCATTCGTTGTCTACCGTATGTCGCCTTCGCTGCCGCCTTTTTCTCTGGGTACACTATGAAGCGCAACCACCCCTCAGTGCGGCAACTTTGCAGCAGATGGCCTCAGCCATTTTGCGCACGCACTTGCTCCCTGTAGGTTGTGAGAGAACGACGATCTGCTCGTTGCCTACGGAAGGTTGAAACCCTCTGGAGGTAGAAAATAAAGGAAAATAAATCTGAGCGCGCACAGCACTTACTGCCGCACCGACAGAGCGGTCGACGGCGCGCCTCATCGCAGTTCAACGGCGGGTTCATTGCACGGTCATCCCGCTTTCGCATTTTCAAGTCCAAATAGGCGTCGGAACAATTTGCTAGGCACGTAGAACGCATTCTCGCACACCTACCTTCGTTGTTGCTCGCGCCGGAGTTGAAGCTTCTGCACCGCAGCCAACACTACACCACGTATGCCGCCGCCATTTTCTCTCTAAAACCTTATATACCGGCTCATGGTGCTCTACAAATAGTATAAAACTGTGGGCACGATATGTGTGCAACGTCACGTTTTTGCGCCTCCTCGACGCAATAGCAGCATCCTGTGACGCAACTTTTTAAGAATGCGGTGGCGATCAGTAGGAGCGGGCGTTTGAGAGCGGTCCTTATTTCCACCCCAGGCAGTCGAAATTACTCTGCACCCCTCCAATATAGCATCTGTTTCTCTCTTCCCACTTTCACTTACACCTTTATTCCGATGTCCACGGAAAGGGTGACAGATACTGCGATTTTCCTTTTCTGTAAACCAATTATACCGTTATAACGGTAGAAAAAAAAATATTGCGTAAATTTACTCACCCCATGGAGCGCCAGATATGCCTTAGCTCCCGATACTGTAGGAGGAAGAAAAAAAAGGAAACGCTTGTACATGGGTCGGAGAACTCGCTATTTACGCGCGTAAAGCATGAGTGCTTCCAGCAAGAAAGCTGTTTCGCACGCTCATTTCGTCCACTAGGTCACATGCAGACTTCGGCGATGTGGTACACAGCTTTTGGAAAGAATAGTGGCTCAGCCTTTCGTGCGTCTATTTTCCGTTATTCCTTCCAAAAACCGCAGACAATGCGAGCTACTCACTAAGTTCAGGCCACAGTTTCTGGGTCTGCAACTCACCTGGTTCGGGCCACAGTTCAGGCGACAGCCGTCCAGCCAGGGTTTCTTCGCACGTAAGATCCATTTCCACGTCATCTAGGAATCAGGGCGACACTTCAGAACTTGACCACAATTGAAGTTTTAATGCAATGCAACCCAATGCAGTAAAAATAAACTCTAATGAGTGCATAAAAGTCTTTACGGCTACGAAAGTATCCAAACGCAGTAACCAAACCAAGGAGCATGAAAATGTACCGCTTTTGCTGGTAGACGCCATATTGAGAACTACGGAAGGCGCTCACCAGCACACACCACGCACTGTGACGTCATCAACCATCACCCGTTGTCAAATTTTTGTTCTTGTTTCCGAGAAAGGCGGCTGTTGGGATACAGTGTTAAGCATATACCGCTCACTGATTCGATCGAGGACGCCGAAGTTGCACCGAAATCAGAGACTGCCAGCGGCTGACGCAAGAGGGCGCTGCTGACAGTGGGTCTGGGGAAGCTTTTCAGGCGAAAACCTTTCTTGGCTCATCACTGGCGTGCGCATGAAGTGACTTTCCGCAGAATGAACGAAATACAGGTCCAAAGCCAATCTAACACAATCCACATAAGGCTAAAAATACAAAATACCCAATCCTGATATGATTACATGGTTGCAATGCTTAATTGCATTGTATGACTAGCCACTGTTAGGTTTGGGGTCACGAATGCCTGAGTAGCGTACCGCTGCCAGCAGTTATTACTTGCGTGGCTTGCGTGCTCAGCTCACCGCTGACGCAAGTTGTTACATGCGGCGCGTGGCCCCTCGGTAGCGTTGGCCTGGCGGCTCCGTGGACGGCGGACGGCATCAAAGGTGCCAGCAAAGACGAGGCGTCTTCTAACGAAACAACCTTTACTACAACATCGTGAAGAAACGGGCAAAGAAGCTGACCCGGAGAGAATACGGACACTCTCACACAGCTGGCGTCTAGCGTCGTGTCAACGGCGCGTCAAATTAGACTCTATCTCAGCGGAGTCGGCCGCTGCTTTTTATAGGTTTTCCAGTTCACAGGGAAAGGGTAAACCCTCACAGGAAATGGAGCGCCCAACGTGTCTGGGCAAGATGGGATGACTCAATCGCAGGTGGTCCGAACGCATCCCCTCCACCTCCTGCAGACGGGCGAGGGCGGCGCACTCTCTCACGAGCTCCAGGCTTGGCCGGCGTTTGCACACACACGTACGCACACACATTTGGCGCGTGGCAGGATCACGCTGAGACTTGTCCGTGGGAGGAAGCGTTGCGCGGCCGATGAACGGCGTCGAAATGGCCGATCCGCTCGCGGTTCTGCCTGTTGCTATGCAGTGGCCGCGTCAGCTGTCCCACTTGTCGGTGGAGAAACGTAACACCACATTAGCCATTGCACCAATCCAAGTCGCAGCCAAAATCCAATCCATAAACCATATAACAAGCCAATGTCAAATCCTGTCATGATTAAGTTGCTAATGTGATGACTCGAGTTGGGTCCACCCTGTGCATGAGGAGATTGAGGCACAGACTCGGGATATAATTTTAAACATATTTAATTAAAACAACTGACTCAGTTTCGCTTACGGCTCGCCGTCACTGGGCTGCGTTGGCGTCGTGCGGCACGGGCTCGAAGAAGGGCTGGAATGCCGAATGCTGCAGTTCGCCGTCACTGGGCTGTGTCGCTGCGTCGGCGTGGTGCTGCACGGGCCCCGAAGAAGGGCTGGGTGTTCGTCACGGCCAGTTGGTGGAATGCCGAGGGCTGCGGCTGCTTCCTTGTTTCCATCTGGCGGAGGCATGAACTGCCAGGTGGGGAGTCAGGATGACAGGGGCCGAGACAGCATCTAGACCCCGGTCTCGCAGGTCGTGGCGCAGCCAGTATTCTGCCCTGCTCGTTTTCTGTTCGAACATCTCGTACGCTGCCTACGATCTTCTCTCCCTCTCTCTCTTTCGTCTCCTCTTTTAAACCTTTTCGCTGCATTGCTGTGCCTCCTTTTCATGGGTTGACCGGTTTCCGCGGTCGCCGACTGCCTTTGTTAGCCCCCCTCCCCCCGTACCCGACTTTTGCCCTTTCGGCCTTTTGCAGGTCCCGTCCCCAGGGAGTAGTAGCCTGTGGCTATCCATATATGGGCATATTTTCGTCCCGTGGTACCAAATATGGGCATGCCTACAGTTTGGCCACTCGACGCCGGCCTGGCGCTTTCAGCAGAGTCCATGAGTCGCTGACCGGTATCCGCAGCCTCGTGCGCGCGCACGAGCTGTCACATCCGCTCCTTTCAAGAATATTTGCCGAACATTAGTAGTTCACCATACACACACAAGCACACACCACCTTTAGGGCATGATTTCACGAATGTCACTGTTTTCTTCGTCACGAGCACTGAGCCAGGGCATGATTTCAAAAGTATTCACTGTAATACCCTTCGACTGCACAATGAGAAAATAATGAACGCTACATTCAAATTTTTTGAAAACGAGCAAACAAAAATCCAACTAAAATCAATGCGAGCGTTAGGTACAAAACAATATATTTTTTTTCTTTTCAAGAAACAGTTTAGCTGTTTCATCCTTTCTAGATGTTAGCTAGGGACTTCTGGGTCAACAAGTCGGTTACGGAAATGGTACCTAGCAGCTGGAAGCAGAGAGGGAGCCGGAACCGGGTCAGCTGCAATTGCTTCATGCAATGTTATCTTCATTATAGTTTCGGCTGGTTGCAATACCTCTTCCTCGAGAAAGGCGTCACCGAACTGCGTCTGCAGAAAGTATTACATTTCATCACTGGGACTACAGTTTTCGTGCCGGCTGCTCTTGCCCCGTGCTGTAATGCGGGGTTGTTAACAATGGCAGGGACTAAGCGATGGTTGTTCTCCTCTCGTTCCCGTGAGGCAACCGTGTCGGCAAGAGACTAGTAGGCTGGTACTTGCTTTAGTCGGTTAACGTGAACTAAAGCCACTGATGCCGCTGAGATCTTCAGAATCCTGAAATTGACAGCGGAGAGCTGCTGTATTATTCGGTACGGTCCTTACTGCCTTTCCTCATGTCGGCTGCTTCCCGCAATGCTTCCGCTGTCACGCCATGGACCACTTGCAATGTAGATGTCAGTTCTCCTTGATAATCCTCCAGCGACCCGTATGGCATCCGTTGCTTTCCGTCAACGACCGCATTTCGCGTGTCTGGGTCGCGGCCAAATAAAAGGTAGAAAGGCGTCATCAGACCTCTCGTGTACCGCCGTTTTATATGCAAAAACAGCAAACGGTGTCTATAAATCCCAATCATGTTGCCCTCGCGAAACGTAGTGGGATAACAGTTGGCTTGCAGTTCGGTTATGCCTCTCCAGAGCACCGTTACAAGGCGGATGGTAAGAGGTTGTCTGCCTTTTGTCCATCCCAAGAAGCCGGTAGACATCATTCATCAATCTCTAAAGTTTGACCCTTGATCCGTTAATAGCTGCCTTGGAACGCCGTGCCGCAAACCGACCGCTTCTACAGAGGCGCGTGCCATGGTTTCTGCTTTTTGGTCAGGCAGTGCCGTTATTTAAGCGTATTTCGTCGGGTGATCCACATAAACCAGTGCATGTTTCCTCTCGTCTTCGTTGGAAGCGGGCCCATATCCATGCATACCCTTTCAAAAGGCGTAGAGACCTCCCCCAATTTCTGTAGGGGGCTGGCCTGCGGTTTTTCGGGGTCTTTCTAGGTAAGATTGGCAGTTAGCGCAGTATTCTGAAACGTCAGAACACGTGCCTTGCCAGTGGTAGCACCGCTCCAACCTTCTCCGTGTCTTTGCTACACCGCAGTGGCCCGCGTACGGGGCATCTTGAAAATCCTCAATTTGCGTGGTACTAGTGACCCAGGCACCACGACTCTTTCCCATACCTGGCCAGACTTTCTTCCTGACTGAATAGGCCATGCGCACCAAATAAGCATTGTCAGGGTCATCGGTGATCCCCCCCCCCCCCCCGAAATAGCACGAAAGAATTTCTCCAGTGTTTTGTCATTTCGCTGTTCAGTGCAGAGATCTTCCATGTCTATGGCAGGACAAAACTCATTGATGGCGCACTGTTCCCAAGGACGCGGGATCGAATCCCGGCCTCGGCGGCAGCTTTTCGATGGAGGCGAAAAGCAAGGCGCCTGTGCCAGTGCACGTTAAAGAACCCCAGGTGGCCGAAATTTCCGAAGTCCTTCACTACGGCGTCTATCATAGCCTGATTTGCTTGGGGACGTTAAACCCCACAAACCAACCATCATTGATGGTGTCAACCAAATTTATACTTAATGCGTCCGTGTTAGTATGCGCCTTGCCTGGTTTGTGTTCTATCTCAAAATCGCATTCCTTAAGCTGCAGGTTCCACGGCGCGAGGTGCGAGCTTGGGTCTTTCATTTAGCAGCCACATAAGGGGCTGGCAGTCAGTCACTAACGTGAACGTGCGGCCGTAGAGATAGCACCAAAAATGCCGCACGGCCCAAACTACCGAGACACTCGCGCTCAGTGGCACTGTAACGCTGCTCGACTGGGCTAAATTGCTGGCTTGCGAACGCGACTGGGTGCTCCCTGCCTTCAAAGTTCTGAGGTAGCACCGCACCGGCAACAAGCTTGGAGGCGTCGGTAGCCACAATAAAAGGTCTGCTAAAATCAAGACATCTCAGCAAAGGGGCCGTTACTAGTTTTCTTTTAGCTCCTTGAACGCCGTCTGTGCCTTCCGACCATAGGAACTCGGTGTTTTTTGCAGTTAATGCAGTCAGTGGCTTCGCGATCCCGGCAAAGTCTCGAACGTGCCTTCTGTAATATCCGACTAAGCCAGGAAACTCGCACACATCTCGGACTCCGGCTGGCCTCGTGAAGTCACGGACGCTACTTAGTTTACCTGATCCTGGCTTTATTCCATCCGCCGAAACGATATGTCCAAGGCATCTGACTTGTTGCTGGAGAAGCTGGCTGGCACTACGAATGTTTCAATTGTAAGCCAGCGGCTCGCAATCTGATCCTTTAATCAGCATCTCCTCGACTGCGTCCACGTGATCAGTAAATGTGCTGCTATAAATGATGATATCGTACAAGTACCTCTTTCCCAGCATACCAGCCAAGATTACGTCCGCGATTCTCTGCTAGACGATAGGGCTGTTAACAAGTCCCATCGGCATGCGTCTCCACTGAAAATGGTCAGATTGGGTGTTAAATGCGGTTAAATCTCGATATCCTGCGGATCCATTTGGATTTGCAAAAACCCTGATGCAAGGTCGACAACCGTAAAATACTTGGCTGACCCTAGCTGCGCGAAGGTTTCCTGTACTTGTGGCAGGGGGTAGGGGTCTATCCTCGTAACGGAATTCAATCGCCTGTAGTCTATTATCAATCGAAATGAACTTCGGGTTTCTCAACTAGAAGCGCCGGCGCTCCCCACTGAGGTTTGGAGTGCTCGACAATGCCTTTATCGATCAACTCCTGGACCTGTCTATCCATTTACTTTCTTTGTAAGTAAGGAATTCTATAGGGCCGTCGGTACACTGGCGATGAGTCGCCTGTGAAAATCACTCCGCAACTTCCCAAGTCCAGCTTTGATGCAGCGAATACATCGGAGTAACGATATAGGAGACTCTCAACTCTATCTCGCTCTTGGCTCTCGATATGAGAGAGGTCGAAATGGCGGACCGCTTCTTTAAATTTACCTTCACTGACGAGGCTTGTGGAGCAAACTGCGGCACCCGTCTAATCCACCTCAGCCGTAGTAAATGTAGCTACGTTTTTGTTTTTCGGCAGGCGGAGCTCTTGCGAGTAGTTACACAAGCGGACAGAAACCCTTTTCTTGTACCCTACCGTGACAACACAGCCCGCCACACTCGGTCCTATTGCGAGCTCTCAGCCTAAACCGCTCAAACACATATCTCTGACCGAGGTGGCACCACTGTTTCTCTTATTGTCCGAACACTAACTCCCGCGCGTTTTAGCGAGTCTTCCGTGCATTGCTCCGCATAGTACACCCGTGCAACATACTCAGCTTCTCGGTATTGTAATGGTATCAGACACCCGCGACAGGAAAGGCTTAGTATGGGATGGATGCAATGTTGCCGCAGCATGTCCTGACCCACGAGTCCCGCTATCTCGTCCCGAAGCGACACAGCGTCGGAAAACGTGTAGCTGGGATGGTCAAACCTCTCGCTTCCGATAGTAAATCGCAAAAGACACAGGCCGCCAGTTCCGAGATCCGCTCCTGAATCCCCACACACCGTATACATAAGCATATTGTCGAGCCTCATGCACCTGCCTACCTCCCTTCTTTGTCAGCAGATCGAAAAACTTTTGCTTTAGGAGCGTTATACTGGAGCCAGAGTCGACCAACAGATTGCAATTGATCCCATTCACCTCAAATTTGGAACTTGGGCAGGACTCACAAAACACGCTTACAGTAGCACAGCTATTCCGGCTGTTGCCGGCAACCGGCTCGGCTGCGGGGGACTGTACGAGTTTTTTTTGGGGGGGACAGTAGTTCTTTGTTCCGCCTCCGACAGAGTAAGATGCAGCTCATTTGTCCGATCAAACTCGTGGCTTATCCTCGGACAGTTTCTAGCGACGTGCCCGTAACAGCGACAACCATAGCAGCGAATCTACTTTTCAGGATTCGCGCTTACTCCTTTGGCTGTTATCAACCTCCCTTTTTCCTCAATGGAGACCTACAAATCGTTACGCTCTTCGTTTATGGCTGCCTGAACAGCTACTTCAAAAGTAGCTGGCGACTTCGACAACACAAACCTGCGCACTGCATCCCTTAGCCTGGTGATAAACTGGCACTTCATATTGCCAGGGGGCGCTCGGAGCGAAAGACGTTGAAGTGGCGCTCGGGGAAAAAGGACGAAGTGAATCGGCTCCGGTCTAGAAGGACGTACCTAAAGCTTGGACCGTGTAATTCCACCTGCACCGGCTCTGATAACCTAGCCCTAGTCGCCAATATCGTGACAAATCTGGTGGAGGTGCTGGGTATTCGCAGATGGGGTGTTCGCAGATTTCTCGGCTTGCGCAGTTATTACCGCCGTTTTATCGATAACTTCGCTGATCTTGCTGAACCGCTGACTCGGCTCACCCGGGGAGACACCCCTTTTGTTTGGAGTCACGAGCAAGAAGCTGCTTTTAAAGAGTTGCGTCTCCGTCTCCAATCGCCGCCTATTCTAGCCCATTTCGATGACCACGGTGAGACAGAAATCCACACTGACGCCAGTAACATTGGCCTTGGGGCGGTTCTCGTGCAACGTCAAGAGGGTGTGGAACGTGTCGTCGCCTATGCCAGCCGTGCTTTATCCCGCGCCGAGATGAACTATTCAACTACTGAGAAGGAATGCCTCGCCATTATTTGGGCTGCTGCAAAATTTCGCCGCTACCTTTATGGTCGCCCATTTAAAGTGGTCACTGACCACCATTCCTTGTGTTGGCTGGCCAACCTGCGTGACCCATGCGGCCGCCTGGCGCGATGGAGCCTTCGCCTACAGGAGTTTGACCTCACTATAGTCTATAAGTCCGGACATAAGCATGAAGATGCTGACGCGCTCTTTCGTGCGCCCGTCGAGCTCGCTTCACCACACACGGGTGACTCTGGCTGTTTTCTCGGAGCTGTTGATGCTTCAGATATGTCTCATCAGCAGCGTGCTGATCCAGAGTTACGAGCCCTGATCGATTATTTAGAAGGTCAGCCAGCCACAATCTAAGTGCTTTTCTCGGAGCCTCTCAACTTTCTGCCTGAGAAGTGGTGTACTCTATAAGCACAGCTCTAGATCCGATTCGAGAACCTACCTCCTCGTGGTACCCGCAGCTCTGCGAGAGGAAATCCTTTCCGCGTGCCACGACGAACCAACTTCTGGCCACTTGGGCTATATTCGCACACTTGCTAGAATAAGAAAGACATTCTACTGGCCCAACCTTGCCACTGTCGGTTAGCGTTATGTTAAGAGCTGTCGGCAATGTCAGCGTCGGAAGGTTCCGCAATCAAAGCCTGCAAGCCTTCTCGTGCCCATAATACCACCACGCGCACCGTTTGATCAAGTCGCCATGGACCTTCTCGGTCCTTTCCCTCGATCTTCCGGGGGCAACCGCTGGATAGTCATCGCCACAGACTACCTGACTCGATATGCCGAGACCAAAGCGTTACCTAGTGGTACAACATCGGAGGTTGCCCATTTCTTTGTACACCAGATCATGCTGCGGCACGGTGCTCCGACCTGTATTATTACTGACAGAGGGACTGCCTTTACTTCACAAATGATGGCCGAAGTTTTTCATCTCAGCGGTACGGCGCATCGAAAAGCTACTGCTTACCATCCACAGACCAACGGGCTGACAGAAAGGCTTAATAAGACCATTGCGGACATGCTGGCGATGTATGTCGACGCCCAGCACAAGACTTGGGATGCTATCCTACCATATGTGACATTCGCGTACAATACGGCAGTCCAAGAGACGACGCGCTTCACGCCGTTTAGCCTAGTTTACGGCAGGGAGGTTCGGACGATGCTGGACGCAATGCTCCCTTGCAAAACAGATACCGAGCTTTCTAACGACGCCGAACACTTTGCCCAAGATGCTGAGCAAGCACGCCAACTAGCACGCGTCCACATCGCCCAGCAACAGGACAAGGATTCACGCCGGTACAGCCTCTGCCACAAACAAGCGTCCTACAACACCGGGGACCAGGTGTGGGTGTGGACTCCTGTTCGACGCCGTGGCCTATCAGAAAAGCTGATTTGCCGTTACTTCGGACCATATAAAGTCTTGCGGCGCCTCAGCGACGTTAACTATGAGGTCCTCCCAGATGGCCCAGAGCAGAGAGGCCGTCGGCTACCTCGTCCAGAGACAGTTCATGTCCTACGCATGAAGCCGTATTTTACGCGGTAACTGAAAGACGGCGTCTGCAAACTTTTTTCTTTTTTTTCGTTTGCTTTTGTCCACCTGTGTGCCGTGTGCGTCACGCTTAAGGAGGGAGGAATGCCAGGGGGCGCTCGGAGCAAAAGACGTTGAAGTGGCGCTCGGAGAAAAAAGGACGAAGTGAATCGGCTCCGGACTAGAAGGACGTACCTAAAGCTTGGACCGTGTAATTCCACCTGCACCGGCTCTGGTAACCTAGCCCTAGTCGCCAATATCGTGACAATATGCTCTAGAAGCAGCTTTTTGGCGTGCTTTTGCTTAGCACTATCACGCCCTAGCTCTTGCGCTAGAGTATCATTACCAAGGAAGCGTAAACGGGAAGCAAACCCGCAAGCATCTTCTCCCGGCTTCGGTCTAGCGCAGAGAAACCGCTAGAGCTTTACACTGGGACGATCCCTGTCAGAGCACTTAAACGCTAGTGTCTTACATTCCGCACTGTTCTCGCGTTCTTTACTCCCTCCTCTCTCCAGGCAAAATTACGTGCTGCTCTGGGCATTCGACATTTCGCCATCGCCAGCTATTGTTCTTGAGTTAAACTGCAGACCTTTGCTACTTGTTCTAACATTAAAACGTTCTGGGATAGACGGCCCTTTATCATCACCAATGAATTTCTCCACCATGTTAGATAAAGCAAATACGCTTGCCCCGAAGGGCTGTGCACTCGACTGGGCTCCTTCTATATTTAACAAATTGTCAATGCCTGAAGCTCCTCTCGCTGGGGGTACAGTCTTGCTTTTGCCCAATTATTTAAGTATGGACCCCACTTGTGACATCAATGTGATGATTCTAGTCACTTTACGTGATCCTGGGTCTACACTGGGCATGAGGAGGTGGAGGCACAGACTCGGGATGTAATTTTAAACATAGTTAATTAAAACAAGCGGCTCAGTTTCGCTCACGGCTCGCCATCACTGGGCTGCGTCGCTGCGATGGCGTGGTGCGGCACATATGATTTCCATCCCAAGTACAGACATTTTTAGTTTGTGTTATGTTCGGCCAGACACACAAAACATATTATTGGTACTTTATAGTCGGTGAGTGTGCAGGAAAAAACGATTTCCGCCTTGTCGTGCAAGTCAGTCACATAAACTGTTACGAGGAAGCGTGAATTTTCCCCGCTGTTAGCAGTGGGTCCCACAGAATACAAAGTAACAAAGCGCGTTTCGTGCCGAATAATAATATTCATACAAGGCGTACAAATATTCATAAGTGCACTTAAATGATTCCAGTAAAACCATTTTTCGATTGGGGCACGACAGCCTTTGAACGCGCTATGTTATAATTCCGTCTAGGGATGTGGCTTTAAGCGATCATGGTGCCGGCATGACCTTGCAATGGGAGCCGTGTTGTAAGCGAGCTAGCTCTTTCAACATGGCCTGCTGAACTGGAATAAACTGAATGCCGAGAAAGAATATCTCAAAACGCTGCCACTGATCGGATGCCGTCCGGACCTTTTCGAGCGCGATCGGTCAGCATTCAGTACGATTTGCTCGGAAGGGCAATAAAGCAAACTAATAAGTGCTTGTTCGTTCTCCCAGAAATACGTGAAGGCGCGAGTATAACAGAAAAGATGCTTACTGTCAGCTACACAATTGAGGCCTGCGAACGGATAACGTTTGCCGCTTAGATTTTTGCACAGCTGAAAGACACATTTCGGTGCTTTTAGAACGGAAGAAACACGTGCCGCTGGCCACCTTCGATCGAATATCGCATCACACTGCGCGAGAGCTTGACGGCATTAAGAAAAACACAGCGAACTGTCATCCCGCGAGACCAAATCCTCTGCACCACGCAGCCGAATGTTTTTCCCACCAGGCGAAACCACGTGGCGGCCACGCCCTTCGCTCCTCCTCCGATACGTCATTCGTGACGTAGGTCAGAGAGGTCCATTGGCTATAACGCCTTAATGGCAATGAATGGCTTGCGACGCTAGTTATAGCCTTAATCCCAGTCGTAGCCAACAATGCAATTCAGAATCCAGATAATAAGCCAACCAAAGCCAACGCAAAAAGCCATTGTGGGCATTCGCATTACCGCCCGTTAGCAGTGCCGGCCTTTGGGGTGGGCGACCAGTGGGGTCGCACAGGGCGCCATTATGAAGGGGGCGCCGACCTGCACTGGTGCTCTCACCTCCCCCCCCCCCTCCTTGTCTTGCATCCTTCACAAGAGACATTATAGTCGTGTGTTCACTGAAGTGAGGGAAGCAACATGTTTGCTTGCAGAATCCCCAAAACGAAGGCCGCCAAGGAGGAATGGACCTTCCCAGAAACCGCCTGGAGCGGCATCGGGAAGTGGCGTGGTTTCTGCCTTCTTTTATGGTACACTGCAACATAGGTCAGCAATTTAGGAGGGACGGGGGGTGACAGAGGTGCTGGGGACGTTAAGAGACGTTACCAAACTCTCTGTCTAGTGCCCGTCTCAGTTCGTTTTTTTTTTTTTTTTTTTTTTTTTTTTTTTTTTTTTTGTCACAAAGCTCCTGTCAACGCGTCCTTTAAGTGATGACGGTTTCTTTTTTTTTTTTTCTGCATGCTCCACGGTGGAAACATCGTTAGAGCGCGCAGCTTCGAAACAAAAACATGTTTTTTGAGCTCGAAAACGGATCTGAATGTCGACTGGTTGCCTTGTTCATCTCCTTTTTTGAGGAGCGCAGTAATTTTAGACTGTGAGCCTCTAATGAGTCCGCCGCTGGGAAAATTAGTTTTGGACGAAATAAATGATTCTACTTATGAGCGTTAGAAAAATATTAGCGGACAAAATTGAACTGCCCAATTTCTGAGTAAATAGCGACTTTGTTTTTATACTGTTGTTATGCGCATGGATGTGACAGGACAAAATTTCCCGCAATGGTGTGGCTACATCGGGAAAAGAGGTTGGGTTCGCTGAGTCCAGCATTATGTTAAAGCCCAGTTTGTTCTTATTTTGAAATCTAATATTACTTCTAGCAACCCATGACTGCATATGTCTTCTATTAGGCACCGTTCTAAGCAAGATTTCTAAGAGAATACGAAGGCAGAAATTCCAAATTTACATGCGTGCAGCGAAAGTTTTCAAGGAGAAAAGGAAACAAAGAAACGCTTTGTATAGTACAAGAAAAAGCCCACTTTTCGTAATAGGCTCAAACTAACCTGATCTAGCCTGGCAAGCATCGCACGGCATGTAACATGACTTGAGCAGGTTCAGCTCATATTGGCAACAATCATTTTTCCCCGCTGAACATGAGTGTGAAGTGGTGAGCTAAACGTTCTCCACACTAGTCCCCAGCCGAGGCATTATATATTATTCAGCACCGAAGAAATACATAACGATAAGCGCATCATAGAAGCCACGTTGTTTTTTCAGACTTTAAAACTTGCATTTATATTTTGCATGAGTGGGTTGAGTTGTACTTATATCTAACATGCATATGCTCTCTCTTATTCTTTCTTCAAATATGGCCTTTACCATTTTTACTTGAGGGGCACCTCATATTAATGGGAGCGCATAAGGGCCCCGTGACGCAGAAAAGCGGGTATCGACGTTGTGGTTGCAACGCGAAAATCAAAATAAAGAAACCAACGTTTTTCGGAAACCCGTGGAGTCGAACACGGTTTCTTCGCAGAGCGAGGCGGGCACGCAACAACTCTGCCACAGAACCGCATTGCTTCTCTCCGAATAGGAGCCCGCCTAATGTATGCATTGCCTTAGGATTGCCAGCTAATGTTTAGGTGCGTCATTAGAAAGAAACTATTTATAGAAGTAATAGTTAAGCAAGTAGCAAAGAACATTTTCGTTTTGCTTTACCTGCGATGCGGCGCTCCCTCGAAATTTTTTTCGATCGTACGACGTTGCCGCAACAGATGGCGCGAGCCGCCACCCGATTATACAAAATACAGTATTTGACGCGGCTAGGTGGCGTGAGGTGCCGTCATCCATCCATTCGTTCATCGTACGTAAGCAAGCGAAGTAGACGGATGTGCTTCTGGAGCAATCCGGAACGTATATGCGATAAGGTGCTTCGATGCGTGCACCCTCGACGCGAGCGCGGAAAGTGGGGTGTGCATCGAGAAACCCTACTATGCGATGGATGCGGTGCCCTCAACTAATGCAGGGCGCTCGTATAAGTATTCTGAGAGTGCCGATGGCGCATCGTCTTCTCCTGCTCGGGGAAGATCATGAGAAGGCGATGCGAACGGGGCCCGATAACGCTATCACGATGAACTCTTAAATCTAAGAGTGTACGATGGGGGGCCAGTTGATGATGCATGAACTTAGAACTGAAACCACGCAAAGGACGATACACAGGGAAGACGTGGAGAGGACGAGCGCGGACTTGCAACAGTTTATTGAGACACATCCTCCTTCCGTCAACGACACTGCGCATGCGCGACAAGCATACGCTATGTAATTGAGTTCAGAAACTTCAGTTCCTTCTTATACATATGGACCGAAGAATCGCTGACACACTTTTCGGGCCCATATCTATCAATCTGCTAGCTAGAGTGGCTGCTCCTGGCCCTACGGGGCTAGGAATGGTAGGTCACTGCCGCTTGCGGCGGGGGCTAACCTGCCACCATATTTTGATCTGTTGCAGGCCATCATTGCACCCTCTACAGTTTTGGTGGTGGACGACGGTTGTTGCGACGTGCGTCTTTCTCTCCCTCTTCTTTTCTTTCTTCTCTATATTTTTTCTTTCCGCTAGGCTTCGAAGACCTCAAGTGCTTTCTGATATTTTGCCCCTCAGATTATATTTGCACGCTCAAATAGTGGCGTGCATTTCGTCACACGTAAGACAGTGTTTTGACAAATGCGTGCCGCTTTGAGAGCTCTACGAATTATTAGAGATTTAGCTTACCGGAGACGTATGACGTCTCCCGGAGACGTACAGACGTAGACGTATCGGACGCCTACTGCGCATGCGTGAAAACTGCCGATAAGTACAGGCGCTGGAGACGTACTCCGGAGACGTATGCCGCGTGACGTCCAGCTTGCCGTAATCTCGCGAGATCTCACGAGATTTCAGCAGCCATGGATCCAAGCCGCCAAGCTAAGCCAAGCGCCGATGGGATGGTGCTACGAGTGCTTGTAGAGTGCTGCTGTGCGCAACGGGCCACATAGTTCTCCCGTTTTCACATTGGCGTCATCAAATGCTGTAATACCCTTGCCCCGGCCGTGCCAAGAAAACATCATGCGCAAGCGTTTCAGTGCGGCGGACGACCAGCAAGTAGCTCGAGATCGCCATCATCCTGTACATACATACACTGTACAGCGCAGGGAGAAGGCGCCGTCGAAAGAAGTTGCAACGATTTCTAGGGATCCGCCGACGGCGAACGAGCGCTCGCTCCGCTGCGCAATGAAGGCGTTCGCAAAGGCCTTTGCAAGCCATCCAGCGTCAGAGAAAAAAAAAATGATTCTGGTAAGTCACTACTCACTACCTTCTCTGTTCAGACTATCGGACTGGACAGCGGACTGTCCGAGCGGAACAATTAGTTATATGTGACGAAAACGGCACTTTCGAGTAGCTCGGAATGGCAGTGACTCGGCGCCTGCCGATCGCGTGCGCTCCGAGCAGGAGTGGTGGTGGATGATGCTTTCCCACGATACATACGGCCCGCCCGTCTGAACACCGCCTAGTCGATTGCTGGGGAATAGCAGCGCAAAGTAAAAAGCCACTTACGTTGTGCGAATTAGATACTTGATATTTCAGCATTTTTGCTAAGCATGGCTCGAGTTGCATAATATAATACACGTCGTGTAGCTGCTTTTGTTTACATGTGCATGTGAATGTGCACAGCCACCAGGAGCCGCAATAAATGAAAATTGTTTGCAAGATGATTTACTTTATCTTCTCAGACAATTGTCTGGCACCATTAGCTAACAGCACATGCTGAATGCAGTGCCAAAGCCAAATATTGCAAGAGGTCATTTATTTTATTATTATTTTTTTTTTGCCCCAAGCTTATGAACTTGTGTCCCTGTGTCAGCACGTGAAATGAAGTGCGCCAATATTTTATGCTGTTGGACAAAACATTCAGGCACTGGAATCTTGGTAATAGGCCCTGTATGGCTTTCCAACACTCTTGAGACGCTTCCTAGTGAGTGACATCTTTGGAGTACCAACCCATAACGATTCAAGTATGATCTTATCTGCCGTAGGCCCGACAAGCTTGTTACTGAAAAAAGAGGCTCGATAAGTGCCTGCTTGTTCTTAGACCACAACCATTACAATAACTCATGTGGTTTTTCCAGTCGGACAAGTTTCCTTCCGAACGACTCACAGTAGTTTGCGCCTATCTGCTTCACTTGCTGCTCTTGCTTCTCCCTCCACCGGCGATTCAAAAGGCTGAGAGGAGGTGCTACGGCACATGCACAGTGCATTTTTTTTTTTGCAATTATCTCCACTCACCAGTGACTCATATTAAATTTACTTGCAAACAAATATTTATTATGCCACATGCTTCCTTCCCTTACAAAAATTTCGTTTGTATTAAGGCCAGTGCTAGATGCGTTATATCTTTGCCACTGGTGCAAAGACATTGTTTGCGTGTTGCACTAAATTTGATGGTAGAACATTAAAACAGCCAGTTTGGAGCAGTTTTGGAGCAATATTGCATTTTGGAGCAGGATAGAGCAGGAAAAGCAGTTTGGGAGCAGAATGGAGCAAATGGAGCGGCAATTCCACCCCCGATAGGTGCATTCACAAGAGGAGACTGCTGCACTTCTGTGCCATGATATAGGGGTATGCCATATGCCCAGACATTTCATGAATAATCATGTGCGTAGTTATTCACTGCAATACCAGCTGGAGAGCAATATTAAACAACCTCCAGCTTTCTCATAACAGCTTTAATTTTACAGTAATTTCTGTGAACACTGCACCTTTTCATTCCAGGAAGGTAGAAGAATACAACACAGATTTTTTATGCAGCACATGGTGAAGAACACTGCCCCGTGTGAAGATGGACATGTGAAGATCAGCTGGTGAAATATTGGCATTCAGTTGACAAGATGCTGATTGCGCTGATGAAAGAATGAAAGTTATTTATGTTGGCACTATATCACATTGCAGATAGCACCAGTTTATTTTCTCCAAAACTCTCTCGACCATGTTCACTTTGCCAAATAAATCCCAAATACATTTTTGCAACACAAATGCTGTCGGTGTGTTTCTGTTCTTGCATTTTATGGTGCATAAGTAGCTAAGGCTACAGTTTCGCAAATACAGGTCCAAAATTATCTGCAAAGGGCATTACACTAATTTTAAATTGCATATTTTAAGAAATATTTGCATTGTTAGAATTGTAAACATATGCAATGACTCGAAAAAAAAATATGTGCACAACCTCTCTCAAGTGAGCCTCAGCTACAACGTTGAAAACACTGTTAGTGGCCTGTGGTCACCACTTCACCAAAGGAAATTCAAAATGTCCCGTCACATAGTGGTAATTGCTAAAAGCATATCATAGGTCAGTGTTTCTCAAATAAGGGCTCACGAAGTGATTTTCAGGGTCCACGAAACCCACAGCTGCAAAAAAAAAGAAAAGAAATTCGTGATAGCTTTGGCCTGACTAGACACAGTTTTGCAGGGTTAAAATCTAGGAGATTCAAAGGCGACTTTAGTTTATGAAAAAAAAAAAGAGTGCGGAAACAGAGGGAGAGGGCATCTGCGGCATTCGTTGATGCCAACGTTGGTAAAACTCGAGCTCTGGCTGCACTACTGGATGGGGCTACAATGCAAAGCGTCTCGGACATGATGACAACATGACAGCTCAATGAGAGTACAATTAATTCAGTAGTGTACAGAAAACTCTGAATAATGACTCTAGCAGCACATGCGATCAATGAATATATGAGCTGTGAATTAGCGGCATAAAGTGAAAAACCATAAAATGGCATCATCACTTTTTGCATCTGGTAGCACAGGTTCTCACTGAAGCCGTCAGACGGCCTGACAAAGACAAGCTGTGGTGGTTTGCCAAAGCAGATGGCACTTCACACATACAGACACTTTTATAACTCAGATGCCACCTTTCCTTAATCTAGACAATACACAAATGCACACACAACCGTTCGGGTGAAACACTAGAGACGGCCCACGCAGCACAACTCAAGTACAGCGTTCAGACTGGTGGTCTAGTGCATATTTGCGGTCACAAGCATCTCGTGCCACTAACAGTTCGAAGTTAACGTTGGGAACAAGTGAAGCCGTTGGTCCGGAGCGCAGCTGTCGGGTGTTCACCGGTAGACGGTCACGCAGTCAAAGGAGCATGGGAGACAACGCCGAACCAAAGTCATCGCGTCTTTTCAGTTCGCCAAGTAGCGAGATGGCAAACCGAAGCTGTCATATCGCTGCACACAACACTCAGGCAAAAACCCCTGCATTTGAACACGAACACTATCACACGCCACCCTAAACACCACCACGCACACACCATGTCAAGTTGAACACTGGGAGACGAGAACAACGAGAAAGTAGTCATGCACTGCTGCAATCAATCGAGATAAATATTGCCGCATCTCGCATAAAAAAAAAAAAAAATTCATAAAGCTGCATCTCGGCATAACAGCGTCAACAAATGAACAGCATAAATCTTTGGGTAGCATTGTTGCATGCAGTGATGCTCATCTTGGAAATGGAGTAACTGTTCTAGAAAACACGGACAACAGAAACAGAAGTGGACATGGACGTACATAGGCTCACAACTGTATTTTACTAACCGAAAGAGGACATATATACAGCAAGCAAAAGTATAGCGTTGAGCATGCGGTTTTGTGCACTTTATATGTGTCATCTTTACCTAGTAAACCCAGTTGTGAGTCTGCAAGCCTCCTGCCCACTTGTTTCTGATGTCCAAGTTTCCTAGTGCACTTACCCTATTTACAAGATATGCACCACTGCATGCTGCAATTATTGCTGTAAGGAATACGGAGATGAATTCTGCGACTGTTGACAAATGCCTCAACTATGAAGGTCACTGCTTGCCATGCTTGTCTATATTTTACTGAGAAAGGCAGCCTAAAAAAAAAATGTTCCAAATTTTTTGACCGCAGGACGTAGGCCGACACTTATGTCTGAAAAGGCACAAGGTACTGACTAACTGAGGCAGACACAAGACAAAGTACATAGACACATGACAGCTGTACAAAGATGTTTGGCAGTTCATTGCGCAACTTTATACATGCGCCCTACCTGTTACCATCTCAAAGTTTGGTTCTTGAAATAGTCAATAAAAGCAAAATCCCGTGCTACGCTGCCAAACCCTTCCTCTACAGCTTTCCTAACACTGCTCATTGCCTTGTTGAAGGCAACATGATGAGGCTGCAGTACGGCACCTCCAAACAGCTTGTAGAGTAGAGGCCATCAGGGGTAGGCTGCATCACTATAGATCACATATTTATGACCCATGGTGATCTTCTGCAGGTTCTCAAAGCGCACCGTCTCCTTGAGGATCCCTAAAAGATAGCAAGAATTAAAAATATAACCAATGCGAGTCTACACAGGTGCCTCTGTTCTTTTTGTATAATGAGATGTAATTACAGTTGCAAGTTTTTAGATACAATTTTTTCCTACAAATTTATAAAATGCCACATGCTAACACAATCTTGCATCACATACTTAAGTGCCACGTTTCTTTACAGATGAAAAGCTGTTTTTCAAGAGGTGGGTCATTGAGTACCCTTTCCCAAAAACCAACTCAAAAAATATAAAAGTACTTGTGGAATTTTCGCAGCAGAGATGTTAGGCTTTAATTTGGAAATGCACTCCCCTGAATATGAAAAACATATTACAGCTAGTTACTGCAATGAAGACATGACTGAACAGGCTTACCTGCATCGTGACGCCTGCCTTTAAATGGCCCACTGGCAGACTATGGCACTGGTACACATTAGTGCCTGATATTTCTGCACAGGCTCCACTTGTGCCCAGAGAAGTCCTCCTTCTGAGCCACAGACGGTCGACAAATTTGCTTTGCTGTGCCATGATGAAACCCCAGCAGTTGAGCACGGGGGCCTTCCTTTGCATGTACCGCCTGAGGAGGAAAAATTGAAGCGGCTGCACGCAACGATCGCTTATAGAGTCCCTATAAAGTGGTCATGTTTCAGTGTGCACCTTCTTTACTGTGCCGTAGCATAATACTTATTGCATTGCTTTTGGAAGAGTTCACTAGCGTTACCTCGTGCAGGCCCATCAATTTTAAGGTGAAAATCTTTAATGGCTCATACTGTCGGCATTCATTTGTTTGGTCACACTATAGCTGTCAATCA
This sequence comes from Amblyomma maculatum, assembly GCF_055883805.1. NCBI lineage: Eukaryota > Metazoa > Arthropoda > Arachnida > Ixodida > Ixodidae > Amblyomma > Amblyomma maculatum. The sequence goes on along the minus strand of NW_028146743.1, from coordinate 2,285,264 downwards.
AATGACGTCATGATGATGCCATCAGAAAAAATTGAAATCCTGTTTCCGCTGGGAGCCGAACCTCTATCCCTCGCATCCCCATCCGAGCGCTTTAGCCAACTGTGCAACGGTCGGGATCGTGAAACACACATCAAAATTCTCCTTGTCTACAGTAGCGATGACAATGAAGTTGGAATTAGCAGTGATGACATTAGCAATGATAATGACGGTGCATTTAATTCATAATGATGAGAGCAAACGTGATGCATCGTGTTCACCAGCAACGCTTAGATTTTCACATTTCTGCAGTGTAGATTCCGCAGTGCTCCCGGATTTTTTCAACACTATCATCGACACTTGATTTTTTTTTTTTTTTTCAAAGCAAGCGAAATTCAGAAACCGACACTAGTTATTTTATTCTTCTTTTTTTTTTTTGTAATTGAAAGATCATATATACATCTCACTTTTGCAAACGGTTTGAGACAGTAAGGATGTAAATAAAGACCAGGAATTTCACAGAAATCATGTGCCAAATCAAAAATGAGCCAGATTCTACTGATGTGCAGATGGAAATGAGCCAAATCTATTTTATTCTTGACAGCTTTCTTTCTCAGCTTTAGCATGATAGGGTGGACTACTGCGAGTGTAAATTCAATTATTGCTTCTCCATAGCTACTTCCTTATTCTAGGATACGAAGAGATCACAGGAAAATCTGAAGCAAGAAGATAAAAACACTGGGAACATAGGCCTGCAGCAGACGAAGCAGTTTGTGCATAAAGCTTGCAAAATAACTTATAAAAGACTACATTTAGTTTAGCCTGTTGGCAGCGGCTTTCTGCATTTAGCAACATAAGCAAATAGCCGAAACTGGCAAGAAACGACAATATTTGCCGCTGTCTTGTCGCTTTGCATCCTATGTGCATCTACCATTCCCCGGCAATACAATGGTGCACTGAATTAAAATAGCTCTTCATTAAACACATTGCAACTAATTTCTACCAATAGAAAATAGCCTCACATCTTTGCTTGAAGCAGAAGCCCACTAAGCATTTATTTGCTCACTTTAGAGCAAATCAGTGCTGCTGATTGTGTGACAATGAATATTACAACTCTTCATCAGCTGTATTCACAGTATGATCATTTACAGGTATTATTTTCACAAAGAGACTAGAAACGACTCTGAAAAAAATTTCATTCAGTCAAAGTAGGGTCAAATATAGATTTTCATATCGATCAGGGCCAAATCCAAAATTGCTTACATTGTTTAAATTATTGCATAAAATTTTATGAAATTTCTGTGTTGAGTATTTCTAATACATGAAGCAAATTAAAAAATAACTTGTGCTGATAACAACCTTTTGCGTATTTCTCAGTTTGTGTTTCAGTGGACTTCCCTAATTTAATAAAAAAAAAATATTGACTTGTGTGCTAGTGTTTATGTTGATGACCTTATGCTGTGCTAGTAGGCAAGATCGAAAAGCAGCATAGCACTGGTTGCATTCGGGACGTTAAACAGTTTCACTAAATTCGATGTCGACAAGAGAGCACCTTCCCAAAGCTCTACAACCGAGTTGGACAGCAGGGGTATATATATATGCCTTTGCACAAGTGTGCCTAAGTTAACTGACGTAAAAAAAAAAAAATGATTACAGCAGACGTTCGGTGACTGGGCACGAGCCAACTGCAATCGTTAATGTATATCATGTTTTACAGTAGCCAAAACTGCTCGCCTGCTAGAAACGACACAACGCCGTTACGCGCCAGAGAGCATTGGCCCCATGCCATCATCCCTAGGAGCATGAGCGCTGGTGCCTTTCGACTACAAAATGGTAGGGTTTTGACGTAGTTATATCGAGTAGAAGGCTCGGTAGCGTTCATGCACACATGGAAGCTGATGGGGATGATGTGCAATGTGTAGCGCGAGAGTGCGTAGCAGTGTGCACGCGGGATGATACATCCCGCCCCGCTTCTCACAAGGAATTTATCGCTTTAAATCCGCTTGAAAGCGCTATAAGCGGTCGCACAAGTGTTAGACTGTTTTGATAAGCTCTGAACCTCAGGATTAGCGCTAATTCGCATTCAAAGATGACTACTGAAACGCCACAGCCAGTCAGCTTTGCTTTACATGTTTCGGCGGGCATATTTATTTGACACAGAAAGCACTGCTATCAATAATTTGGCTTGTAACCGTCAAGCCACCACTGTCACCACACCATGCGCTACTTACCTCGGAGAATCGTTGAAGAGCTTGCAGATCAAGCCACTTGTCATATCGTAGAGTAGATGACCGAAGTAAAAGTCGAGCTGTGCCAAGGTGCCTCGGAGCCAGAGACTCTGACACGCTGCGCACTGATGACCTCATTTGGAATTAGGAGGGCTAACTGCAGCTCTCCGAAATCCTCTTTCTAGAATCTAAAAATCCTGTTGAACACTGTGTTGTTGTTGGCACCGATGTTGAAGGGTACCACGCTCACGTAAGTTCCTTCGAGGCTTTGGAATATCGCGCACCCGTTGAAATCTATGCATGTCTTCAATTTCATCCCATGATAGGGTGCTTAAAAGCTGCCTGTCGTGAAGGGTGAAGGATGCTGTCGGCATGATGTAACGTAACGTGGGCAGGTTGCACCGATAGCAGAAGCAAATTCTAGCACACGACCGAAACACGAGCAGTTGTTTCCTTCCTCCATGCGAGCACCAAAACAAACGGATTTAATGCAACTAGGCTTGGATTGTTCAGGCTTGCTGCAGGTGGCAAAGTGGTTAAAAGTGAGCTCAAATTAATAATTATTCGAAACACAGCTAACACGTCAACATGATGACTTCGGGGGATCTGCATGTGACATTTTTGTGACATTATTTGAAGTATTTATTACAAATTTCTATCTTTTTTTTTATTGGATAGCCATCATCATCATCTGCATGTACGTCTAGCGATACGTCTTACGTATGAGCGATACGTACAAATAAAACGTGTTTGCCCGGTGTCAGCCGAATACGTCTACATCAATTTTCACGCATGCGCAGTAGGCGTCCGATACGTCTACGTCTGTACGTCTCCGGGAGACGTAATACGTCTCAGGTAAGCTAAATCTCTCTATTGTGTTCTTGTAGACGCTTATTAATGCAGCGTCCCGTTTGTCCCACATAAACTGAGCCGCAACCCGCAACCGCACTTTTTCCCTGTGTATCGTCCTTTGCGTGGTTTCAGTTCTAAACTCTTAAAGGCGAAGCTTAAGCGTCCTCAAATTTTTTTTCTTGTGCTCGTGGCACCTCGTGCATTATAAAATAAAGACGCACGGAAAGATAAGTCCATCAAATGACCGAAAATAATTTTGTTTCCCTCTGATGCCTGCATTCTTGGCTCGCAGTGTCGCAAGTGCTAGAAGGCTAATCCGCAGTACGCCGGCAAAAATTCTCGGGCACAAACTGTGTGCCATCTAATACTGCCTATGCGCGGGCGTGTGCGTGTGTGGTTTGCCAGTATACTAATTCAAAAGCTTGGGAGCAATACAGTGGAGTCAACGGACTACGCTCAATAAGTAGAGACGCGATTGTTCGTTGCTAAACCGACACTTTATTTGTCCCTCCATTACGAGCAACTACTTGCTGCCATTTATATTGCAACAGCTATCGTACATGTCGCTTTGGTGTCCACTCTATATATGCCTCCAGCATTGACTGGCTTCTCATAAAGGTTTAAATCAATGAGGCAGCCAATATTGGCGCTTTGTTCGTGTGAAGAATCTTCTTGAGGAATAACTGATCGAAGTTGTCTGCAAATGCAACTAAACTTAATTTTCCCTGATAAGCCTCTTTGCTTACTTATTTTAGACCACACCAGTTGCTTGTAATGTTAGCGGTCAATGATCAGCTGGGACCTATGTAAAACCTAGGGCGGAGTCATGGTGACGACTTCTGGCTGGCGCTATTAATTCGAGGTCTCCTTTAAGCCTTCAGCCGTCGAAATACACAACCCCGTTTATGAACTGTCAAACATTTTGCAATAGTAGCCGTCTCCCAGAAAAAGAAATGAATCGAGAAAAAGTTAATATACAGAACATTGAGTTTGACGGTTGAGCGAAGGTGGGGGGGGGGGGGGGGGTCGCGTTAGCAGCAGCTCGCACACGGCGCAGAAATGAGGTGAGGCAGGCCCTGCAAGTGAGGGGACTTAGAAGGACCCTGACACGCTTGTCTATTATGCTTTATATGAATTCTTTATTTCACGCAGATGCCGAATAAAGAATTACAGGAACCGCTGCACTAGAACGACGAAACGAATTTTAAGTATACAAGCAAACCAAAAATTGCCCCTCAACGCTATTTTTTCTAGGCCCTATTCTTGACACGCATGGCCTCCATTCGCCAACATATTGTTTCTCTGATTGGTTCTCAGAATATTCACGTGTTTTAAATTTTTGGTGCAAAATTGTGAGCTGTCGAAATGGCTTTGTGCGGTGACGTAAAAATTACATGACCTTAAAAATGAATTTTCAGCAGACCTGTTCATGCTACCTGGATGGTAATTAAAAGTAACTATTGGTTTCCGATTGAGAAAGGAGTGAGACAAGGCTGCACACTGTCGCCCTACCTGTTTAACCTATATACAGAGTGCATCATGAGGAAGGCCGGTCTGGACGAGTCTGGTCTTTCCAGTTGTGATGTATGGATGCGAGAGTTGGACTGTGAAAAAGGCTGACCGCCGAAGAATTGACGCGTTTGAATTGTGGTGCTGGCGAAGACTCTTGAGAGTTGCTTGGACTGCCAGAAGGTCAAATCAGTCGATATTGTCGACCATAAATCCTGACTGCTCAATGGAGGGTCAAATTCTAAAGTTAAAGCTCAGCTACTTTGGTCATCTGATGAGAAGAGAGGAGTCGCTGGAGAAAGATTTGATGTTGGGAAAGGTTGACCGTCACCGTAGAAGGGGTAGGCAGCGAATGCGATGATTAATGGCATCCTCGAGGCGCTGCAGATGAAGTTATGTAACGTTAGGAAGATAGTGAGAGACCGGAAAGCGTGGCGTGACATGGTCAATAGGGTTACAAAGAGTCGGACACGATTGAACGACTGAACTGAACTGAACTGTGGGGCAAAAAAAAAAGTTATAAATGGTACAGAAGAGAGCTTTTGTGCTTCTATTACGAATGGGGTGAAATGCACCACTTACTTTAAAGGGGCGCCTCCTGAAGTCTGATTGGTTGACGCTGTGATTGGCTACACAACCTACGGTACTGTAAAAATGACGTTTCATGACGTAAATGATGCGCTGCCATTGCTGTAAACGGTAGAATTTAGGCGCCACGTTTCGGACCACAGTGAGGCAAGAGCATAAAAACATGGCGAATTTGACGTGGGGTTACCTCACTGCAATTTGGTAGACAATTACTGTGGGTGGTGAAGTAAGCTGAGACATCTTGAAACTGCAGAACGCAATGAAACGGTGTCAGAGGATTAATAACAGACAAAATTTTGCAACCGGAAGAGGGCACTAGCAGTCCACCCGTTGCAGATGCTTTGCTCTCATATAGAAATCATCGATCCACGCGGTTGTTGCAAGGCGCAGCCGTCTGCTGGCTACACCTTGAATAGCTCAAAGAGCTGCGCGAGACGCAGCATTTCATCGAGCACCGGAATACTTTTGAATTCTGGCCGCTGCTCGGATCAGCGGTGTTTCACGGCGTGATCGCTTTGGTAAAGGTTTGGCTGCCATTTGTTTAAGTTCTAGCCTGTCACTATGTGCTCTCCCTGAAGTGATTGTCAATTGTGTGAGTAATGAGAATGTGGCACTACAGCTGTCTGCCTGCCTATACTTCTGTCTCAGTAGCACCTCCCTCATTACTGCCTCCCAAATATAGTGCTAGCTATCCCTAGGTTTTTTTTGTATTACATATTTGTGATAGTGCTTTTCCCATCATCTTCCTGCCTCCATCGCTGCAATCTGACTGCATTAAATACAAAGTAGAGGTTGCAGACTTTATCTCTTCATTCACTTCTCGTTGCAAAATTCTTCTAGCCCTTGATATAATCGAATTAAATCGAATAAACTTTTTATTACTTGCAGTGGCCTTAGGTTTAGTCGTTTTTATTCTCTTTGAGCTCGTTATGTACAAGGCCATATCATATGCTTGGCTTCAAAACACATGCTCAAGCACAGAGCTCTTTAATATTACTAGTTGCGAACCTTCCCATAGGGCCCATAGGGCCCATATATTAAAACACGGTGGTTCTTATTGGTCAAAATTCGGGTGGATGGATGGATGGAATATAGGAGCGTCCCCTTTGAAACGGGGTGGTAGCAGTAGCTATCATGCCCATTTTTCTCCCTATATCTTAATTATTGATTTAGATTGGTTAACTAAACCATCATTCTATTTATTAAATTTTTGTTCCTACAATACTAACATTATGTCACTTCTCTGCTTTTAAGTCACCAATCTTCCAGTCGTTTTTTGCTAGTTTCCACCGCCGGTTTATTCACCCGGCCACTGGTATCTCTAAACCCCAGAGCTTCAGGAACAGTGACTGCGCCTGCATCAACTTCCGGATGGATACCATTACATTCGAGTATAATATGGTCTATTGTTTCACTGGAGTTACCACATACAGCACATGCGTCATCTCCATTGTTGAACTTCTTTCTGTAGCTGCGTGTTCTAAGGCACCCTGATCTAGCTTCAAAAAGTAGGGCACTGCCTCTTGAGTTATCAAAGAAATCTTCCTTCCTGATCTGCATTTTCCACTTTCGGTATAATTCCAAACTCCGTTTCTTTTCCATCGAATTTATCCAATTTTTACCTTCTGTGTTTTTCACCTGTTGCTTAATGCTCTTTATTTCTCCGTCGTTGTGACTAGCACACTTACTGGATAATTTCCTAGTTATTTTCCTCCATTGTGAGTCAACGCTTTTTAAGTACAGGTATTTAAATACTTTAGCTGCCCATCTGTTACTGTCCAATTTCCTCAGGCGTTCCTCATATAATATTTTACTCTGAGCTTCCCGCACTTCGAAAGATGCCCAGCCCATATCTCCCTGTACCGCCTCATCTGTAGTTTTGCCGTGGGCACCTAGTTCTAATCGTCCAACGGATCTCTGATTTATTTCTAATGTCGACTGTACCTCTGATTTTAGGCACAAAACCGCATTTCCGAAAGTAGGTCCGGGCACCATAATTCCTTTCCAAGTACCCCTCAAAACCTCATTTATCCCCACAATGCCTTATGCTTCATTATCCCGGCATTCCTCCGCCCTTTGGCCTTAAGTGATTGATGTATGCCAATCCTTCGTTTACCCATACCCCAGATATTTATATTCTGTTACTCTAGGTATTTCATGGCCTTGTATTTTAAGACCCTGATCAGTTGAGCAGTTGAAAATCATCAGACCCGACTTAACTGCGCTAAAACTGAAGCCTAGAGCGTCCCCTTAGTCTCCGGTGTCTAGGAATAGTGGCGGCGCCCGCGACCATTAAAGTAAATTGTGTCTGTATTGCAAACTTTCAGGTTTCTGATAAATGTACTTTCACGGGGAAAATAAAATATTGTTACGCGGTTGTTACGCTACTGCCCACTTCGTCATCTTCGTAGCAATATGTTCAAGAATTGCAGTAGCAAAAATTCTTAGACATAACAGCCGTAGAAGGAATTAAGGTGGGAAATAATAAAACAAAATGGTGACTTCCAGCTAGCAATGACGGCAGTAGCAGAAAGCTTCGATTGGCCGCTTGTAGATGGCGCAACAATCCATCGGCATCCGAAAAGTGCTTACTAACACCAGTCACTTTTTGAAACGGAGTTTCAAAACTGGCATGATGCTCTGGTGTTATACGTTAGTTCATGCGTAGGCATACATTAAGGGGTCATAACACAAATTTTGAAATATAAACTGCTTTTGCATCTTATTCCTGATATGCCAAGTAACTAAACCTCAAAGTTTCAGCTCCATCGGTGTAGCAGATAATTTTAAAAAAGTATTTTCGTTTCTCCGTAAATAGCTTGCTGATCTGGCAACCGGCACAGCCGGTGACGACATAAACCGACGCCGTGTCGTCTGCTGCATGTTCTGTGCACGAGGAGAGCGTCAACCGCGGTTGCGCGAAGCCGCGGCAAGCCGATGCGGCGGACCAAACAGCAGTCGCTAACCGCAGTTGCCGTACAGTGCCTAGAATATACAGTATATTCTAGGCACTATAGTTGCCGCCAACTGAGCTTTTCGATCTCTGTGAGCGTATCTTCCTTTACTCTAGCTTGAGGAATTGAAATCCATCCTTTGTAAACTTAAGATCATGGCTTCGATAAAATCTCTGTTAGTGAACTAAAAAGAAACTTCGAAGTAATTAGGCATGTGTTGCTATCGCTGTGAAACAGTATTTTGGCTGCAGGTGAGATTCCAGTCGGAATGAAAACGGCAATTGTAATTCCTCTTCATAAGAAAGGTGCACGCAATAACGTTGAAAACTACAGACCTATTTCGATATTCCTAAGTATAGCGCAAATATCAAACACATGGCTCTTACGATAACACATTTTCTAGATAAACATAGTGTAGTATCACCACACCAGTACGGATTTATGCAGGGGAAAGGTACTCAAATAGTGTTAGATGATTTTCCTGACCTGTTAAATTCGTCACTAGACCGTAATCGGGTAGCATGTGCTCTCTTTCTGGATGCCTCTAAGGCGTTTGACAGTGTCATGCCGTTCTGTTGCAGAAACTGACCCGAATGGGATTTCTCGGGGCCTTTCTGAGTCTACGAACTTTCTCCAGGATAGGCGACAATGTGATCGATTAAGTGTTTTTTCGACTATGAAATCAGGAGTTCCCCGAGGCTCACTATGAAGCCCCCTGCTTTTTAACACCTACATGAACGATCTAAGCGATGCAGTAGCCATTTATTATCAATAGGCCGACGATACGGCTATTGTGTCCTGTGCAAGTAAGTACTCTGATGCAATCAGCTGCCTGTAAAACAAGGTAATTAAAGCTATGGACTGGTTTGCTGCTAACTCAATTCGCATCGACCCTAAGAAAACAAATCAGGTATGTTTTCATAACCCGATGAAAAAAAATTATCCCATTACAATAATTGTTTCTTCATACATCAGATTGCGATGCATGTACTTGCCATCCAGTTAAATATGCATCATCAGTGAAGTACCTGGGGTTACTTTTTGGCAGTGACCTTCTGTGGAACTCGCATTTTTCTCACTTATGTAAAAAGATGCGCGCGGTTTTCTGTGTATTGTACATTGTCCGATATCTCATGCCAATCTCCGTGCGAAAAATTATTGGTCAGGATTTAGCTTAAAGTGTGCTGCGCTACGGGTTGTCTGTTTATGGCCATTTTGTACTGCTAGGTGGAATTCAAGAATTAATTCCATTTCGAATTGCTTATTGTCAACAACGGCACACGACTTGCGTGTAAACAAAGATATAGATGCTTTCAACCTGCTGAAATTACCGAACTTCAGCTCCTTGATGGTCGAAACTAATGTAATCAAGCACTTTTTGAACGACGATTGTAAGATACGGTATACCCCAGCCCGCTGCGTAACACCCAAATAACCATATGTTATCCCTAAGACATTCACGAAATAGGGAAAAAGAACGCGTCAGTACGCTGTTCTTGTCATATTTAACAAAATACCAGCGTCTGTCTTAGATGCCAGCACAAGACTTGATATCAAGAAAGCAATCAGAGTTCCAAATGTTTAAATTGATTTTTTTTTTTTTTTACCTTTGTGCAGTTTTCTTTAACCTGACTGCCAGGGAGAGCCAGTCAGGCTCTCTGAAGCTTTGTCAGGCCTACTATGCGTATTCTGTATTATTTTTTGCACAATAAAGATTGTATTGTATATTGTATTGTATTTTATCCAGGAAAGAGCGACATCTGTGGGCAGGATTCAAGGGCACGTCGGCCCCCGACTACGAAAGGCCCACGAGCTGGCCCGCTCGAACCACGTACACATTGTCCACTGAAACGCGTCTCAGAACCAACACAAAACATGCGCCGTGTATAAAGTGCCGTCCAGCAGTGTTCTAGTACAATCTTCGAGTACCACCCAGCAGTATACAGAGGCATCCAATGCCCCATCTCATCTGAGGCTCGTTGTCAGGCCCAGCTCTGGTCCCAGCCGCATCATGAAAGTAGACGATAAGCTCGTGAGGCTTAAGGGGTCGTGAAACGAAAATGCAGCAGCCCAGTTGCAATTTTCCTTGCTTCAGTAAACATTAGGTATGCCTATTCGAAAATATCTCGTCGAAATATTGATTCTGCATTTAATAATACCATTCTGAAATCAAAGCATTTTTGTGTTCCTGAAGCGACCATGCGACCCTGTAGGCCGGAATTAGAAGTACTCGCCTACGTCATGTTTAGCCTTTTGGAAACGCAGATATAATCATTATTTCCCATACAATAATGGGTTGCTGTTAAAGTTAGCAAATAAAAATATATTATATCAATTATTCGCTCACGCAAACGCATTTCTTCAACAATACTGTCACGTGACGCGCGGTCGGTGGCGGCGGCGGAGCAGGACGGGTGGCAAAGCTCACTTTACGGGTGGTGTCTGCTTCTCGCTGCGCTCTGGAACAGAGCGAGAGGTGACGCTCAAGTTCAGATTTTTGGTAACGACGGCTATACCTCGCTCCGCCGGGTACTCCAAATGATAATGGTTCCAATCTAATTTGTTGTTGTTATTTTCTTTTTCTTTTTTTTGTGAACATTCGTGATGGAGCACAACGTCTTGAGCAGTCTCATACCACTGGTACAACTTGGTTGTGCGGCCGCTGCTGTAATTTTTTTTTATTATTATTCTTGGCGTCATTAAAGATACGATCTAAATACGGTTCCAGGTCAAAGAAATCGAGAAGTGTGTTCAATCCGAGTGGTGGGTGGAGTGTTTCAGGAGCGGGCGCCGCGGCGCGTACTCGTATATTAGTTGCTCGCCTCCGCGCTGCATCACTGAGAATAGCGTGTCGAGCTTCGCTTCCTTTATTTCGGCCGGATGACCTGAACTATGGCACTACACGGAAAGCCGGAAATCGAAAAAAAAAAAAAAAGGTTGCTACAATGTACTTGGGTGGCCCTTTCACCCTACGCGTTGTCGCAGCTTTGCTCCCCACCTTCCCGACGCCTCTCTCGTAACCTTTCTAAAAAAAAAAAAAAAAAAAAAAAGAAAGAAAAAGATGAAGCATACTTCCTACAACGTCTACAGTGCTCAGACTTCGCCTATTATTCCTGTCACCGTTAGGTTCTGGGTTTAGGCGTGTTGTGCGGGTTTGAGTGCTCGCTATGCCAAACGTGTACGTCGCGATCGATTGCAGCACGGCTTCTCCGAGTGGAAGTAACGTTCGCTTTCACAAGTTTTGGCACACCGATTGGGTTCATGTGTTCGTACTACTTTCTACTGGAAGTCCTAAATGAACCTCGGCGTCATTCGAAGCCTCGGCATGGACCGGAAACGAAGAAAGCTCACCTCAAACGATGCGTCGTACCGACGCAAAACCGCTGGCCCAGTGCATTGGCAAAAAAAAGTGTAGGTCGCGTGATAAAGGCAGTAAACGTAGTTGCGATTTGTAGCCTTACAGATATGCTTATTTGAGAACTACTCGACTCGCAGAAGCCACCAGTTCTATTTGATTGTTTCCTGCCAGATTGCCCTCATAACAGTAATATGCGCATTTTGGATTTTTTTTTTATTTTGAACGATACCGTGAGGCCAGCACAACAGGTGCCCCTACCAGCATATCGTACCACCCAGAACAGGCCCCTTGGTTCCACTTCGATCACGTTCTTTCCACAGCACTCATCTAGTCCCATAGAACCTGATGAAGACTCCAAAGAGGAGGATCATGTTGAGCAGAGCTCAGAATCCTTCACATCATTTAAAAGACATTTCTAGGGTAAAAATTGTTCACCTCAAAAGCTCATACGCCCCATGTCCTTGCATTACGATGGTGTGATTGCCAAATCAACCATCCAGGAGAGATGCATTCACGCAAGTGTTATTGATTGGAAAGGCGGATAGATTGGCTTAAAAGTTTAATATCTGACCTGCTACAGAAAGAGAAGAACAAAGAGGGTCGTGACTTGATTAAAATATATACAAAATCCTTCACATCATTTAAAAGACATTTCTAGGGTAAAAATTGTTCACCTCAAAAGCTCATACGCCCCATGTCCTTGCATTACGATGGTGTGATTACCAGATCAACCATCCAGGAGAAATGCATTCACGCAAGTGTTATTGATTGGAAAGGCGGATAGATTGGCTTAAAAGTTTAATATCTGACCTGCTACAGAAAGAGAAGAACAAAGAGGGTCATGACTTGATTAAAATATATACAGGAATAGTAACTTGCACCACAGTCACGAGTCAAGTCCTGTGTCATGAAAGAAGCAGCAGAAAGCCTGCACTGCCTGTAGAGCTTTCAATTTCTGGCCAACCGGCCAATAAGTCCTCTGAGAGAGGCCTGTTGCCAAAACACTTCAAAGAAGTAACTCGAGTTATTGTTTTGCACGCATATACTGGGACACACCACTAGTACACGCTCCAGAGTCTCCGTAACGTCACATGTGGAACATTCTGGGCAGTCCGCCTGTCCAATTAAGTATAAATATTTGTGTGTGAAACCACATTTAGATGCAGTCTATGGAGAAAGCATGCATAATGGCATATAATTGGCAAGTGGGTATGGATCCACTAAAGCACTACCTTGTGGCCTTGAGCACAAGTAGATATAAGGAACTCAGTGATGTGTAGTGCCAAAGGCTGGTAAGGGTGTGGTGTTGAAAACTTCAAAAAATTTGTAATGCAGGCTTTGAAACTGTGAATTCACGCCACTTCTAAAGTGGTTTCCCACAGATGTGGAAAGCCTCTTACCAAGGGGCCACAAGCTCAGCAGCGGTTTGTGGAGAATTATGCCCTTAAAAAAAAGATGAGTCATGTTCTGAGCGGCATCACCACAATTGTAGGCGACGCTTGCGGTGATACAGATCTGTGTATACATGGATAGAGTTGTAATATTCTCACCAGTTGTATGTCAGATTAAGTTGCTTGAATCTACTAATTGGTATCTTGGATTTCTCCAGTATCCCGAGAACATGCAAACGCACCAAAGGTTGAGAGGTTGGGTGGGGTGGTATGGGAAGTCGTAGCGTGATAGCATTTGTAATTAATGGCAGCGGAGTGTACGTGAAAAACTGCTGTTCAGCTGCTCATCATCAGTGGGTGGCAATGGTGTTGTGCAAGTAGCCGTAAATACACACAAAGTGGTTCGTGTGACAATTATGTAGATATTGGGAAGGCACGTGACATTCTGAAGTAACAGCACAAAACGTGGATGGGAGCACAAGACGAGAAGACGACACAATGTCTCATCGTCTTCTCGTCTTGTGCTCCCGTCCACATTTTGCGCTGTTACCTCAGGATGGAAAACCAACAAGCCCAACCTGCTATTCTGGCTAACATGCCATTGTTTGAGGTGCATTGCGGCAGCCAAGGTTTATCCCAAGCACCTGCACTTCTATGTACATGTTAAAGAGTACTGGGAGTGGTGCTCATATGGGTGTGTACCATTTTCCTGGCTCGGGCAATCAGATTGCAGGCGGGCTAGCACACACAGCCCAAAGCACATGTAGTAGAAGTTTGGACTGTCGAACCGCGAAGTCTTCAGTTCAATTCCTTCCCTTATATTTTTCAATTTGTATGAGTATCATACAGTCTGTGCTTGTATGGTTAAATTGCGAGGGTGTACATATCACCTGCGCTCCTGACCAACCTCACTCTGCATAAGTATTCACCAAGCAGTTTTCGTTCCATCAAAAGGCTTTCACAATATTCAGCGACACAAGCAGCTACTCAGACAGCATCAGTGTAGCCTTCTTGGAGCTTCGCAAATCTGTGGTTACATTGTTTACTAGCAAAACATGCACGGTATGTAGATATGTGTACTAGGATGCATAAGATGCCGTGACAATGTGGACTGCCCTTACGTCTACAGCTGCCCTTTAATCCTGTTACATTCTAGCCTGCAGTGAATTCAGCAGCAAGGTTTCACAATTAAATCATCCCAACTTTATATTTCTAGACTTGAACCCAGCACCCACAAAGTTCATTGTATTACCAGCATTTTGGTGGCATATTCAACCAGCAGGCCAATTAACTCAACGTCATGCAGGTTCTAGTGCAGATGTTTTCATGCAATCTACGGGTATCATCAACGAAGGAGGCTTTACTATACATACCTTTTCAGCACGCTGTTTTATGACTGGTTAAAGTTTGGTACATTTCAAAGTATAAGGCACATATTATTGTATGCATGTCTACAGATTGCAGATTATGCTGGCTTGCTTCTGAATGAGACTGCAAAATGCTGAAAACAGTGGCCACCTTTCAAAGCAGCTTTTGCAGAAAACGGTTTGATTTTTCTATTCCCCATGAGCCACTATTTTTCGAGGCCGTGTAAAGGTGAACGCGGCATCTAGAAAATCTAGGTTTGTCAGTGCCACAAGGACCACCACTTTGTAGTACATTTGGACATTATCTAATGTTACCAAATGAGTGTTAGAGACATGTTGCTTTCAAAATAATTTATTGGTTGGCCGCAGGTTCATCAGTGCATACAAAATTTTTAGGCTAGAAGGAAGTTGACCTAGAGCAAGACATCTTTTATTCACGCTTCTTTGCTGTCTTCCTCTCTCCTAAATATACAAATGTGTATATACAGCTTCACAATCATGATGTGTTGAGGTCAGTGCCAAATAAAAAAAAAATGCATCCGACAAAGGTATAGTTAGATATTGAGTACAAAAAATTCATTCTAAGTGAGCCTATATATGTCTTGTAGATTCCAAGGGAAGGCAAGTATAGCAGGGGGCAGCAGAAACTCAGGCAGGCAGATAAAAAGTTTGCGGGGATCAGATGGATGCAGCTGACAGAGGATCGGGTTATTTGGATAGATATGGGAGAGACATCTATACAAGCAGGTATGTACACAACTGCACAATTATGATGCATTTGCGGTCAGTGCTAAAAAAAATTCCACCCATCAAAGGTATAGGTGGGGAGTGAGCACACAAAATTCATTCTAAGTGAGCCTATATATGTCTTGTAGATTCCAGGGGAAGGCAAGCGTAGCAGGGGGCGGCAGAAATTCGGGCAGACAGATGAGATTAGGAAGTCTGCGGGGATCATATGGATGCAGCTGATGTATCTGCGGTCAGTTCCAAAAGAAGAAAAATTCTACCCGTCAAAGGTAAAGGAAGGGAGTGAGTACACAAAATTCATTCTAAGTGAGCCTATATATGTCTTTTAGATTCCAAGGGAAGGCAAGTTTAGCAGGGGGCGGCAGAAACTCGCGCAAGCAGATGAAATTAGGAAGTTTGCGAGAATCATGCACCTGGCACAGGATCGGGTTATTCGGATGGATATGGGAGAAGCATTTGCCCAGCAGTGGGTGCAGTCAGGCTAGTGATATCAACAAGACTAACAACTGGATGAGTTGGTACTGATTCATCTTAAAACCAGCCAGAAGACGAAACACGTGAGAGGAGCACAAGACAAAGTTTGACTAACAACTGAAATGTTACTGAAGGAAAGAGGCAAAAGAAGATTCGCACAGAAATGCACGTGCACGAAAAACCCCCAAAGCTGTGAAAGCGTGGAAAGCAGAAAGGGTCTAAAAAATCAAAATCTAAAAAAAAAGCAAATTCCTTATGGTCAAGAACCACTCGTTACAAAAGGGAAGCCACAGATCCAAGTCCAAAGGCACACTATACTGCAAAGGCTAAGGACGTGTGTGTGGCTAAGAAATCGGTCAACAGTCTTTTGAGGCCTTTTTTACATGTGCATCTCTGTGCAAGTCTTCTTTTGCCTCTATCCTTTAGTAAAATTCCAGTTATTAGTCCAGCTGTCCTGCAATTCTCTCTTTTCATATTTTCCGGCTTGTTTCAGAATGAATAAGGTGATGACTCTACAAACCTTGCACAAACTGGAAACCAGTTTAACTGTCAGATGGAAACCTTTCCCTTATTTGGCTTGCATTACAAATAGGGAGGACTTTACTGCGATGTCTGCCGAGGCATCCCCAAAGCCAGTGCACAAGCTGGCTGTAGCAGATGTAGTGGTGCCTCCTGTTGACAAGAGAAAAATCAATATTCACTTTTCAGCATAGCAAAATGAAAATATGATTTAGGTCTTTTACAAATTTGAAAGTTATTCATGCATCTGTACAATTAATTCCCGTCTAACAGAAGCTGTACAGTGTAACTTTCACTGTCAATTTATTCTCCCTGGAAGTATGGCAAACTTTGAATGCTGCTGCAAGTGATTGAGAGAGAATGAGACCCACCCAATATTAGAACTCCAGTGCAATCACAATTTGCTACTGCAGCAAAATAATGCCTAAAGGCAATGCAGCTTTTGACTGACAAAACCTGGTAGTCGTCTTACACCCTCTATACTAGTGTTGTGGCTGATGTCAATGTCCACGCTGATATCATCCGCATAGCACGAAGATGTTAAGTATGCGACTTATGCATTAAGCAGCTCTGTGCATGGAGTCATTCTATTCGAAGGAGCCATAAACTACAAGTGCACTTCTGTCAACAGCTCTCAGTTGTTTTCCCACAACACGGCACGTGCCAAACTTTCTGCAAGTGCCGCAAAACTACTCTATAACTTCATTTGCTAACTGTAAAATTTCCAACACTTACTCAAACTGTGGAAGTTTCGGTGTACTGGCCTTTGGGAGAACGTCTATCTTTTTTTTTTTTTGGTTGTTACATTTCAGCACATGTAAAATGTCAGTGGCAAAGCATTTTGGAGAGGTTTACTGTGTGCAGGTGTTGATGATGGTATCAGTGAAGTCAATTTTTTAAATTATATTTGCACACTATACAACACTCACCTAATGCAAGTGGGTAAAAAAAAAAACTAGCAAATAAAACTTTGAGTGCTGGTATGGTGATTGCTCTGGCAGCAAGTGGGGACAGGCTGTAACAAGAGTTGTCGGGCTAGTTAGTGATCGTCTGCAGAAGCCAGTCCTGCTCTGTGTGTTTTTCTTTTCTGTGTCGTTTTTTAGCGCATTTTCCCACGGCTTCCGCAGGAGACAGGCTACTTCACTGCATGCAATTTCACTTAGCACAGAGTCCTCCGAAATGAGATTGCTTTTGTACTTATTTACTGCATTTCTTGTGGCATTCCTTATGTATTTATGTTTTGAAGTGCTCATACCTGGCTAATAAAACAAGCAAATGTGTCCGGACAGCGTCCCCCCCCCCCCCCCTCGTTACTTCACATCAATGTGCATGCCCTTTCCATTTAGCAAGTTCACACTATCAGATGATGCGTGTTTTCTCATTTACTCGTGCATGGAATTAAGCAAACCAGTAATTTGCATGGTGAAACGTCATGCTCATGCGCTTCTACGAAAACAAGAAAAATATGAAAACCAGCGATGTGTTCGCGCTAACGTGGCGCAATATCAACACTGTAGACAGTGTAGATGATCGCAGGTAAGTAACGTTAAAGGGGAAGCTTTATTTTATTAACACTGCCTTCCGCAATAGATTTCATTACAGCATTTCTTGCTCGAGAAAATGAAAAACAGGTGCCGCTTGTTCAAGTTATGTCGCCTTTCGCTCAAGGTTCTTACCTTGTGTTCTCGACTAGCAGTCCATGATCAAGAAGCATTTGGAGTAAATGCGGATGATCTGTAACACCCAGACGGCTGCTTCAACTACGTAGTCGCCGCCGGGATCTCGCCAGATGCTCTCAAGAGCAGTCGGCATCGGCACGCACCGCCCGCAGCTGCACCTGTTCGAAAGCTTCGGTTAGCGATTGCGCACTCTCGCAACGGTCAAACGTAGGCTAGGCTGCAAGACTTGGACATACATACCAATGCGTAGTTCCGAAACGGCTGGGATCGGGAGGCTGACGGTCGGGGCTTCTGCAAGCCGGAGTTGTGCCGCGGTTACCGCGGCCTCTCGACACAAGTGTTACTGTACCGGTCGCTCGCAGGGTCCATCTTCGCCGACCTGGCACCCGAAAAGTTGCGTCGGCGTAAGGTTCAAAGCCCACGATGTAACCATGTTTTAACAGTAGCGACTATATTCTAGTTCACTATAGCAGCACAGCGACGCTGGAACCCATGGAGGAACTACAGTGTTGAGGAACCTAGGCGTCGGCCATATTAAAAAACCCTGTGTGAGCGTAGAGTAGGGCACAATTAGAACCTCTAAAATACACCGAGCTTGGTCAACTTTGGCTCAGCAGGCTCCGGCAACGGGAGCTTCTCATTGGCTTAGCGCTATGACGTATCTGTTGAGTTGAGGAGGACGCGCGCTAGGAAACCGAAATTCTGTTTTTGTCGCTATTTAATCAACGCGGGCGATGAAACGAATCGAGGTATATTATATGATGCAGGACAAGGATTCCATTTAACTAAGCCGTGCAAAATTTCCGGAAAACGTTTCACGACCCCTTTAAAGCAGTACCGGATGCCGCAAGCTTACCGAAACGACGCCGCCTGTGAGCGCCGCCGACGACGGCGCTCTGGCCGTCTGCTTCTCCCTAATCGTCGCTATAGGCCTATATAGATTTCTTCGAACCGACGCCACAGCGGACGGCACTTAGTAATTGATCATCGATGCGTTTTATAGTAAATTGGCCACTCGATCATGAAACATCCTTATTCTCATCCCCCGCTTCGTAGTAAAATGGGCATTTTTTGTGACGTCTAAGCAGCGGAGCTAGCGTACTGTGAACACGGGTACCACACCGACGGAAGATGCTATGCGGCTGTGAGCAAAAACACCCACCCAATGGATAAGCATTTCTCAAGGAGCATTCATTTTTGAAATTCCTTTTCCTATTATGATTAGGAAAAAATAAATTTTAGCAACATTTCTCACACTGGCTCAAGGCAACCGAAATATCGCTAGCCTGGACACCTTGCGGAAGGCGCGGCGGTGTTTACGGCGATGGGGGCAGTGCCGCCGAAGGTGGCTGTGTAGGCAAGATCTTAAATCCCGCTTCACTACAATCTATGTTCTGTTTTCAGAAACATGCTGAGTACACTCATTTGGAGTCATGCTGGTCTTTCAGCATGTGCAAGCACAGTACAATGGTGAGCAGCCTTGTCTAGAGCGCTCCGACGGCACTGTGCGGAGCAAGTCAGCGACGTCTAACGTTAGCCTCTGGGCTTGAGTTATGCGTCTAGTGCGCATGCGCGGCAAATCAGAGACGCCTGCTCACCGCTTCCTTCTCCATCCTCTCCCTTGCGATTACCCTTTGTGCCGGCTGCAACGGTCGCCAGCGCGTCGCGATGTCGCAGTGTTCCTCGGGTGTATCAAAACGGCCAGATAAGCAAGCGCAATCAATAGCGGATTAACGCGCGTTCCTGCATACACAGCTCTCGCCGCCCCGGTGATTTCCTCTTGGAGGATGTCAAGTTCCTAGATCTGTACGGATGCCAAATGCAGTGTACCATGTAGCTGATGGGCCAATGCAAAGACGTGATAAAACATAACGCCTGCAACGCATTAAACAACCAACAAGGCCCAATTCTCGAACTCTTAGCCTGGTGCGTGTCTGAAACGCACGATCATCCGTTACCACTTACACTTGCTTGCCCAGCCGCTTCGTGATCTGCACGAAACGCGTTGGTTTTCCGGCCGCTGTTACATATCGAGCGCGCACCTGGCGGCATTATGCGCAAAGCACGGGGCGGAAATGAGGCCGTGAACACGCGAGCAGGCACCGCTTTATTTTGGCCACGCATGCGCACGGGACGCATAACTCAAATCCAGGGCCTAACGCTAGATGGCGCTGACTTGCTCCGCGGAGTACATTCACTGGAAAATTTTCAGAGTACCGCAAAGGTGCCCGCGGGCGCCATTTCCCTTCCAAACCGCCGGGCCCGACCGGTGTCTAAACGGCCAGTGACCGCATTCGTAGGCTTTGAACGTGTTCTTAAACTCAGCAAAATGGGAAGGCTCTGGCACGCTTATTCATAACAGTGCCAACACTGGTTGTGCGGTCGCTATTTAATACCGTAGTCAGCAATCGAATGGGAAAAATAAGTACGTGGGTGGATTGGCGAAAACTGCAGGTTGCCTGCTATTGCCAATTTCCGGCCCTTTGAATCTACTTCTTTTCTACGCGCAAAAATAACCGAGTATAAAATAGCATGTTAGCAAAGATCGCAGGAACGTGTGTGTATATTGTTAAGTCGTGGAGAATGCCGCCCGTCGGCGCCGCCAGGCCGAACAAGGTAAAATACGGAGCGAGGTGCGGATCGTTATCACGCTCTGTAACAATGAATCGCTTTGTATAAGCAGCATAAAGTGAAGCAGCATAGCGTAAACAAAATAACATACAACGTAGTATCGCCGTCGCTGCGCCAAGAACGCCAAGCAGGATTAATTTGTTGAAGCATATTGTTTTGCGCGAACTTAATTTTTGTTTTCGTTTTGTTTTGTTTTGTTTTTTGCGGCGCCGTCATTAAGCGAAGGAAAACTAAAGCACTGGTCTCGCCCATTTTCAGCGTGAAACAAAAGAAAAAACATGGCTTACTATATCATCGCTATCACCGCGCGGTTGTGAATATTGTACTTTTCATTGTTTCATGGCGTCGCCTGATGTTGTTTCATCGCCGTACGCCTTGTGCCGCCAATTTGCCAGAACCTCGCTCATTAACTGCCGTCAAAAATTGAAATGACATCAACATCGTACATTGATGGTTGACACACATTGTTCAGAAGTTGCCAGCTGCGAGCACACAATAAATATGAGTTTTTTAACACCCCTAAGCGACTCAGACTATGAAACACCGCAGTGGAGAGCTCCGGAAATTTCCTCCACTTGGGTTTCTTTAACGTGCAACTAGAAATAACTAACTAATAAATATGTGCATAAAGCTTTCTGTACCCCCGTGGGCAAAAGTGGTATATTCCACGCGCTGCGAGAAAACTGGCCGCCAGATTTTTCCGACAGAGAAGCAGTTATTTCTAAGATGTGCATAACCTACCCTCCTTGGTATACTTTCCATCCAGTCTGAGCAATTTTCTGTGGCACATTTTTTTTATACTGAAAAAAATTCAATCGTTGCGACTTTTGTCCACGACTGGACGCTTACAATAACAATAAAAATAAAAAAGGAAGAGGTGCGGGCGGTCATCGATCCGCACACAAACACGCGCCCATACGCATTCATACACGAGTAGAGTGTGTGATTTCGCATAACTGAATATAAATGTATCTGCTGCCAGCTGGCTAGATATTTACCTTGCTGTGAGGGTAGCTTTTGCCAAATTCCGCAAGTAAAACTGATGCTGCATGTTCCTGTGCTGGAAGGTAAATACATATATTGCGATGGAAGGTAAAGACATGTTGCGATTAGGCGCACCATGTTCACGTTGAGTATTTCCTACGTTTCTTTCGCGGCTAAACGAAAATAATTTGAAACCAATGAACCTGGGTATCTCGCACAAGAGGGTGTTCCTTGATGGCACGAATTTTCGCCGGTCGGTTCTGTGAAGCCACAATGACCACCAATGCAGATCAGGATATGTTGCTGGGCGTATTGGTTATTATTATTCATTGTCAGAGAAAGAACGCTAGCAGACGTGTGTGTCCTCCTCCTCCTTGTCCGTCGTCTGCTAGCGTTCTTTCTCTGACAATGCAGATCACTTTTTTTCGTTCAGGCACAGAGAACACACCTTTCCTAACTCAGGCCTGGTGCCGCACCCAAAAGCACAACATAATCTCTCACGTGTACACTGCGAGAAGCAATCGAAAAAAGAGGAACTGCTGCACACGACACGTATTCCGCGCGCCCGCTTGGAAGAGATATGACGACACGAGGTCACGTGACGCACATCAGCCAGTAGGCGAGCCGGCGGCGCGCGGAAAACGAATGCGGTACTCTGAAATTTTCCACTGACTACCGCGGAGCATCGTCGGTGCGCTCTAGACAAGACTTCTCCCCACTGTACAGTGTATCGCAGTTATCGTCGTCAGCACAGCAGAGGACGCGGTAACCGGCGTCGGTCTATGACGTCACAAGCGCTTCAACATGACCAATATATTCGGTAGAAGGAATTTCGCGGTCTCAACTTCAGTCACTAATTTCGAAATAAAAATGCATTTAGGGCGGTCAAGTTTCGAAAATAAATAATAAGATCTAGTATTATCTGCCAGGCTAGAAAACTAATATATTAAATGACCATGGCATGATCCCGACAATAAAAATTGTGTTACTCTTTAACCTCGAGTTTGGCGCATAATAGCATTCGTTGCTTATGTGCCATTAAACCCAACCTAACACAATACAACCCAACACAACTGCGTTAATTAAATAAAGAAAAATAGGTCTTGTCTCCCATCAATTGTCCCTATCACTGCAATATGGCAGCGCCACCCAGAACCATTATATGTTCATTTCCCAGTCTAGAGTAGAAGGTGAAGGCCTTTTTCTGTATCCGACGTCATCTCTCCTGATATCGTGGCAATACAGTTCGTTTTATTACGAAGAACGTGCTTTACTGCACTTCATCACGCATTGAAAGGAGCTGCCTCGGTCTATGGTAGGTGCGTAAGCTTTTTATACGGTAGCTGCAGGGCTGTTCTTGGCTCATGATGCTTATGTGGAGTGGAGGACAGGCAGGCTGTTTCTGAATGCACAAGGTAAAGCTTTGTTGCATCTAGCACTGGTGTGCACTTTGGCACACATGAAGGGTTGCATGGTTTCGGCTAGCACTGCGCATTTAGTTCTATGTTTATGAGATCAAGGGCCTTCTCACGATGGAAAAAGATTACTGCCAGGCTCTTTCATATTAATAAAGTAACGTATGTGCCATGCGCATGGCACATATGTTACTTGCCACATGTGATGTGTCTCAAGTACTTTTTTCCTCAGGCATGGATGCAGGCTCACCATTTGCTGATTTTCACGGAACAAAAATAACCAATCCACAGCACGTTTTCAGGACAGGCTTTAATTGGATGCTGTTAATTGACATTTTGTTGGGCTTGCATTTCAATGCAGCCAGAAAAGAATCTTCCTTTATTGCTTTGCGCATTTTATCGTTTTGACAGTGAGGGATACGCATTTTATTGGCTGTATTCAAATTTCCTCATAAGTGAATATAAGGTGTCGTCGGCGCTTATGATGAGCAACGCCACTTTCCTCTCCCATTGTGTGCCAAGTCAATTCGCAAATACCGGTGCCTTTCTTCCTCTCCAGCTTTAACGCTCCTCGCGTCTCGTAACCTCGCTCGGCCTCTCCGTCCGTAGCTGCTACACAATGTCCGACAGTATGTATGCCATGATGCGCTGAGGCCGCTACGCCGCAGCAAAGTTCACTCGCTCTCATGCAGCTGGAAGCATCTGCATCGTGGAATGCACCACAACGGCTCGGTTCCCGAAGCATCGTCGTTTATCATATTTGTCGCAAATATATATTGTAGCAGATGAAGGCGTTTTCTTTTCTATATCGGCTTTTTCGTTTTTAGTGAGAAGGCATAAACCGTTTATGTGCTTATGTAACGTAACAACAGCCTGCGGCAGACATCACGTGTACGTTACAATTTGAACACAATAGCGAGTTGTCGAGAATAGGGCCCCCGGTCTATCGCTTTCCCATTTCACTCGCCCAATGAGGACACGTGCGGTAACAACCAAAACAGCCTTGCGCACGTCCCTGCAACGTCGCGGAAAATGGCTTCTGATAGGACGAGGAACAAAAAGACCGCGTACAGGTAGGAGGAGACTTCCTTTGTCACCATGCACCCCCAACCGGGGCTTTTCTCGTCAACCTCTCTGTATCTTCGGGCATCCTACAATAGCGAGAAGCGAGTGACGAGGTCGTTCAATTGTTTCCTCCTCAACTTCGACTGCATAGCCACAGGTCCATGTGCAAGGCCTAGAAAGTATTTGATACAAAGTGCACTTAAACCTCTATGTAACCAACCTTCATGTAGCGAATTCACAATTGCCCAACGCCGCCCCCATCGAAGAGCACGTATTTGAAATCTCCATGTAACGAACATGTCGCAGCGGTTGACCTTGATATAACGAACTCGCGGCGCCGACTGTCTATTAGCTAGTGCCGAGTTACTAGAAATTTGTAATAAACCCCGCAAGTTTCAGGACAAGAAAGCACGAACTGAAGTGATATAGAACGCCTACTATAGCAACGAGCGACCGCGGTTGATACAACGCGCCGTGTTTCAGCGCTGACGCCGCATCTCCGTGGCAGACGCAGCGGTGTCCGCTGCTTTCGCTGTCGGAACATGGCCCTACAAATAGTTCATGCTTAAAAGCGGCAAAAAAAGAAAAAAGAAAAAAAAGAAAGAGAAAAGACAAGGGGCGAGTAGCGCGCGTCCATCGCTGCCACGGGGTCGCACGAGGGCTCCCGCGCGCCGGGCTGCCGCGCGAGTCGACAGCGGAGCGCAGTGGAGACGCGAGGCTGAGTCGGTTTTCCGGGGCAACGGTGATGGGCCAGCGCGCGCACGGCGGCGACAACGCGGCAACGCGCGCGCTCTGCTGTCTCTAGCTCACACCATTTGTCTGTCACACCTGCAAGATCAGCAACGGCTGATCGAGCGTGTGCGCGGGATAGCAGCGGCTGCCGGCTTCCTGGACTGAGAAGGCCGCCTGAACAGGACACGACCACCTGATCACCAATGCCTAGTTATTGGGTTTAAATAATTTTTGTCCTCCTCCTCCCCCTCCAGACTGATTCCTACTCCACACCTTTTCCCCGCTTCTTCGTAGACGCGTCGCGCGAGCCTCAAAGAAGGCAATAAGGCTGCCGCCGCAGTCACGCCGCTCTATCAGCGCGATCGCCAAGCATTTCAGCGCTTCTATGACTGAATAACTCTGATTTACTGTAAACACTTTCAAAGAGTTTCATGTATCAATTCTGGTTTTCGTTCTACATTGTCCTTATGGGCGTTCACGCAAAAACTGCATTCAACGAAAACATGGATGTCACTGTGATGATGGTGATTGTGGCGAGTGTGCGGGTGGCTCGAAAGGAAGTGAAGTGTGGCCGCGTGCGGGGCGTGCCAGTGCGCGTGAGTTTGTTCCGGCAAGCGAACGGGTCGGACGTTCCTGGGCGTCGCTGGCGGCGGAGTTCATCGTCCTGGGCCTGGCGTACAAGGCCGGCTCGCCAGCACCTGCCGGGCACCTGGTCCGGGGTCTGGTACTGCCCAGCGCTTCGCCATCCGGCGAACAGCTTGCGGAGGCAGCTCGACCGCCCCATCGTGCCTGGCCGCCGCACTGGTGCCGCACTTTGCAGTACCCGGGCGTGACGCGGTACCCCGCGGTACACCGCAGTACCCCGGACTGTGAAGCAGACGCCGGACACAGATGCCGGAGCGTGGCCTGCCGCGCTACCGAGTCCTCGGGCGACTGGCGTGAACGAAGGCCGCGTCACACCCCGGCCGCTGGTCTTGCCTCAACCGGACTCGCCTGCACCGGCATCAAGTACACGAGCGGAAAACCAGAAGTAGGACGGTTTTGTGTTGGGACATATCCTATTAGGATAAGCTAGGCTGTATGCATGTCTGTTGCCAGTTACGCTAATTGGTCAAGAAAAGAAAAGCGTCCGTGTGTCTGTGAACCTGCTCTGCTACCTGCCCAGAGCTCCTGAACGGATCTGGGCCCATATATAACATCACAATTTGGCGAGCCTGCCAGGATCCTAGAAATTAGTAGATTCAAGGAACTAATCATTCAGAGAGAGGGCAGAGAGTCGAGGACGGGTTCACACGCATCGCGACGTTTGAGCAAAGATGGACCTAGAGCGTCTAGCCGCGTTGGGCGCTCAGCTGGGTTTCTCAGGCTCCGAGCTGAGAGACTGGATAGATAAGGAACGCGCGGAGCAAAGGGCCGAACGTGCTGCTGAAAGAGAGCAAAGTCGCATAGCCGCGGAGAGAGAGAAAGAAATCTTGGAATTGAAACTCAGACTCCAAGAAGGAGCGAGGAGCAACACGACAGATGATATCGAGCCCATAGTGTCAGCGCCACAAGTACAGCTTTTCAACCCTCAAAAACTGCTACCCCTATTTGACGAGCGACGAGATGACCTGCATGCCTATTTGCAACGGTTTGAGCGTGTGGCAGTGGGACAGGACTGGCCTCAAGATAAATGGGCGATGGCCGTAAGTATGTGCCTAACTGGGGAAGCCTTGACCGTGATCGGCAGGATGTCAGCTGCAGATTCATTAGATTATCAAAAGGTCAAAAAGGCTCTTCTGCAGCGCTTTAAATTCACGGCTCAAGGTTACCACCAGAAATTTCGAAAAGCTCGAGCAGAAGATGGCGAGACGGGAAGGCAGTTAGCCGCCAGGCTTTCGGGTTACTTCGACCATTGGATCGAAATGGCGAGTGTTCCCAAGACATTTGAAGACCTGCGCGATCATGTGATCGGTGAACAGTTCCTGCGGTGTTGCCACCCGAAACTCGTTGTGTTTCTGAAAGAACGGGAGTGCAAGACACTCGACATCATGGCAGACGCAACCGATCGATACTTGGAAGCTCAAAACTATTCGAACATCGGTAAAGTCCCTGACGAAGAGAAACCTCATACCAAGAGTTCCGTCAGCCTGCCGAATAAACCCCAGTTGCGGTGTATGTTATGCAATCGTCCAGGACATCGGGCTTCCGATTGCCGCACGTCCACTAGACCGGTGCTCAAGTGCAACTCGTGTGGAAAGGTCGGACACAAGGCCGAAAACTGCAGGAATCGACACCAAGAGGAAGAACAGAGTGCCGCATGCTCTGCAATTCAGGCTCCCAAACGTGCTGATCATCTTGACTGGCATACGGCCCGGAGCCCATCCGACTCTAGCAGTTGGGCGCAGGTCAGTAAAGACGCACCTCAGAATTCAACAGGAAGAATGCCCATTGTAGAAGGGTTTGTGATGGGGAAACAAGTGTGCGTGCTTCAAGACACTGGTAGTAATGTTGTTATTGTCCGCCGGGGTTTGGTCCCAAAGAACTGCTTCACAGGGCAGACCGAGAGGATAGTACTTGTCAATGGTACGGTAACCCAGTTACCGGTGGCAAGAGTACCAGTGGACACGCCATATTTCAAAGGCGAGGTGACCGCGCTTTGCATGAAGCGGCCCTTGTATGATCTCGTGCTTGGGAATATACCAGGTGTCAGGGCCCCAGATGATCCCAATCACGACTGGATGACCTCAAGCAGCCTAGAGCTTCATACCTCGCAAGATTCCCGAGAACAGGAGCGACCTGTGAATTTTAGACGATGTGTTGCAGCCTTGGCCAAGCCAACAGAAAAGAAAACACCGCTGTGCGTGCCACCCATTCTTCTGTGTGACATGACAAAGGACCAGTTAGCAGAAGAGCAGCAGAAAGATGTATCCTTAAAACGGCTCTTCCTTAAGGTAGATAAGGAATTCCGATCAGGTAAAGGTAATTCGTACCATTTTTGTGAAGAAGAGGATATTCTTTATCGATATTACTGTATGACATCGGGAAGGATCTTCAAGCAGGTTGTTGTTCCACAAAAACTCCGGCAATCAGTCTTACAAATAGCACATGAAAGTATTATGGCCGGACATCAAGGGATCAGACGTACTACTGATCGTATACTTCAGGACTTTTATTGGCCTGACATACATGGAGATGTTAAACGATTCGTTAAGTCATGTGATAAGTGTCAGAGAACAACACCGAAAGGCAAAGTTGGCATTGCCCCTTTAGGCAACATGCCACTGATTACCACTCCTTTCGAACGAGTGGCCGTCGATCTCATAGGACCTTTCTCACCTACGTCTGATAAAGGAAACCGATATGTGCTCACCTTGATTGACTTTGCAACACGGTACCCAGACGCCGTCGCCCTTCCAGCTATTGATGCTGTGCATGTTGCTGAAGCGCTCGTTGAGATGTTTTCCCGCATTGGCATACCGAAAGAAATGGTGACCGATCAAGGAGCCACGTTCACCTCAGAGCTCATGAGTGAAGTTGGTCGTCTTCTTTCCATCAAGCTTCTGAAGACATCACCTTACCATGCCATGGCAAATGGTCTTGTGGAGAAGTTCAATGGAACATTGAAAACTATGCTGAAGAGGATGTGCCAAGAAAAACCTAGGTCTTGGGATCGGTATCTGGCACCGTTACTGTTTGCATACCGAGAAGTTCCACAAGCAAGCCTTGGGTTTTCTCCTTTTGAGTTGATTTACGGCCGTCATGTGCGAGGACCACTAACAGTACTGAAGGAGCTCTGGACCAATCAGCATATCGATGGAGATACTCGGTCAACGTACACCTACCTCGTCGAGCTCAGAAACCGTTTGGAGGATACGTGCCAGATTGCTCACGAACAACTAGCACGAGCACGTCAGAAACAGAAACTGTATTATAACCGGAAAAGTCGGCCCAGAAAACTGTTACCAGGTGACAAGGTTGACAAGGTTCTGATTTTGTTACCGACTGAATCCAATAAGCTGCTCATGCAGTGGAAAGGTCCATACGATGTGATAGACCGTAGAAACGATGTGGACTACATCGTGGACCTAGGACATAAAAGGAAAATTTTTCACATTAACATGTTGAAGAAGTACGAAGAACGAAACCCTCCGACTATTCGTCCAGTCTCAGCAGCTGCTGAACTCGACTCCACCTCACTGGACATAGAGACACCTGAAGAGGACTCAGTAGAACTACCTTCTGTGAGCTTGCATCGAACGCAGTGCGCAACGGACGTCAAGTTGGCGTCAAGTCTCTCGGAAGTGCAAGCTGAAGAAGTGCGTGGCTTGCTCCAAGAATTCGAGGGGATTTTCTCAGACTTGCCGGGAAAGACCACATTCACAGAGTGCGCTCTCAGATTGACATCTAATGAACCCATACATATTCCGCAGTACCCTATTCCATTTTCTCTACGTGAAAGTGTAGAGAAAGAGGTGCAGGAAATGTTGAGGATGGGGATCATTGAGAAATCGAAATCCCCCTATCATGCTCCAATAGTAGTCGTAAAGAAACCTGACCAGACACTTAGACTCTGCATCGATTTTCGGGAGCTGAACAAAGTATTAATTTCGGACAGCGAGCCAATACCACACATTGAGGAAGTTCTTACTCTTGTCGGCACGAAGACTTGCTTTTCCAAGTTTGACTTCACAAAAGGGTACTGGCGAGTGCCAATGGCCTACAACAGTCGTGAGAAAACAGCGTTTTCTAGCATGTCAGGACTGTACCATTTTCTATACATGCAGTTTGGAATCAAAACTACCCCTGCGGTGTTCGCGCGACTCATGAGGACTGTGCTGGGCGATGTGAAGAACGTTTACCACTACTTCGATGATGTTGTCATCGCCACTGACACATGGCAGGAACATATGGAAACGCTGAAAACAGTATTCGCGAGGATCAAGCGGGCACACTTGACCATAAAACCGAGCAAGTGTGAAATAGGAGAGCCGTCTATCTGTTTCTTAGGTCACCGTATTGGAAACGGCAGGGTAGAACCCCTCCTAAAGACCTTAGACAAGATATTAGGGGCGAAACGGCCGACAACAAAGAAAGTTATGCAGTCGTTTCTTGGATTGACTGGTTATTACCGGAAGTTTATTCCCCATTATGCCGAAATCACCAAGCCCTTGACAGATCTCATCAGGAAAGGACAGCCTAATGCCATTTCTTGGCAACCAGTGCATGAACATGCGTTCACAGTCCTGAAAGCAAAACTCAGTGAGACTCCTATTTTACAGGCTCCTGATCTCTCGAAAACCTTCGTGCTTCGTACAGACGCATCCACCATAAGTCTCGGAGCAGTACTCTTGCAAACGGGCAACAATAGTATTTTACATCCAGTTGCCTACGCTAGTCGCAATCTGCTGCCCCGAGAAACACGCTATTCAACCATTGAGCGAGAATGTCTAGCTCTTGTCTGGGCAGTGCAGAAGTTTCATATTTATGTGTATGGCAAACATTTCACCATCCAATCTGATCACCAGCCGCTCCAGTACCTGCAATCCGCGAAGCATATGAACAATCGAGTGTTGCGGTGGAGTTTAGTCCTCCAGGAATACAACTTCAGCATAGACTATACAAAAGGGAGCGATAACGTTGGTGCCGATTACATGAGCCGTGTGTGAAAGGTGTAGTAGTGTGTTTTGCTGACTGGAACGGGATTTAGAAAAAAAAAAAACGAACTCGTGTGTTGCATTGTGGATTGTGAATGGTGTGTGGAATGTGACGAATTTTTGTGTGTTTCTGCTTTGTGGTTATTTGTGTAGTTTGTGCATTTATTCCCCGCCACGTCTCCCCCCTCCCGGCGCCAGAACAGTTGCAAGAAACTGTCTTGGAACGGGGGGAGGTTGTGATGATGGTGATTGTGGCGAGTGTGCGGGTGGCTCGAAAGGAAGTGAAGTGTGGCCGCGTGCGGGGCGTGCCAGTGCGCGTGAGTTTGTTCCGGCAAGCGAACGGGTCGGACGTTCCTGGGCGTCGCTGGCGGCGGAGTTCATCGTCCTGGGCCTGGCGTACAAGGCCGGCTCGCCAGCACCTGCCGGGCACCTGGTCCGGGGTCTGGTACTGCCCAGCGCTTCGCCATCCGGCGAACAGCTTGCGGAGGCAGCTCGACCGCCCCATCGTGCCTGGCCGCCGCACTTGTGCTGCCGCACTGGTGCCGCACTTTGCAGTACCCGAGCGTGACGCGGTACCCCGCGGTACACCGCAGTACCCAGGACTGTGAAGCAGACGCCGGACACAGATGCCGGAGCGTGGCCTGCCGCGCTACCGAGTCCTCGGGCGACTGGCGTGAACGAAGGCCGCGTCACACCCCGGCCGCTGGTCTTGCCTCAACCGGACTCGCCTGCACCGGCATCTAGTCCACGAGCGGAAAACCAGAAGTAGGACGGTTTTGTGTTGGGACATATCCTATTAGGATAAGCTAGGCTGTATGCATGTCTGTTGCCAGTTACGTTAATTGGTCAAGAAAAGAAAAGCGTCCGTGTGTCTGTGAACCTGCTCTGCTACCTGCCCAGAGCTCCTGAACGGACCTGGGCCCATATATAACATCACAGTCACGAAAATAACTGTAATCCAAAGCCGTAACCAGCGCCTCTCTTGGTGCTTTTGTGCTACTTGCTTTTCAGTGCCTGCGTGTAAGGCAAATATGTTGGATTCATTGACTCAATGTATATAATACAACGCGACATAACATATTTTCCTAGTGCACGCAATTCGCAGTGCATTTACTATTTATTCACTCGTCAAACGCTCGCTAGTTGACTTCATATCTGCTGCCAAGAACCGCCATTGTGTGCTGACACCGTCAGTATCATGCTTTTGGTTCTCAAGCAAATTAAAATATTATACGGATAAACTCGATTTAACGAAGTTGAGGGGAGCCGCGAAATATTTAGTTAAATGAGAACATCGCTAAATCGAGAGAGGCATTTCTCGGTCACTTAATCTAATACAGTCGATTATTATATGGTGTCGCGGCATCAACGAAGTACCGCGTTGCATCATATTTGCGATGCGCAAATGCGCTGAAAATGAAATCATGTTTGGAAGTACGTAACAGCCAACTTAAACGAAGGCCCAGGGATGCTGCACTTTTAAGCAATCATTAAATACAATACCAACTTGTACACTATGCTACGCTACTGCAATGAAATTGTGGCCCGCGCAACCACCGACACCGTTTGCGCATATGAAAAGTAGCAACGAAATGTTTACGTCGGCAAGAAGGGTCCTAGCGGATTAACTTCCTTTCCCAGAAAAGACGTCGCTGATCGTGCTTGTATTGCGGTTTCTAAGCAACATATGGCCGGAGTTTTCATGCGTTCTTCCTTCATGTGTTCCGGCAAACTGTCGCAGCTAAGGGCAACCATAATTTGTCCCGGTGTTGGCATGCGATATCGCTGCCGACACCGGGCCGACGGGCCGGCTTTCTACCGCTGGCGAAATCTCGTGAATCAAAATCAATATATCTTGTGTTTCGCGCCACGCAGTTTGGCAAAAAGCGGGACGTAGTTGCTGCATGACGTTATCGGTGGCTCGCAGTCAGTATATTCTTGAGCGTTTTGTGCAAAATAAACTTTTTAACCTTCCTTTTTCAGCAAAAGGTTCGCTAAATCGGAACGTATAGCGAAAATAATTTCGTTATTTCGAATTACTCAATGCACTGGACCATATGAACGTCTGAGGGGGAATCTGAATCTCTTCGTTAAATCGGGACTTTGGTTAAATCGAGTTTTGACTGTATACCGAAATATGCGTGTTACGACCGATGGTAATAGCATCGCCATAACTCAACTGTTGCAACAAAGAAGCAAAACTGTGCACTCAAATGATGTTGCAGGACACTTGCATTTTACAGCGGCTTTAGGAGTGTGATTGTCTGCCAGGAAGAGGGTCAAGGACTGTCAACTGAATCGTGAGAGCCACCTTTTGGCATGTGTGCGTCTTCCATCTGTCCGCTTAAACATTTACCCAATCTGCAAGCCGTGCGGCGTCAATCCGGGGCCGTTAACAAGTACAGATTTCCGCTGCTTGAAAGACATCAACTCCGGCACATTGATATCAAACATGCCCGTTCTAGGCCACTTTAACTGGACATTTTTGTAGTGCGGCATTTTGATGAGTAATCGCTGTCACAAATGCGCGCGCATTTCATAAGACACGCACCAGGGAATTGATATGAGCCAACGAAATTACGCATTCATGCACACGGCAACACCAGCTGCCCAAGAGATCTCGTCTGCTAAGAGAATGCGCCTGCTAAATGGGATCATCTGCTTAGGGCTGAGGCTGACATGGCCGTTTCTTTTTTATGGCGAGAAACCATAAATTCTTAACTTACGCAACTGAAAAATATAAAAATGAAATATAAAAACTTTTATACCAAATACGTGTTGATTTACAATGATCATGGTTCCTCAGCACTTACTGTGAACGCTTTCAATTGGCGACTGGTGGCAGTAACTGCAAACGGCGCCGCACCTTTCTATGGGGAACTGCCGCCGCACGGCGCACTAACCAGTATTGTAGCTGGGATGCAGACACAGGGTGGGTTTGGACACCTCCTTCGGCCTTCCTGATCAAAGGCGTAATGTTTAAACTTCTTCTTCGCTTACAGTTTCAATTCGTATTTTCTGGCTGCTATATCGCAACGCATAGTACAAGTGTTTCCACGCGATACGCAAATATTTAAGAGCTGTTTTGTGAGAACCTTAGCTTGGTAGCTTTGTATTTATAGTGCATTAGAGAGAAAAAGTACTCATGACGGGTGATTTTTTTTTTTTTCAGATATTCAAGGCCCATTTCCACCGAGAGGACATTTTGATGAAACTTCACACCTAGATGATGCCTCACGGAGAACAATCACGGCTTCTTTGCCCTATCTTGTTTTGCAAGTATTTAATGACACTCTGACCCCGGCCCTTCGAGCAATTTCAAAGAAGCATACTATGACTCACATTGAAGGGACCGTCAGATTTATAAAAATAGTTGTGAAGTGATGGAAAATGGTGAATTTGGAAACTCCGCGCACAGGCACTAGAGTAACAGATTCATTTGAAGAGCCAGTGCCCTCTATGGACGATCCAAAGACTGTTTCCTTTCCAACATAGTCAACTGGTTGGGCGACTGCAAACTAAAAGCTTATAACACTGGTAAACTTACCAAAGAAAATCACGGAGTCCTCCATCTTACAACCTACGGCCTCACTGAGCTTCCCAAGTACTGCCTTGACGAGCTCAAGCGTCTTGTGTACTGCTTGTAACGACACACGCGGACGTCCTGGAGGACCGCTTTGGAAAGTGCAGGCAGCTTGCAGGTGCCCAAAACATGTATCCATTCGGCAAGTGTATGAATGCGAAAACAAGTTCCGCTTTCAGAGGTGGCTACGATGTCTGGAATGAGCACCGACGAGGACCAGCAGTAAGATGGACTTGGGAAGGAGAAGGAAAGGCCGCGTCCTAACTGCAATGTGGTAGTCTCTGAAGAGGCATTGACCAAAATCAAAGACCTATTTCCAGTGTTGATGTACGTCTCAGGCTATACCGTTTACGCCGCGCTAAAAAACTCAAGTAAAAAAATCGTAGTGGACAAATAACAGCCAGCGGGAAGGGAAAACACTAATAACTTATTAAAGATGGATCGAGGCGGTCTAATACATTTAGCGATGTTTGTGATTAATGCTGTAGCCCACAACTACGCGACATTTGAGCAGCTATCAAATAACAGTGACTAGCTCAGCATGCCATGTCAGCGTAATGTTGTCACATACTTGACGGTCGAGCTCCTTACAAGTGACGACAGACATGATTTCGACACCACAGTGGCCACACGAGCGAACTGGCGCTGAAGCACGGGCTGTGGCGCAGCACTAATATCCTACTAAATTTTCTTGGTTTCGGTTGAAAGATAATATTGCTGACGCCAATACGAAATCAAAAGAAAGGAAACTGAAAACGCTAGGTGGACGGGAACCATGGTCAAATGAAATTTTATTCTTGGATTGCTCAACGAGTGTCTTTTGTGCCATAAAATATGGCCTGTACCGATGTCGATATGAACATTGGTGCTTAAGTAAACACAAGAAAAATACCGAAAGACAAATTCGTCTGATCAGGCGCTTCAACCTAAAAAGTGCCCAGAGAGCCCACAAAACTAGCCTTTACAGTCCTAGTGATGTTATTCGTAGAAGAAATCAGACAAGTCAATAATGTTTTAGAATGTCTTGCGCAGATATGGGTGCAAATTAGCGCGTGTTCGCTTTATACAGCATTGTACCTTCGAGACACGCTAAGGTCACCGTTCGAATAACAGCGACGTGCACCCGCAGGGGATGTTGGTCTGCTACGGCGGCTGGCGTATCTACCCAGTGCGCGCCCCGCCGGCACTTCGCCATCTCCCCGTTTCCCCGTCGCCACCGAGCTGCGGCGCCCTACTACCAATAATTCTACCTACTCGCTTCGCACGATGAGCTTAGCATATGTCAACCCCTAATGCAGTCGTCCAGTAGCACCGCGGCCCTCGCTCAGCATGACCGGCATTCTGTGTGAGAAAGCCAAAGCAGGGTCATGGCTTAATAGCCGCGGCCGTCTCCGCCCTCACGACGCAGCTGCTCACGGTCCGCCCCCCCCCCCCCTCCACACACACACACACACACCCCTCACCGCACTCCAAACCTCTCCCTGCTGCCTTGTGATGAGCTAAAGGTTGTGATGCGCCCGCGGGGGGCCTTTTCCTGATGTACAAACCATATGAGATTTCACAACATTTGAATAGCTCATTAGGTAATCCTTTTGCCGCATTCCAGAAGAAGGTTATCTTGCGTATAGTCCATTACAAAAATATCATAGTGGCTAGCATTCCTCCCTTGGACATCGCACCAGCCATGGAACAAATACAGAAACATCAACCTCCGCAGCACAATCTTCCCCACTTGCAGCAACATCGCCTGCCCTGATGATTCAATCAAATGCATTGCTGTGAACTCCAACCAGTCTGGACATCTGAGACCCTCCTGCGTCATCTACTTCCCCAGGTTTCGCTATCCTCCCCGCCCACCTCCTAGGCGCAAGTGACACTGCACACGTTACTTTCGAGGGCCGCACCGTGCCAAAGCATGTGTTATACGAGGGCGTTATGCAGGTCTGTACACTAAAAAATACATGTGAAATCACAACCTTTTTTACAGAAAATTTCAGTTACGAAAAAGAAAATTTATGTTATCGTGAGAAAACAGAAACCTGTACCAAGCAAGTACAGGGAATTTCTGTTTATTCCTTGCCATTCCTCTATTCTAGTCAAGTGGCTTGCTTAAATGATGAAAGAAAACTTTTTAATTCTTAATGTTATATACTGTAAATTTATTTTATTGTTCTATGAAAGAAAAAATATTTTTGTTACTATTTTGCGACGTATTCTGAATTTCTGCGGACCTCAACTGCGCTGCGTTCCCGTCATTTCTGGCAGTCCATAGGCACTGTTTTCCTGCATGTGCTGTGAGAAATATTCAGAGTGGGTGAGTACAATTATTTGCTTCATTTAATCGACGCCATTATCGTTGCTTATATCAGTAGGGTGTGCAGACTGCTTCACACTAATGTGAAACTGAAAGCGCGTGACTGCCGCACTTTGTGAACCATTGACGCCGACAGCAAAGATTAACAGCGGTAAATGTGCATGCACATTACGTAGAGTTAATAAGGCCGGCTGCATTTTCCGCGCGTGCTCATGGTGCAGCCCATTATCATCGGCTTTCAGCGGCAGCACTCCACAAAGTGAGGCAGCCATGTACCCGGGTTCCTTCTAAGTGCGAAACAGCCTACATACGTTGGGTGATCACAATTTTATTGTTGCCGATATCGACGTGGTGTGGTCTTTGGGTAAACGAGACAAAGATTTGTAACAGTGGCATATTTATTGTAAACACGCCACACATTGCCTAGCTTTAGTCGCTTGTCTTAGAAGTGTATACGAGCATTGCAAAGTAATAGTACCGTCGGCTGACAGCACTTGTCGAGCCTCGCGGTGCCAAATTTTCATTTGCTGGTGCTGAGGCAAGCATCCAACTCAACGTTTTATTGCGCAGAATGATTGCAGTGTAGGCAGCGCGCAGCGTGCCGAGGGAACAGCCGACGCACTGACTGCTTATTGTTTCGCGGCAGCCCCCGAGCGCTGTACATCGCGGGGCCCCTGCCTATCGGTGTCGTCTTTCGGCCGAAGTTCTTATACCCAAGCGCAGGTGCGCCGCTTCGTGTCTCGCCATTGTCGGTACCGCAGATAGCCCGTGTGTCTCGCACCTCTCCTTTCCAAATTCTAATGCAGTGATGCAATGAAGCGACGTTCTCGGCGCACGGGTGAGCGACGGTTGCGCTGGGAGAAGTCAGGTTGGCAACGCCACGCCAGGGGGAAATCCCCCCGCACACACACTCCAGAGTCCAGCCGCGTCCATGCAGACCAGAGTAGCGTGGCTGGCGGGCATGCGCAGAACTCCCTTCGTCCGGCACGCTGCCGTCGTGAAATTCGCGAAGCAGTGTCCCAAGGACGCGCACTCCCTTTGAGACCAGTGGTGCCAGTAGGGGAGAATGATTTTAGGTTGTCAATGCGCAATCACGTGACACATGGATGGCGTATAGGCTACACGTCACGTACGCGTATCTTGCGGACTCTCTCTCTCTCTTTCTCTTTTTTTTTCCTTGTAAGAGGAAGCGATCGCGGCAGTTTGTTTTGTCCACGCCACGACTCCTCCTCCAACACAGTCTTCTCCCCTCCCCGATGGCTCCAAGCAGTACTGACGTGACTATGGGCAGCAGAAAAACAGAATCCCCCCTCCGGGGAAGATGAGTGAGCGCAGAGTCTGTGCGTTCGCACTCTTTTGCTTTCGTTGTTTTTCTTGCGGTAGTCTGGCGGGGTTAGAGCTGGTATTCGAAGCAACTCAGGGACTTGGAGTCACGAGTCTGCTTCTTCGCAGCGCGCTGCAGGGATTGTGAGTTTGCTTCCAGAGTACTGACCTTATGCGTGGCAGCAAATATATTGATACCTGCGCATGAGTTATTTGCACACACGCGCGCCTACAAATATGCAGTGTTGTAGTGGCAAAAAGTAAATAGCTTTAACTGCATGAGAGCATCTTGCGCGTAAACGTTGATGTTGGAATTAAGCTGTGAAATTATACAAGATGTTACTTAGCTTATGGACAAACAATTTTACGTCACCACACACACACACACACACACACAAATATATATATATATATATATATATATATATATATATATATATATATATATATATATATATATATATATATATATATATATATATATATTAGTTTCACATGATTGAGGCGTAACTTTTAAGATGCAAAAGCGGCCGACTGAGCCAAGTACACGCGCACAGCAAATCTTGCAGCACTCACTCCGCTGTCGCTCAGGCTAGTGAAAAAGAAGAAAAGGAAGCAAGCGTGCATACTGCTTTGCCGAGGGCAGCTCTAAGCCGTTGCTCGTTTGAAACCACGCAGTCTACGTTGGCTAGCCTGCCCGCCCCTCCTTTCAACCTTTCCCCCACTAATAGGAAAACAAAATACACAAGAAAACGTGCATGCTGTTGAGTGCTCCCTCCTCCAGCTGGAAGCCGCTCTGGCCGCGCTGCGGCGGCCAAACGCTTTCATCACTACCCCAGAATAAAAAAAAAAAAAAAAAGATAGAAACGTCGACAGAACACGCAAAAGTGACGTAGCTATATGTCACTTTTGTCTCACATGATTGCCAGTAGCGGCAGCACGCTCCGCAGTCGCCGGCAGTGCACCCTGGAAGAAAACCTCGGCCAGGGGGGCGCTGCGCCGCTTCGTGCCGTTTTGTCAACTGCCTCTGCGCAGCGCGCGGCCGCGTAGTCTTTTCCGCGCAGCATTTGACAATGCCCCTTTTCGCCGGGGCATTGGCCAACATTCAAGATTCGGAAGCTTGGGAGTCCCTTCTACAAAGCGAAAACCTTGAGACCCAAAAAAAGTCGTCCGCCTGGCGGCTGAGGCCGCGAAGAATCAGTGTATTCTTGCGCGCTTCTAGTCATGGAGTCCCAGCCCGCTATTCGAGTCTGCGTACCTGAGTAGGGGAACCTCCTATACAGTAAAGTTTTCAATCAATCAATTGAGCTCTTGTTTACGTGCGCGTAGTTGTTGTTGCTCTACTTTTCTTGCCGAATCCTCGCCGCCGTCGCGTTCAAAGAAAAGAAGAAAACTGCCATGATTCAATTAGGTGCG
This sequence comes from Amblyomma maculatum, assembly GCF_055883805.1. NCBI lineage: Eukaryota > Metazoa > Arthropoda > Arachnida > Ixodida > Ixodidae > Amblyomma > Amblyomma maculatum. Next base: position 2,246,523 of record NW_028146743.1, on the reverse strand, counting down.
CTTTAAAACAATAATTCCAATTTCGGGAGCTATCTTCGCGATACGAACAAGATAGGCGAACTGCTTTATCGGTGGTTGTTGGCCCTTGGGACTGGAGCGGCTGATGGCAGCCCACCACACAACATTAGCTCGTACAGCTGTTTCTCCCTGGCGGCGCCGCAGCGGAAATCGCAAAGCTGAGCAACAACAAGCGCGTCAATCGTTCTCACACGCGATCCTACTTCGGAGCCCAAAAATTGCGCATTCGCTCGAGCAGGTAACAACTAGGAATTGCAGAGGGGAGCTGTAGAATTTAGAAGATTTGCGGCCCGGCCTGCATCAAGAGTCACCAGGCATGAAGAGAAAAAACTGCCACAAGCATGGCATGCCATGTTTCTGCTTCTAGCGAATTATCCAGGAGGTTAGGAACGACTAATCGCTAAAGCTAGTTATGTCACTAATTTCGGATCGCGAACTTTTCCTGGCCGCTGTCGGCATGTATCAAAGGAGGAGGTGGTACGTTTTCTGCCATTGTCAGAAGAATGTCCTAAACTGCGGCGGAGACAGTCGCTGTGGCTCCGGTAGTGGCACCCTGCTAATGTGAGTAGTTAGTCATGGCGGGACAACATTTAGTGTCACTGACCTTGTAGGAGGTGTGGCTATCCCCGTGGCTATCCTAAAAGTTATTCAGAAGTGCATTTTCCCAGTCTCTCTATCATTTTATATGTTCTTACCACGTGATAACTGAACATGTATTTTTTCGTGCTATATAATCACTGAATATCTTATTCTCATGCCACTATAGTGACAACCCGCTGCAGCCGAAGGTACACCCGTGCGCAAAAGTGGAGACACGCGTTTTGACAAAACTGCAAGCCAGCTTTTTCTGACGGTGAAGCTGTTATTTTTAAGGTATGCATAGGATAACCTCGCTAATATGCTTGCCATCTTGCCCAAGCAAATTTGTCAGGCCGATTGGTTTATACAAAAATAAAATAATAGTTGCAGCGGTTCGCGTAGTCTCTCCACTTTTGCGCAGGGATGTACCTTGTTGGCTAAGCTTAATGGCTAAGATTTAGTGTTTCTCGAACTTTGGCAGAATATATCGTAGAATTTTTGGCGTATATTCTGCACACCTCTACCAGCTGTCCTGAATGCCCATCTGTCCATCTCTACCATCTTTATTTTTAACATTGCGATTATGCTCACTAAGGCGATCATTCAAGCAGCGGCCCGTTTGGCCTACATACTGTTGTCCGCACGAGAGTGGAATCTGATAAACGACTCCTTCTTTGCAATCTACAAAAGGCACTTGATGTTTCTTTTTACATGCAACTGGCGGGTTTTGTTTTCCACTGTTCAATTTGCATAGCCTGTCTAACTCCTCTGGGGCTGAAAAGACAACTGAAACGTCTACCCGTTTTGCTATTCGTTTCAAATTATGAGATACAGTATGCATGTAAGGGATCACGGCCACTTTTTTCTGTTTTTCAACCGCCACTCGAGTGCATGCTTTGTCTTCAGTATTCAATTTTCTTAGCAATGCTTCAGCAGCAGATACCTGCAGATGAACAGGATAGCCTGCAAGCGATAACCTATTGCACTGTTTTGGCTTCGAAGGCATACATTACCTCAGTGAACGCTTTTGTGTGATCCGAAAATTAATGCCGTGACACAACTGTGACAGCGTTGTCGACTTGCTCGCCAGAACCAGCGTTCTATAGTAACGTTCTGCTGTTCGGTTTCATTTCTTTCTATTACGCGATATGGTGAGGCGCAAGTCATTTCGTAAAAAAAAAAAAAAAAAAAAAGATATGACGTAAGTGTTAATTGCGCAGCGTTCAGCGTGCTGTCGTGCAATGTTTCGCTTCTTATTCAGCATCCACCTTCTTTTCCAGTTTCAGTCCAATTTGTGAGAGGGATTCAAGCCGCCGACATGTGTGCCTCCAATTGTATAATGCCGTTCATTGTAAATGTAGTGTGTGCGCCAAGAAGATGCTGCGTATTTACCTTAAAATGAAAAACAAATAGATGTACGCTTTGCCAACTAAGTACCAGTCTTTAGACGCATCAAATTGGCGGAATGAAGAGACGCGTTAAAGGCGCTATCGCGTCCTCTCTCAAGACGAAGCTTTCTGCTATATTTTTTTTAACATAAGACCTCTTCATGCTATAGCCTGCATGCTTTGCACCATGCGCAACGAAGCCTATTGAAACGAATTGGAAGTCCGTCATTTTTTTTTCGTGTCACTGATAGACTTCGTCGAGATTAAAATGTGGGCACAAGCTCTGCACATAAGAGATAACTTACTCCGAAGTGAACAATTTCTGATCTGCATTTAGAAAAGGGACTATATTCAAGTACTCTCGTGATAGTTCGCGTAGCAAGACTCTTTATTTTCTTGCTGGCACATATTTCGAACGCAAAAGGCATTATATGCCCAAGAGAGAGCACACTAATATTCGCGCTGTCCCGTGTTTTCGACCGCAGTGCCAGTAGAGAACATGCGAAACAAGAGAAATTTGTGTATTTTCGCGACGAGGAAACAGACGAGCCATGAGGGTGAGGAATTTTGCTTGTTGAGAATACTTTTGTCATTGAGCGGCAAATAGTCACGACAATGATATGTTGCACATAACTTTCTCATATATCACGTGAATTGAGCGCTGATTACAGCTTTTAATTCTAAAGCATGTCAATGAAGCGAAATTGTGCACGGGGCTTCCAATTCAGAGCTAATGTGAAGAGAGGAGACATCTAAGAACTGCAGAGAAATTCAAAAAGCAAGATGATCACTAAATTGAAACATCTTCAAAATAGCTGAGCATGCGGCGTAGAAAATGCAGCGAGCTGCGGCAGCTGACAAGGAAATGAAAAAACAAAGATAACGTGAATGAACTAAGCTTTTATTTGATTGAAGGGATTACTTTCGGCCGCTGTTGGGGTAATTAGAGAGTTAGGAGGGATGGGAGTGTAGCTTATCCCATTTTCATGGTTCTTCAAGCTATTTCTCGTTGTTAAAAGGTAAGCATCTAAAAAGCTTAGATGATGATCTATATCTGCATCTAAAAGCTAGGCCTTACAGACTTGCAATCGGTAGTACGTGAGGCTCCTGCCTGAACTAAGGCATGATATGTCGAACGGCTTCGTAAGTGCACTTTTGTGAGGCGGGCAAACACAAAAAGGCATTAAGCTTCTGAATGAGCTCTAGATATGCTGCCAACCAAGCATATGATCTCATTTATGCATGCATTGAACTGAATTCGCTGCAAATATGGTTTTTGCTGTTGAAGACAAAATGACATGCTAAAAAAAGGATCGTCAGGGGAAGTTAGGAACGCTAACGCTCATTTCCCACTAGACACAAAAAAAGGATTCTGTTGCCCACTCAAATATTTCCCAAAAGAGGTATAACGTTCTCCTCTTAATTGCGTGTGACCTTGCAATGTCCGTCTATTTTGATGAAGTCAAGTTCTGGTTGTTTCCTGCATTTCGTTAGCATTCGATATTAGCGTTGTTTACAATATTGCATTTTTTCTTGTTGCGCTAATAAATAACTTAGTTTGAGGCAATTCATTTCTAATGCCCTTTCTGGCGCTGTAGATACCTTGAATACCGTACGTGTTTTAAAACTGCAGTCCAGTGCTAGTTTGAAATTGCATTAACTTCCCCTACAAGCAGTAAAATTATGTTGTTTTTCTTTTCTCTCTGTGTGTGTAAAGGAGGAGGGGAATCTATCAAGGGCGCGACTTGATTACTCGCAATATAATTTTTTGAATAGATTCATGCACTTGTTAGTCATTTCCTTTCGCAGTGCACACGCCCATTCTCACTGATTTCTCTTTTAATGAACTCAATAAACTATTCACATCTGACGTTGTTTTAGACGACAAAGGAAATTTTTTTTTCTTTACATATTACTATATACGGGAGTGCGAGAGTGCCGATCCGGAGCTACATTCCACGCCATACCTCGAAAGTGAGATATTAAGAAAAGCGGTTCTGATTAGGCGACGACGGAGGCCGTTTATGCGTAATCTGTGTTCACTATATCTTTGGACGCGAGTAACCAGACTTCATGCACTGCATGAACAGGCTGCCCAGGCTAGCAGATTTCTGCGTGTAATTGAGGCAATCTGCGCAGCGCAGTAGTAAACTTGACACCCAGTGCGTTAACCTTCTAAGGTTAGAGTGCTCCTATGCACTGAAAAGTTGGCTAATTTGTTTGCCTGACAGTATCTATGCCATGAAAGATCACATTACAAAACACAGGCCAGGGAGTAACGCAAGAAACAGTGCTTGCGAGCAAGCCGACGGCGCTCACACTTGTTTCACAGCATTAACAAGTGTATTTCGCATAACACAAATGCTTTCTCCAAGGTAATGAGTTGCTTCGAAGCCAAAGCTGTCGTAACGTAGTTATAATTATACTGCAGCCATGTACAGTGCACCGGCCGCACGCAAAAGGTACGTGTGCGCTGGCCGCTCCATGCTTTCGCGCCGCGTGTAGCAGAGCGCTCGGCAAGAAGCAAGAAATGACTGCAGCCACGGCCGGTCTCGAGGGAGAGCGCGCTTCTCTTCTCTTACGGCCTCTCCAATGGGGTCTGTTTCCACCGCCCGCCGCGCCTCGGTGGGGTCGCCACCGTCCCACTGCTGCTCCTCCGCTACAGCCGTTCACGCGCAAGGGAAACGCGCGCTCGCTTTTAGCTTCGCCCGCGTCAGTTGCAACCGGCAGGTCCTGACATTTCGCCCCTTATGGTTTATACAAAGTCCGCAATCAACATCGTACATTTATCGTGTACGAGGAATAAAATACAGTCAACAATCCGCTCACGCGCGCGCTCCTTCGTCAGTGCGGACGTGCACGGTCGAATGGAGCTTCGGGTACACTTCAACATTTTTTACCCCTAAGTTTTGTACAAAAATAAGTTTACCAGGCTATGCAATGTGCCTTTGAATGTTATAATTAGGTGTAGCGCGACCTGACGTGAGTGCATGGTGAACTGTTGGGTGGAGATTCTGTCAACCGCTACCGTTTTCGTTTAGATCAGAAGAGGCGCCGGCAAAAATTCATGGCGCGTCTCAAATTCAAGTAAAGAACAAAAATTTATTCATGTAGTAAAGATTTCACTTGTCTAGTGGAGTGGGCTGTTCTAGCTTTGTTCAAAACATATCAGTCGGTTGAAAGACCACAGATGCAAATGTAGTCTCGCGACTACTTTTAATCAAAGAAATGGGCATAAACAGTTAAGCAGAATCGAAAAAAAAAAAACGGCAAACAATAAAAAAAACCTTTTCCTTCAAAGTTACACACTGCACTATACATTGATCAATTCATCAAAATGCGACCTGCGTCTAGAAAATTCAGTCTCAAAATCTTCCTGAACGGCTTGTGCACGTAAGGAGTTCGCCTCTCGGTCTTCTCTGTCACTTTCCTGGTGTAATTGAGAAGAAGAATTCTGAGAAATTTTTCAAATATCAAAGAAGCTGATCTAATAACATAGCTGTTGTCAATTCCTTTCGGGCAACTCAGTGTTGAATTCTGAAATGCTGACTGAATCAGGATCTTAAGTACTTCGAGAACATTTGTGTGTAGTAGGTGCACGGCAGCTTTTTCGAAGAAAAAATAAGCTTGCCCAATAGGGCAACAAGCTCTGGTTTCGGATAATGCAGTCCACTAGAATATTGTCCTCGTAGAAGAGCGTACTACATGCGGCTGCTTCTTTCGCTAGTTTCAAGAAGAATAGCGCAAGCGTCACACCCGAAGTTGATTAACTAAACGATATATCCAGCGACGGAAGGTAAACCGGAATATGTGTGTCACAAACCCCCGCCTTTACGGTCACAAGAGGTGCGGGATCCCCTTTACGATTACTCGTCGTTCCTCTATGAGGGTTGTGAACACATTTAAAAGTTAGGCCGGTCAACCCGTGAAGCACGTGTGTCGGTGTGTGATTGAGGAATAAGTACAAATAGGTCACTTTCTTTTACAAACAATTGAAGGTTTATAAATAGCAGACCAAAATTACACTGATAATAATAGAGTACAATGAAAGAGAATACAACGCCACGACAAGATATTGATAAAGACGAAGAAATAAATGATAAGAGAAAAAAAAATAACCCGACAATGAACAAAACACTGTGATAAAAATATGAAGACTATAAAGATAATAAAGCAGGTATTTCAGATATTATAAGTATGAGCAAAAGTTACATAAGAACACAGCGTAAAATACTACTAAGTCAGGTCAAAAGTTAACAAAGCGAAAATAATGTTCGATTGAACAACAGTCCGTGGCGAATGAAATTCTCACGTCTTCTTGTTTGCTGAGGCGTCGAAGGTTGTGTTGCTCGGTAGCGGCGGCCGTACAGGTGCAGAGGACGATGCGTCGATCGCGGGCCCGAAGAAACACAATACGCTTTCGGAGCACCGCGGAGTGGCCGAAGTTTGAATCTTCCCAAACGCACTGGTGAGGGCGTGCTGCTGTCGGTTATTTTATACCCTCGGCCGACTATGCAGCAGCCGCGTCAAGGACAGGCGGTCGCTGCCCCATCGGCTTGTCGAAATTTGTCCAGAGGAGCGACGGAGTCCCGTGAATTTCGCTCTATATTCCAGCCATAAGCTCCCGCATCTTCCGCTGTATAATAGGTGAGGCAGCTTGTGACACTGCCCCCCACTGAAGAATATTGCCTCGGAATATTCTAGAACTCCACAAGCGCCGAGAACGATGTTATTACGCCCCTATAGAGGGGTGCAGTAGATTGGGTCCGTTCAGTGCACTGAAGATCGTTCGTCACTCACTACCGTTCATGACGCGCACCATATACGCACTGATCTGAACCCGCACACACCACAACACTGTAGTTCTTCAGTCATGTCTTGCGCACATGTCACAAGTCACGGATCACTGATAACAATCAAGTGCACATATATACAGGCACATCGTGTACGATTTTCATTACACAATCAACACAATGCAGCTATGCAGTAGTGCAAGCTTAACAATTATTCCAGCCGGCTCATGTAATCTGCTCCCACGTTCTCGCTGCCTTTAATATACTCGACACGGAAGTTGTATTCCTGAAGCTTAATACTCCAGCGAAGAATGCGGCTGTTTGCAGATTTTGTTTCTTTTATGAACTTCAAAGGCTGGTGATCCGTCTGTGTCTTCTTCTGCCGATATTACTGCACCGACAGCTGCAACAATGGTGTCGTCTTTCCTTTGCTGGTATCTCTTCAGCATATTGATGTGGAATATTTTTGTGGCATGGCCCAAATCCACTTCATAGTCGACATCGCCCCTGCGGCTGATGACCGAAAAGGGACCCTTCCATTGCATGAGCAGCTTATTGTGCTCTGTGGGAAGAAGAATAAGAACCTTCTCTCCCGGTTTGAGTGAGCGTTTGCGGCTCTTGATGTTGTAGTAGCGGCTGTAACGCTCTCCTGCGCGCTCTAGCTCTTCGTGGGCAAGTTTACAGGTATTTTCTAGTCTGTCCCGTAGAGCAAGCACATACTCGTACGTCGTTCGCAACTCGTTAGGGATGGTTGCATTCGTCCAAAGCTCTCTAAGTACAGCCAGGGGTCCACGCACATTTCGCCCATATAACAGTTCGAATGGGGAAAAGCCGAGACTTTCTTGGGGCACTTCCCTGTATACAAACAAAAGTGGAGCCAGGTAGCGATCCCAATCGGTTGGTCTCTCTTGACACATGCGCTTGAGCATTTGTTTAAGCGTGCCGTTAAACCGTTCGACTAGGCCGTTCGCTATCGGGTGGTAGGGAGAGGTATGCAGCTGTTTTACTGCCAACAGACGGCTAACCTCCTTCATTACTTCGGACGTAAAATTCGTGCCCCTGTCACTGAGGGCCTCTCTGGGCACTCCTACACGGGAAAACATTTCGACAAGTGCTTCGGCTACCCTTTCGGTCTCGACGCTAGGAAGTGCGACTGCATCAGGGTACCGAGTGGCATAGTCCACCATGGTCAGGATGTACCGATTGCCTTGAGCGGACTTCGGGTTGAGTGGACCAACGATGTCGATCGCCACCCTCTGAATCGGTGTCTCAATGACGGGCACTCGAACCAAAGGCGCTCGTGTGGTGTGACCCTTCGGAGTTGTGCGTTGGCACAGATCGCAAGAGGCAACGAACCGCTTAGCGTCAGCCTGCATTGCTGGCCAGAAGAATTCTGTCTGAAGCCTCAGTAGGGTTTTCTTCGCGCCTTGGTGGCCTCCCATCAACCCATCATGTGCCAGCTTGAGAATAGCTGATCTGTACTTTTGGGGCACAACAACTTGAGTGTACTCCCCGCCCGACTCGGTGACGTATTTCCTTTGAAGGACGCCGTTAGCAATGAAAAACTGGTGGCTACCCTTTCCTTTTTTCGATTGCGGCGGGCCTACGCGATCGAAACACGAGCGTAGGGTCGCGTCATTCTCTTGCTCTTGAACCAACTCTTCGCGGCATACACTAGGGAGGCCTTGCAGGACTTTAGGCTTTTTCAGCGTTTTATCCTTGCACGCCTGCGCTCTAGTCACTACCGGACAAGCTTCAGCGGCATCCGAAATGGGTGCGGGGGTCTCGGTGTCAGGCGCTAGCTCTTCAACTTTTACTGCAGTGGACTTCGTAGTCGCGCTTTCTGTTGTCTTGTGCTAGTTCGGATCGGGGTCATCTGCTGGCCTAGCACCTTCCACATTTCCCAGCACCAAATCGTACAAGGGATTCTCCATACACTTAGCGAGAAGTCGTCACTGAAAGTACGGGGTGTCGACATCGACCCAAGCTTCTGGGAGCATTAGAACTGAGCGGTCAAGTAGGTAAACTGGAGACTTCGTATCGGTGATATCTTCTTTCCGTACTAAGTCCCTTCTTACCACCACCGTGTTGCAGCCTGTGTCTCTCAGGACTCGGACTGTCTGACCTCCGATCATGCCGGCTACGACAGGTAAGCATTCTCTGACGGCGCATTCTTTACTGGTGAACCCAGCGTTGATGACGGGGATCTTCCCTCCATCCTTAAGTTCGAGGTATCCGTTCTCAACACATACTGCAGCGGACTCCCGATTTTCTTCTCTCTGTTTCGGGGCCCCATTTGCCCAGCATCTCCAGCTTGGATGACCTGGTTTTCCGCATTTGTGGCATTTCTTGGGCGGTCCCGATCCGTCGGATGGGGCGGCCCGGCAACTTTCGGGGCGGTGTCCCGTGCGTGAACAAATAAAACATTTCTTTTCATCGCTGCTCTTCGCATCCGATGATTGAAGCAAAGTTTCCCTTCTCTCGGTCGTCTTGGAGACGGCGTTTTCTGCCTTATTCTTCGGGGTGCTTCGCTTTCCGAAGTTTGACCAGCCATGGGCCTCCACATACTTTTCTGCCCTTGCTACTGTTTCAGAGAAGGATGTGTCCTTCTTTTCTTTCAAAAACATTTGTAGCGGAGTGGCGCAGTTAGAAAGGAACTGTTCCTTTAGAATCAGGTCAAAGAGATCTGCGTACTCTTTCTTTGTGTCCGACAGCTCTATCCATCTGTCTAGGAAGTTCTGAAGACGCGTCACGAACTGTGAACACGTTTCCTCGTTCCGGGGACTAGCAGACCTGAATTTTTCTCTGAACCCTTCCTCTGTCATACGGAAGCGAATCATGAGTGCCTGCCGGAGCTTGTTGTAGTCCAAGCACTCGGACGCAGACATGCGACTAAAAACGCTGAGCGCTTCGCCGCTTAAACAGACTAAGGGCTGTAGCCCACTGGTCGCGAGGCCAATTCTGACTCTCAGCGACGCGCTCGAAACGCATGAGGTAAGCGTCAAGGTCGTCCCTGCCCTCATTAAAAACCGGCATCAGCTTGTGCGGGCTTATGCGTTCGGGCCGAGCAGCTTGACTCTCCCCCGTTTCTGACCTTGACTCTCCGGTGCTGTTAGCGTCAGTTGCCGGATTATTAGGTAGGTCTCGTCGGAGCATCAGTAACTCCTTTTCTTTTTCCATCTCCGCTATCCGGAGTTGGGCTTTCTGCGACTCTATTTCCTTTTCTTTCTCCATCTCCGCCATCCGTAGTTTAGATTCTAGTTCTGCCTCCTCTTTCCGCCGCGTACGTTCCTCATTGCGTTCTTCTCTGCGACGAGCTCGCTCCTGATCTACCCATTTGAGCAGCTCTTGACCCTCAAAGCCAAAAGTTCGGCCATACTCAACAAGCCGTTCTAACTCTGCATCAGCCATGTTAGGTGGAAAGCGTTATGCAGTGCTAGGATACAACACTAAAAAAATTGCACCTACTCCTCTCTTCCTCACCGACACTTGGTTGACCAGTCCTGTCGCGGACGCCAATTATGTCACAAACCCCCGCCTTTACGGTCACAAGAGGTGCGGGATCCCCTTTACGATTACTCGTCGTTCCTCTATGAGGGTTGTGAACACATTTAAAAGTTAGGCCGGTCAAACCGTGAAGCACGTGTGTCGGTGTGTGATTGAGGAATAAGTACAAATAGGTCACTTTCTTTTACAAACAATTGAAGGTTTATAAATAGCAGACCAAAATTACACTGATAATAATAGAGTACAATGAAAGAGAATACAACGCCACGACAAGATATTGATAAAGACGAAGAAATAAATGATAAGAGAAAAAAAAATAACCCGACAATGAACAAAACACTGTGATAAAAATATGAAGACTATAAAGATAATAAAGCAGGTATTTCAGATATTATAAGTATGAGCAAAAGTTACATAAGAACACAGCGTAAAATACTACTGTCAGGTCAAAAGTTAACAAAGCGAAAATAATGTTCGATTGAACAACAGTCCGTGGCGAATGAAATTCTCACGTCTTCTTTCTTCTTGTTTGCTGAGGCGTCGAAGGTTGTGTTGCTCGGTAGCGGCGGCCGTACAGGTGCAGAGGACGATGCGTCGATCGCGGGCCCGAAGAAACACAATACGCTTTCGGAGCACCGCGGAGTGGCCGGAAGTTTGAATCTTCCCAAACGCACTGGTGAGGGCGTGCTGCTGTCGGTTATTTTATACCCTCGGCCGACTATGCAGCAGCCGCGTCAAGGACAGGCGGTCGCTGCCCCATCGGCTTGTCGAATCTTGTCCAGAGGACGGAGTCCCGTGAATTTCGCTCTATATTCCAGCCATAAGCTCCCGCATCTTCCGCTGTATAATAGGTGAGGCAGCTTGTGACAATGTGACAGTGGGAAATGGAATGGTAGGAGATGCCATCACTTCCTTCAGTGCCTTGATTTTGCTCTCAGACGAAACGTCCGTCTTGACAACCTAGTCGTGTGCCGCTAGCTGTTACGGCCTTCGCATCTAGCATATGTCATTCCCTTCCGCACATTAACCTTACTTTCCCGAAGAGAGCCTCAATGGGTCGCTATATAAGGCTTGAAATGAGTCTTCAGTGAGAGTGTTCTCCTCTAACGCTTTAGACGTTTCTTGAATAGTTTCGATATTGCAGGTGAACTCATTTGTAAGTCATTGCATCGAGTATCACCGTCATCATTTATTGGCCTTTTTTTACCACTTCGAGCACAAGTGGTGTCATGAATATCAAACCATTTTTTATTGTTTTCATAATAAGCTTAATATCATGTAAAAGTTTCATTAAATCAATGTTTATTTTCAAAATAAAATAATGTTTATAATACCACACATTGGCTAATATATTAATTGTAATAACATTTAAAACTCAACCCTACAACGTTTACTTTAACTGTTATACTAATGCTTTATATCATGCAAGCATTTTGCAATTTACATTACATTTTTATGAAATTATTTTCATCTTCGGTGCTACATGAATGGTTTCGCATCTAGCGCTGAAAGACCGTTTTGCTGTTGCAGACGAGTTGCTGTCATGTTAGCCTTGAAGAAGCTTCGATGTGATCGCTGCTCATTCAGATCTTTTTTTTTTTGTTCCTATTCTTGTACAGGCTTGGGAAAAATTCGGATTATAATGGACAAAAGTAGCAACCATGCCGCAATGCATGCCATGCTTGTCGAACGTTTGCTGAACGACAGTGTTTTTATATCCGTTCACGTATGTAGTACGTTGACAACATGCCGCTGCAGCATCTACCTTCTGTGTTCTTTAATTTCGGGGCTGCACTCACCGCGAAACTCGCTAGCGACAGCGCGAGACCAGGCAAAAGCCACCCGCCGCCGCTGAAGCAGACGCGGAGCAAACAAGGTAGATACCTTGGAGCAAACACCTTACAGGATATACCTTGGAGCAAACAGTGAGCAGGTCGCGCCCCTTGCGGTGGCGGAGAGCGCAACTCAACGAGAAAAGTTGCCATTGTTCCCGCGGCGATTGAGAAGGCCGTAAGAAAGAGCGCGCGCTCTCCCTCGAGACCGGCCGTGCTGCAGCGCCGCTAGTTCTCGCGACAGCCACTTGGGACACTCTCCTCCGCTGGGCGGTACGGGGAGCTGTGAAACTCAGTTTGTTCTAGTAACGTTGAGTTGCGCTACTTCAGCAGCTGCAGTTCCCGGTATTCGTCAGTCTGCTGCATTAACTGCGGCTGCCGGACACGGACTCGGCGAATACGAGGGAGGGAGCGCTGAAACATCCCAAGCGAACTCTAGAGACCGGGCTACTTCTGGAACTATCTGGCTGATCATGGATTTCAAATCGCCAGATGCCGGTGGGTTAGTAGCGTCAACGGCGGCCACCGACGTCTCGCCAGCCAGACGCCCGAACTTGGGTGTGAAGTGACGCATTTTAAGCGTCTCAAACGTTCGGCAGTGCTGCATTACGTCAGCAACGGCGTCGAGGCTTGACTTGCCGATTAGTAAATTGTAGATGTCTTCCGCGAACCCTTTTAGTAGATGGCCAATCTTGTCGTCTTCGGTAATGCGAAGAGATACAGGTTTGCACAGCTTTAACACTTCCTCGATATACTTCGTGCATGTCTCGCCGGGAATCTGAGCTCTTTGAGAAAGTGCTTGTTCAGCCCGCTTCTTCTTGCATCAGAGTCGCCGAAGCACTTCCTAATATCTTCGACGAAGCGGTCCCATGTCGTGAAATTATTCTCGTGGTTGTAGCACCACGCAAAAACCACGTTGGCCAACTGGGCGGAAGAGCCCCACTTATTATGGTGGCCCACCCGCTAGTAGTGGGTCAGCCATTGATCCACATCTTGGTCGGGTGAGCGTGTGAACGAATGAGGCCCCCGGTGATGTAGCCATGTGTTGCAAAGCGTGATCCTCAGATCGTCGCCGTCGAGAGACATCGTAGGCACACATGGTGGTAGGCCAGCAAGACAGCGACTTTACCGCGGTTCAAGCAAGGGTTCCATCTCCGGGGTGTCTGGGGAACGTGTGCCCCGCACCTCTCACCACAATATTACGAGCGAGGCTTTACTTCCCGTATGAGAAGCGTTGGAAGCTTGAGTCCCCTTGCTAGAGGCCCCAGCACGAGCCGACCGTTCGTCCTCTTTTCTTTTTCGCAATCATCCCTTTCTCGTCGTCGTCTCAATCTGGGCGTCACAATACATATATATATCTTGTTCTAAATTAAATTTTTATTTGTGTGGGCAAATGCCTGGACACAAAGAAATAGGCTTTAGTTTTGCAAGAAACTGCTTAGTTTTCACGAAAAAAAAAATCGTATACAGTCGTTTCTCTCTTTATGATAGACACTTTGGTTCCCGATCAAAACTGTCCATAATGACGAACTGCAAAGAAAAATATTTATGAAAACATGCTATAATTATGGTCCGCTTTTGTTGACAGTGTTAGGCACTAAAGTTCAAACCATTCATACCTTGGGAAACTACGAGCCCATTATCCCGGACACCTTTGCGCTTGAAATAAAGTAGTTTCACTTAACGCATCTAGCGGTGTAGTTATGCCTTAAGGCATTTTATGGATAAATAAAACTCCAACTGCTCACATTGCACGAACTGCTGATGCATGATCTGGCACTCATTTGGCTGAAAGCTGCTTAACCTGTCTTTCTACTCTGCACAAGCTGCGGATAGAATTTTCTTCACAGACCTTCGTGCAAAGCGGAAAATGCAGTGTGCATTGGCTAGCGAGGCAAATTCGCTTTGTAAACATGAAACCAGGAAAGAAAAGGGACGTTACTTAGGGATTTGCACTTCCCAATCGCGTTCACGTGGTATGCACTCAAAGCGAAAAAATCAAAAAGCAGAATCAAACAGAGAATTGGTTCTCATTTCTGTCTATATTAACGCGACAAAACATCATGAGCCCCAATAGGCTGTGTGCATTTTTTCCTTGCCCATTGTCCGAAAGCGACTCTCCATATTAACGAGGCACGAACACAGGAAAAAAGTTTGGTTCCCAGAAATATTGTCCATAATACAAGTCGTCCATACTAACGGGGTCATATTAACGAGGCATGAATGTATCACTAGAAGCAGAAAACGCAGTTTTTGCCGTCTCAAAAAGTTGCAAGTTTGGAGGCCTGCTGCTAGCTCAGTGAAATTTTGTCATCTATTCTTTTTTATTCACTAAATCTATGCAATGTTTGCTTTTATGGGAGTTATTAATGTATGTTTTGCTTTCCAGTTAATTTAGTAAAAAATCGCAAACTTGCTCCGCCAGGAACGCGCTACAAATAAAAAATTCCATTTTTAACCTTAAATACAGGCATGATGCGTTATGTTTCTAGCATTAGGCCTTTCTCTGTTTATTATTCAAATAATTTCCTTGATTTCAGGCAATGATGAGAGCTCTAATCTGCTAGGTGGGTTTTCCACACGCATCGAATTCGCCCAAGATTCGAAAACAGCAAGAAAGGCTGGTTGGTTTGTTGGTTGGTTTGTGGGGTTTAACGTCCCAAAGCTACTCAGGCTCTGAGAGACGCCGTAGTGGACGCCTCCGGAAATTTCGACCACCTGGGGCTCTTTAACGAGACTGACATCGCACAGCACAACGGACGCCACTCCATTTCGCCTCCAACGAAATGCAGCCGCCGAGGCAGGGATTCGAACCCGCTTCCTTGGGCACAGTAGTCGAGTGCCTTAACCACTGCGCCACCCCGGCGGGGCAGCAGAAAAGGCGCAACTTTGATTCCGATCTAGAAAAAAAAACAATCGATTTTTATGAAAATCCCTCTCAAGAATCCTCATTACCTCATAAATATTACTGCCTGAAAACTATCTTAATAATTTGTAAATTTGCTGTCAATACATTATTATTATTATTATTATTATTATTATTATTATTATTATTATTATTATTATTATTATTATTATTATTATACAAAAACGTTTCAGCAGCAACACTTTATTAAGATATGTCAAAATGTACGGCTAAATATCGAAAATTTTCAAAACCAGCCCTCACTTTCATTGTCAGAGAAAGAACGCTATGGGAGACGACGGACCAAGAAGAGGAGGACACACACACATTCGAATCCTCTTCCTCTTCCTAGTCCGTCGTCTGCTACATTTTTTTTTTCTTTATTGCCTACTTGGACATTCAAAACAAGACGATGAACAATAAAACGTGCCAGCACACTTTCGCGTAACACGGCGGGTTAAAAGTTTTTCAGTTTTACCAAACTGTCAAGCACATGAATCCAGCGTTCATTCTCTGACAATGAATAACCAACTCGCCCAGCAACATACCCTGTTCAACCTCACTTTCATACTTATCTTTATAATTTTCAACTATATAAAGGCGACATGTTTTCAGGCCGTAATATTTCTGACGTAATGAAAATTTTTGAGAGGAATTTTCATAAAAATATATGATGATGTATTTTTTTCTAAATCGAAATCAATGTTGAGCCTTTCTTGCTTTTTTTTTTTTGAAGCTTGGGCGAATTTGATCCGTTGTGAAGGACACGCCTAGCAGACTAGAGCTCTTAACTTTGCCTGAAATTGGGGAAATTATTTGAATAATAAACAGAAAAATAGTTATCGCTAAAAACATAAAGGAGCATGCCCGTATTTAAGGTTGAAATGGGTTTCTTTTTTGTAGTGTGTTGCCTCTGGGTCAATGTTTGTCATTGTGTACTAAACTAACTGCAATAACAAAACATGTTTTTAAAAATGTCCATAGAAGTAAAATTTGCATTTTTGCCCGTATTAACTACCTAATTAAATTATTAGCCTAATTATTTTTCGGACACAACATTACGTCACCCTCTATCGATTGACACCACTCATTAACCTCTACTGCTTCTTAATTACAACTGCTGCCGAAACGATTTTGCGGACGCGGTCTCCGGACAGAAATCTGAACATAGCGAAGCAATATTTTCGCATTAAATATAAACGCTTTCATATATTTGTACGAGTTAATTTCTTCATCTGTCGCGGAAATTCAGCCATGCGCATGACAGGCCTCGACATCGGTAAATTCAAAGCGCGGCACTGGTCCTGTACCATACACCGCTCACCACGACGTAGTTCCCGCAGTCGTATGCGAGCCGATGTACTGACAAAGTAGACCCTATTTGTCGGGTGCGCTCTGTTTTGTTGTGTGACGCGATACACAGGTGTATCCACGCACTCTTTTACAGACAAATTGTCAACCACGAGACGCGAAAGACACTCACGCTTCATGGATCACAAAGAGTTGAATACTGGGGCTGGATGCGGCACCCGAGCACGCGACGCACGCGACCACAGACACTGCGAGTGCCACGCCGTTAGCTGCGGATGATGAATAGCAACGGTGAATAGCAAGGGCCACGAATACTACTTTGCTAGAAAGTGACGCGCTTTCGTCAACACCCGAGGAGCGACTGATGCACCAGGACTTCGTTCCTTCGCGTTCGTAACCATTCGCGAACACATCGCTGCCTTCCGTCTGCACGAATTAGGCCTAAAGCCTGACCGCTCCGTCGCTGCTCTGACTAAATGCTCGCCAAAATGTACAAACAGGCGGTGCCTACAGATGCACTGAAAACTCACCAGTCTTCGGCGAAGACATCTTCGGCTGACAAATTTATCCGCACACACAAAAAAGGCGTTGAATAAGAGCGTACGTGCTCGAGATAGGAACGTGGATGACGCAGCACCTCTAGCTGTCGATGTATGAGCTCTGCAACACCTCTCCCGCCTTCCCGCCTGGCGACGCGTCACTTTCCAGAAGCGGGTGTCGTTTTCTCTTTGGCCGGATGATGTCGCCTTCAAGCGTAGGCCACAATGCATCACCTAACCCGGAGAGCAAAGCGTTCTCCGCCGGTAACCAGAGAGCCTTCTTCCACCGGCCGCGGCCGGCGCCTGTTGTGTGTGTTTGCTTTATTTCCCTCCCTCGTTCGCCCCTTTCCTCATGATGCTGCTCAGCCATCCATCGACAAGTGAGAAGTACCCTTTCCGAAAACGAACAACTGCTCTACGACGTTCAAGAGCGCTCCCAGCGCGCTTCTGCTCCTGCCGTCCCGGACTAATGCGAGCTAAGCCGTTCTTTCTTTTTTTATTTATCACGCCTTGTGCGATTCGGGTATTTGCAACGAAAAACCATGCTCTTGATTTCGTCGTCTTCTGCTGAAAGTCGTACGTTCGCCTACCGACGATTGTTTGGTCCACTCGTCGATAGGGCAAGAATGCATGCGGCGTGGCTGCCGCGCACTGCAAGCTCGTGCCTTTGTCGAGCGGGCTTAGGGCGTGGAGATGAACGGTTGGACCGCTGGCCCTGCAATGTTCTTGGCTTGACGCCCGAGTCGCCGTGCGGGCTGTTCATCCTACGGCGTGCTCACGACCAGATCTGGATGACCGACCAGAGACACACACCATCGTTCTCGCGAAGCATCATTCAAGCGCCAAAGCACTTATCACTTTCGATAAATAATACGTTCGCTTTACAATCGCGCGGTTTACTTGTGGTGCTCTCAGACTTTTTTTCTCTTTTTTTTTTTAATGCCGTAGATTACTTCGCTAGGTGTACAGATTTCTGTTCGCAGACCGCGCCAGCAGACCGTGTCCGCAAAATCGTGTCCGCAGCAGTTGTAACTGAGAAGCGGTAGAGGTTTATGAGTGGTGTCAATAGATAGAGGGCGACGTAATGTTGTTTTCGAGAAATAATTAGGCCGATAACTTAATTAGGTAAATAATTAGAGGCAGAAAATGCGAAATTAAAGGCGAAAATGGTCGCATTAGCCAATGACTTGCCGCCACATTTGCATTTATCAAATACTAAAATAGTTAATTAAGTCAATCAGTTAGGGTGACGTGAAGATGTATCAAACACTAAATAGTTTATTAAATTAGTCAGTTAAGGTGACGTCAAGGTTGTGACGTCACGTCACTTGAAGTCGAACCATAAAAGGGCATAGGAAGGGATTGGCGCGCAATTTGAAAGTACCAATGACTAAAATAGTTAAGTCAGTCAGTTAGGGTGACGTCAAGGATGTGAGGTCACGCAACCCGAAGTAGAGCCGAAAAAGAGCATAGAAAGAAGTTAGCACGCAATTTGAAAGTACCAAAGACTAAAATGGGTAAACAAGAAGTGAATTAATGTGGCGTCAAAGCTGTGACGTCACGCAACCGGAAGTATAGCCGAAAACGTGCATAGCAAGCGATTAGCGCCCAATTTGAAAGTACCAAAGACAAAAATGGGTAAACAAGAAATGAACTAATGTGCCGTAGAAGATGTGACGTCAAGAAACCTGAAGAACAGCCGAAAAGGGTCTTTGGCGAAGACATCTTCGGTTGACAAATTTGTCCACATCTTCGTTCCTCCGTGACGATTTTCTCCGGCGCAGCCCCTCCCCCCCCCCCCCCCCCCCCCCCCCCCTCTTCCCCTTTCGTACGAGTTATGCTATCTCCAAAGAGTGGCATGGCTTCAGGCGTGCGACGTGCGACAGTTCAGTTTTCGCGGAACGGGGACCAGTTGAGGTAACGCGTGCAATTTTATTGGTGGTGTCACTAATTCTGGCCGCGATCATAAAAGGGCCCTCTACTGGACGAGTTACTTTTGATGCAAGCCAAGACGACTGGATGCCAAAGCCAAACCATATTGCCCGGAGCGTGGTAACATGCTGGCGGCGGCCATCGTAGAGGCCCTTTAAACGCTCTTGTGATGAAATCGATCGCAAGCGGGCAATCTGACGAGCTTTTTCAGCCAAGGACAGTGTCTCGGCGACATCCAGATTTTCACTGGTAGAAAACGACAGGATTGTGTCGAAGGTGTAGCGCGGCGGGCGAGCGTACAAGAAGCAGAATGGACTCTATTCGGTAGTTTCATGATTACCGGTATTGAAAGCGTTTGTGACGTAGGGCAGTATGGTGTCCCAGTTCTTATGATCCGAGTCCACATACATGGATGGCAAGCATGTTGGTCAGTGTCCTGGTGATGCGTTCCGTCAAACCATTTATATGGGGATGATATGGCGTTGAGTGTTTGTAGGTGACTCTGCATAGACGCAGCTCTACAACGATATCGGCAGTGAATTGGCGGTCTCGGTCACTGATTACTACTCGTGGTGGTCCATTCCGCAACAGAACACATTTCAGAAGGAATAGCGACACTTGCTGCGCGGTAACCGATGGTAAAGCAGGTGTTTCACAACAGCGAGTATAAGGTACTCTGCACATATTACGATCCACCGCTTGCCGTTGGGAGATTTGGGAAAAGGCTCAAGCAGATCCATTCCGAACTGTTCGAACCGACAGCTGGAAGGCGCCACAGTGTGAAGTAGGCCAGGTGGAGAGGAGGTAGGACGTTTATGAGGCTGACAGTGCGTGCAGTGGTCAGTTGTGAAACGCATTCTCGGCCAGTAAAAACGCTCTTGAGCTCCACTGAGTGTCCGAACCGATCCCAGATTTCCGGATGCGGAGTCGTCATGCATCACACGTAAAGTAGATGAGCACAGAGCCTTTGGAACAACAAGCAGGTATCGTAGGTCCACAGGAGAGTAGTCTTTTCTTTTTTTATTTTTCGCAAGAGACGGTCGTGGTTACAGAAACGGCCTTTAGCTCCTTGGTAACGTGCAGTGGCAAGCAGAGGCTGTAGAGCAGGATATTCGCCTTTCTCACTCCATACTTCAACGTCAGGAATGTCTGGGACGATGGCGGAAATGTAGTGGTCGACATTGCCACTGTCACACTCTGTTGGCGCGGAGGAGTCGAAATGCCGGAGAACATAATGCGAGGTCAAAGTAAACTTCAGCTGGTGGAATGAAACACCGCACTTGGCACTCCGTTCAAACGAAGCAACTCTGTGAAGAAGGCATGTCAGCGAGTAGGCGACGTCCGCGAAGCGGTGAATAAAACGCCGGAAATAGGGACATAACCCCAAAAACTTTCCGACCTCTTTGACTGTCCGTGGTGCTTGAAATTATTCCACAGCTGCCGTTTTCTGATGGTCTGGTCTCACGCTCTGCTCATCAACGAGATGGCCGAGCCCCAACGCTTGACGCTCGTCAAAGCGGCACTTCTCAGAACTGAGGAGTAGTCCGGCGTTATGTAAGCATTCTAATATGCTCGCTAAGCTGTCGTTACGCTCGTCGAACGTTTTGCCAAAAATGACGACGTCATCAATGTAGCACAGACATATGTCCCATTTCGTGCCACGCGATATCGTGTCCATAAACTTCTCAAACGTCACAGGCGCATTGCAAAGTCCAAATGGCATCACATTAAATTCAAGAAAGTCCATTCGGCGTTACAAACCTGTTTTTTTTTTTCTTTGTCTGCCGGATGCACCGGGAGTTACCATTACCTGATTGCAGATCTAAGCAGGAAAAAATAAGAAGCGCCAGAGAGGCAGTCTATGGCGTCGTCAATGCGAGGCAAAAGGTGGGTGGATTATCCAGGGTTCAAAGGGTTCAAATGCACCGAGCCCACTAGTCTTAGGTGGCCCTCCGGCCCTCCAAGGGTTGAAAAAAATTGCGGATTTCCTGGTATGGTTAAAACAAAAAACCCTCGCGTCATTTTCTTTGATTTTACATAACTGAAACAGAGCTTATGCATTGCATTATCAAGCACTTCAAAAAAGCTGCCCTTGGCATCGTATCATTAATCCCAAAAGCATCCTCAGTTCGGCAGTGGAGATACAAATCTTTACACTCGCCCGAAAACCCGTAACCGCAAGCGTTTAGGTACAGGCTATAGTGTTTATTCATGTCCTATGAGCGCAATAAGAAAGGTGACATGCATGTAAGAGGAGCAAGGGAATGGAGTGAATTGATGCCCGTTGCACCACGGCTCTTCACGCCAACCGCGCACAACACGCCAGACGGATCTCGACGTCTGGGCCGCGCCGCAATACGACGCCTCAATTCTTAGCGCGTGCGACCACGGCGAGGCGCCGGGAAGTCGGCGTGCGAAGCACAATTTAGGAAAGGAAATGCGAGCCAGCATTTGTTTGCTGGGACATGGGCCTTCACGAAAGCCAATAGGAGGCAGTAGCCGAATGCAGTTCAACAGACTCTAAGAAAAAAATATATATATAAAAAAACACAGCCATCGACTGCCGAGTTGAACATGAAACCTCTGCAAGTAGGCAGGGCCGGATGCGTCGCACGAAAACACCTCTGCACTTCCTGGCTTTGTTCACGTTCAGCGGTTCGAGCCTGCGCAGGCTTGTAGCTCTAGCCTGCGAGTATCGTATCTCTGTTCCAGGGTCTTGTTTTTTCAAGCCTGCATTATGTCATCGCCGTGAAGCGGCAAGTTAGATGATATATGAGGCAAGACTTGCAGAAACAAGAATTGATGCAAAGAAAATCTCTAGAGCGGGAATCGGTAGAGGCACACAACCAAATTAGAAAGAGCGGGAGTTAAGGCCTTAGCTTCCCATCAGTCAGGATCTAGGATCTATGAGTTATTTGAGTTCAGTTAGATTATAGGCACCCCGCCCCTCTTCATTTATTGTTCTCAGTGGGCTCGCGCTCCCTTTTCGCCGTTTTGGGACCAACGCTTAGTGCAAGCACCCGTTTTCCCTTCCATCTGCCTTTTATTTTTATACCTAGATCCTCCTTGGCGCTTCTCTGGTGCGTATTTTTGCGGGCTTCGGCATCGGGTATCGGGCGGAGTGGCCATGTGGACAAAAGTGATGTATTTTGAAGCCATGCGTCTATTCCGTCTCACCTCCTACTGTCTCTGAAGAATAAAGCATTCAGTTGAAGTACCGCATGGCCTGTGTTACATCGCTCCTAAATTTTCCGGTCCCCACTCAGAATGCACCAGTTTTACCATTGACTGCCGTCGTGCGCAACCAAGCTGAAACTTTTATGTCCTGAACTCTTTCCTGTTCTTTGTATTCGTCATTGTCTCGTTGGCTAAGAAGACAGCCATGTCATCTGGTTACCTTAAAGGTAAGAGATTCGAAATTTATATTTTTACGATTATGGGGAAAACAGGGAGTGCTATTAATATATTTGATATGGACTAACTGACATAGGCAGTTCAAGGTATAGTCCATGTAGAGTTTTTGCAATTTATTTGTGTTATGATGCCGCTGTTTGTTATTTTGTAAAGATTGAGACACATTCTATTTCTTTTTATACTTTTAGACTTTTACATAATTATATTACTAGGCAATAAGTGATGGTGTGCCGTTGCTTCCGCCTTCATCAAATAGTTTTATGCCGACTTGATTACTCAATACCATCTTAGCTATCATATCAATTTGCGGCGTTTTGGCACTTCGATCTTTTCTGCTTTACTTATTTCCGACCTTGGAATGAGCGTTGCCGCAATTTACTTAAATAAGAATGTTGGCAGGTGCACCCTAATGATCTCTGTGCTCTGTAATTTGTACTGATGCGGCGGTGCCGCCGTATAATGTGAACTTCCGTCATACCGGAGACTGGTCCACAACATATGCAAAGGTAGCAATCCATAAATGAAAAACGGCAGATGCCTGGACCATGTCGGCAACTTCTCCCGCAATGACGAGTTAATCGCCGATAACTGCTTTCTTCGACAGTTTTTCAGTGACGTAATCAATTACCTTAATATCACTCAGAAAGTTTTCTTCAAATTATTAATCGGTGTTGCGCTTAACAAAAACTTATGATATAGAAATATATACTTCGTATCAACTACTTACGACTTTGTAAACTTGTTTACAGCTGTGGGGCTCTGTGCCATGCTTCGGAAAAAGGATCTCTCCTGAGACTTCAGAAAAAATTCCTAAACTTTCTAGCTATTCCAGAACTTTCAAGTACGGCTCGTCTACCCCATGATTTCGCAATGCCTGCATCACCGCCGAGGTTTCAACTGAGTCAAATGTTTTTTGTTAATTAATGAATGCTATGTATAAGGGCTGGTTATATTCCGAGCATTTTTCTATCACCTGGTTGATGGTATGGATATGATCGATGGAAGAGTACCGTTTCCGAAAACTTGATTGCAGTCTAAGATTGTCCTGATTCTATTAGCGATTACCTTAGTAAATACCTTATACGTAACACACAGTAAGCTGATTGGTCTAATTTTTAAGGTCCTTAGCGTCCCCTTTCTTATAAATGAGGATAATGTTTGCTTTCTTCCATGGTTCCGGTACCTTCGATGACACCAAGCACTGCGTATACAGGGTGGCCAGATTTTTACCACGATATTCCCCCCGTCCTTCAACAAATCTATAGTTATCTGATCCTCTCCAGCTGCTTTCTCCCTTTTCATAGTTTCTATTGCTTTCTTAACCTCGTCCTTTGTCACTGGCTGAACATCTGACTGTTTTTCCCTACCGCAAATCTCAATAAGTCCTGACTGCTTTGGCTACTGTAGAGATCTGTATAGAACTCCTCTGCTACTTTATTATCTTGTCCATATTCGTGATGACGTTGCCCGCCTTGTCCCTTGGCGCATACATCTGATTTTTGCCTATGCCCAATTTCTTCTTTACCGCTTAAAGGCTTCCCCCGTTCTTTGCAGCATGCTCAATTTTCTCCATGTTATAGTTCCTTATATCGGCCACTTTGCGTTTATTGATTAGCTTTCATATCTCTGCCAATTCTATCTGGTCTGATGGATTGGAAGCTTTCATACTCTGGCGTTTCTTAATCAAATCTTTCGTCTCCTTAGACAGCTTAACGGTATCCTCTCTAACTATCCTACCGCCTACTTCTACAGCGCACTCAGTAATGATGTCTCTGAAATTATAGTTTATTGCTTCTAGGGTAATGTCGCCATCCTCGGTTAAAGCTTAATATCTATTGTGTACCGAGATCTTGAACTCTTCTGCCCTCCCCTTCATCGCTGATTCGTTGATGGACCTCTTTCTTACTAATCTGTTGCGTTCCTTCTTCAGATTTAGGCTAATTCGGGACCTCACCATCCTGTGGTCACTGCATCGCACTTTCCCGATTACCTCTACATCTTGCATAATGACGGGGGTTGAACACATTATAAGGTCAATTTCATTTTTAGTCTCCCCGTTAGGACTTTTCCATGTCCATTTCCGGTTCTTCCCAGTACTATTCACAGCTTGCTTAGAGGAAGTATTCAGAGACTTGGAATGGAAGCAGTTAGGGATAAGGGTAGATGGAGAATTCCACAGCAATCTGCCATTTGCTCATGACATTGCCTTGCTAAGTAATTCGGGGGATGAACTGCAAATAATGATTGATGACCTAGACAGGAAACGTAGAAAGGTAGGCTTGAAAATCAGTATGCATAAGATTAAGTTAATAATCAACCGCCTCTGGAAGGAACAGCAGTTTAGGTTAGGTAGCGAAGCACTGGATGTAGCAGGGGAATATGTCTGCTTAGGACAGGTAGTAAACGCAGATCCGGACCATGAAAAGGAAGTA
Organism: Amblyomma maculatum; assembly: GCF_055883805.1. NCBI lineage: Eukaryota > Metazoa > Arthropoda > Arachnida > Ixodida > Ixodidae > Amblyomma > Amblyomma maculatum. The sequence continues at coordinate 2,221,873 of NW_028146743.1, read as the reverse complement.
ACAAAGAATAAGATTGGGATGGAGCGCATTTGGGAAGCACTCGCAGATTATGACTAGCAGCTTACCGGTATCGCTCAAGAAGAAAGTATACAACAGTTATATCTTATCTGTACACACCTATGGGGCTGAAACGTGGAGGCTAACCAAGAGAGTTCTACTTAAGTTGAGGACAACCCAGAGGGCTATGGAACGAAAAACGGTAGGGGAAACATTAAGAGATAGGAAGCGTGCAGAGTGGGTCAGAGAAAAAACTCAAGTTACTGACACTCTGATGGAAATCAAGAAGAAATGGGCATGGGCAGGACATGTAGTGCGAAGAGAGGATAACCGATGGTCGCTTAGGGTAACAAACTGGATTCCAAGGAAAGGAAAGCGTAGCAGGGGGCGGCAGAAAGTTAGGTGGGCGGATGAGGTTAAGACGTTCGCAGGGGTCAAGTGGATGCAGCTAACACAGAACCGGGTTAATTGGAGAAATATTGGAGAGGCCTTCGCCCTGCAGTGGGTATAGTCAGGCTGATGATGATGATGATGATGAATATTAATATTTCTAGCTATTTTGCTAACAGAAGAGCCCAATTTGTGAACCCGTGCCGTCGACCAGTGGTGAAGGAAACGGTTCTGCTAGCGAGACTCTTTTTGTTGATGCATGCCCAAGCGAGGCACTCTCGTCCACCTCAACTGCCTCCGGCTCGATCGAGCAACCAAATTTACCGCACCCTGCGACGAAACCTGTTTCTCCAGAAACGTGCAGTCCGATTGAGACAGACAAGGCATCCCTTTCTGAGGGTCCTTGCATGTTCACGGATCCCGCTGACTGGTTTCCTCGGCATGCGGACACTATTAACGTTTGGGGGGAACAAAACCAAGATATGTGCAAAAATGCCAGAAATATGAAAGGTGATTACTCTCGCTCGAAGAGGTACTTTCAGCCAGCTAAAGCGGCGCCGAAGGGTTACCTCCGCCACTTGAAGCAAGAAATGTTTTATGCTCATCGCACCAATGGTGAAGTCGCCTTACGCGAATGGATGCTTTATAGTCCCTCCAAGGGATCCATATACTGTTTTTCTTCTACTCTGATGTCGGCAGGAAAGGACCAGTTTTCGGAGCCAAATGGCTTCAGTAGCTGGAATAAGGCGTATGCGAAGCTGAAGGCACATGAAGAAAGTGAGCGTCACAGACAGTGCGTGCTTGACATGTGCAAACGGCGTTCGATTGGAACAGTCGATCCCTTGAAGAGCACTGCATGGAACGGACAACGTACTGGAAAAATGTCCTTCAGCGCGTAGTTGCTGCTGTGATGTTTCTGGCTTAACGAGGGCTCTCTCTCAGGGGATCCAAAGATTTAATCGGATCTCCTCAAAACGAAAATTTCCTTGGATGCCTTGAACTTAAAGCCAAGTTTGATCCTTTCCTCGCTGCCCATATAAAGAACTTTGGGAACGTTGGACGGGGCAGAACATCCTACCTCTCCTCAACCATTGGGGAAGAGATTGTAGAAGCTCTTGGAACTGAAGTGCGGAAGAAAATCACCTGCGAGATTGCCAGTGTCAAGTAAGTCTCTTTCGGCAAGTATTTCTCTCTTTCGGTTGATTCTACACCTGATGTAAGTCATAAGGACCAGCTTACAGTGTTCATCAGCTACGTGGCCAACGATGGCTCGGAAGAACATTTTCTTGCCTTTTTACCTATTAGCAGTCACACATCTCGTGAAGTCAACACCTGACTTTCTAAAAAATCCTGTATTAACTTTCAAGATTGTTGCGGCCCCGGCGTACGGCAACGCAAGCACCATGGCTGGCAAGTACTCCGACATGCAGACGCAATTGAAAAAAAAAAAATCAATCCGCAAGCCAATTTCGTACATTGCGCTGCTCACTCGCTCAATCTGGTTGGGGCACATGCTGTAGATTCTTGTGCACAAGCAGTTAGCTTTCGTGGGTTGGTGCAGCGTATATAAGTTTTGTTTGCTGCGTCTACTCATCGCTGGGATGTACTCAAGGCTCACTTGAAACAAAACAATGCAGAGGTAATCCCCAAGCAAGTTTTATGTACACGGTGGTCAGCTCGAGGGGATGCAATGAGAGCGCTTGTGGTCGGTTCCAAAGAAATTAAAGCCGCTTTGATTAAACTATCAGATGATCAGGATTAGCGAACAGAAACGAAGCACGAGGCAAAGTTCTTGCTTAAGACAATGAACATACAATGAAGACAATAAAAAGAGTTTAAAGCATGTTAAAAGGCGATTGTTTCTGAGAGCGTCTCTGAACGCAACCTAAGGGTAAGCTACACTCACTGAAGACAGGACTTGATTATGGTGAAGGTAATTGTACAGTGTAACCGTTGCTATACCGTCGCATCCTGGCTGCGTTCGCGGCTGGGTTTGCTGCTTTTAGCAACAAAAACTTGGTATTATGCAACCTAAAGGGGAACGTACCCCAGGAAATATGGTAGTAATTTATTTATATGTAAACTTTAAAAAATAAAAAACTGTACCAACAGGAATCGAACACATATCTCGCAAACAGGTACGTGGTGTGGTATATGGATCCATTGAGCCACAGGAACGACGGGAAATGCGGCCTTTAAATGCGCTGTTATCGTTTTCATTAAACGTACTAAAGATGGCGCGACGGACGCAACTGGCATGATCAGAGGATTATTGCAAGCAATTTTAATCATGCAAACTATTTTATTGTGTATGCATTTTAGTTTATACATTGCAATGCATGTATACTAAAAAAAAAAAAGCATATAGCTTTATTGACTTCCTTTTTTTTGTGTGTTTTATTTTTTAGTAACTCCACCCGGCACTTCCGTTGCTGCAGTTTTCAGAGAATGGCAATACGCGTCGTGGCCGCAGGAGCATGATCAATAATTAATCCGCTTCTCCGGCATGACTCCAATCCCAATACGCGGCGGAGTCGGCTTTTTTCCGTGTCCTTAGGGCCACAATACACGGCAGGCTTTGCCTTTCACCTCCATAGGAACGCAAATTCAGAGGCTCCTGCGTGCTGTGTATAGTGTGTATAGTAACACGTATGGTATTTACATCTTTAGTCTCAGCGTGCGTGCTTGGTTTCACCTTGATATGATTTCAGCGTTCTTCAGTGGGAGCAGGATAGGATAGGATAAGAAATACGTTAATTTCTCTAGAAAGATCTTGTGCTAGTAGCTGAAGAGTTCCATCTTCCGTCTTCTCACAGGGTCGGTGCCCCTATTCCAGGGCTCCGCTGAGCTTCGCTGCTCGCTGGGCGTGCTGGATCAGACCTAGTTGGCAATCCAGATCGCCGCTGGAGAGCCGGCTCTCCCACTGTTCCGCACTCGGGTCTTTACGAAAGCTATCGTTATTTCTACATTGCCACGTGATGTGATATAACGAAGGATTGCTACCACACCATGGGCAGGTGTCCCGATATTGCGACGGGTAAATCTTGCTTAGGATATGCAGGTTTGGGAATGTTCCTGTCTGCAGTCTTCGCCAGTACACTGCCTCTTGTTGATTTAGATCCTGATGAGGCGGCGGATAGCGGATCCGTACCCCCTTATAGTAGTTCAGAATGCCTGAGTACGTAGGGCCGACTCGCTCGGGTAGATCGTCCGATTGGTAGGAAGCTCGGGTCGTGCACCCTCGAGCTACCTCGTCGGCGCGTTCGTTCCCCGCTATGTCGGTGTGTCCTGGCACCCAGTAGATGTGTGTGACTTTTGATGGGGTCGCGCTCTGTAGGAGCCTGAGCGCGGCGTGAACTATGCGGCCGTTCATGTAGTTACGGCATGGTTCTCTCGAATCTGTAAGAATGGTAAGGGAAGTGTTGCTTCGATACCCGGCTACCACCGCTAGAGCAACGGCCAGCTCCTCCCCTTCGGTTACCGTGCAATCCCTGACTGAGGCGCTAGCTAGTTCTATTAGGTTGGAATCAATAGCTACCGCCACTGCGCTGTTATGTGAGCTTCCTGTATACGGAGCCGCGTCCGTGTATACCGTTGTGGATTTTGTAGCTACATTTTATGGTACATACTTCGCCCGGGCTGCCCTACGGACCACATGCAAGTTGGGGTCCATGTTCCGGGGAAGGGAGCTAACCTCTAGCGTCTGGCGAATTGCGTCCGGTATGCTCGCAGTACGATTCTCGATTTCCGCATTTCCACCTAGCCCCAGTCGCCTAAGAAGCGAGCGCCCCGTAGGAATCTGCTGGAGCCTGGCTATCTGCGTGACCATTTGGGCTTCTTTGGTCTCTTCGAAAGTGTTGTGAACTCCAAGAGCTAGTAGTTTTGCGTTGGAGGTGTTCATTGGTAGGAGCAGGACGAAGCGTGTTATTCGCGTAGTAGTCGAGCTCTCGTTCTGAAATAAAGTTCATGTGGAATTTTGTTCACCAGAAAGCGAAGCAGGAAACATTTTTTTTTTTTTTTTTGGTGCATGACAGCTTTAGCTGGGTATGTGGCAATGAAAAAAAAAAATAGTTGTGGTTTAACTCTGGTTATTCCTAGCTGAACTGCGATAGCAACGGCGGAAGCTTCTTTTGCCGGCTACATTATTCCCCTATCACGCCCTATCAGTGTAAGGTGCTACATTATCGGCGACACTTAAGCTCATCCTTTAAGAGTATGACGCGCGAGAGCGTAAGTTACCAGTCTTCTTTTCTTCTTCTTTTCCTTTCTCTTTTTATTCTTCCTCTGTTTCTTCGTGGCTGTTCAAGGTCAAACGTGGTCCTTCTCGGGACGACGCGATGTGCCGAAACCTGGCGCAGTATTGCTGTCGCAATAATAATCATTTTCCCCCATCCTTCTCTAATCGTCAGTTACTCAATATAGAAATTTTCCCGACGTCTGCGCAGCCAAGTGCTGCCAGTCGTATTTGAGGACAAAAACAACAGACGGATTAATGCATGAATTTTCAACTTTTATTATTTACTGGAACAGGAAATAAAACTCAGCAATAAAATAAAATTAAATGGGTTCAACGCTGCTGAACCAAATATTGAGCGAAAGCATTAGCTGCGGGTGACCGAGTGTTGTTGTTGTTCTCTTTTTCTTCTTCCTCAGCCCATATATAAAGCCCCGTTTAAACCAAGCCGTATGAACGTGCCTTAGTGGCCTATAGGGGTAATGTGAATGCCAGGGTCTCAGTAGGCTAATTCTGACATAACCGCCTCATGTTAAACGAGAGTCCCATGTTGGCAGCTCCTGCCAGCCCACGTGGGGTATGAAGTCACAGCGTCACGTGGTTAAGACGTGGCTACCGGCCGCGCTACGCTGAAGGCTCGCAACCAAGAGTAGTGTTGCTTTCGCAATAAAATTGGAGCGAAAAGTACACCCGATTTTTTTTTTTCCTGGACCCTTTTAAACCGGGTGAGGATGTGTCGAACCGGTTCGAACCGGAACGGAATGTGTCCCCAGAGCTGAACTCAACCTGAACCTGAAAAGGGCGAAACAGGACCCGAACCGAACGCGAAAAAATTTCGGCTCGACACCCTGTTTGAAAGAGCGGCTCAAATGACAGCCGAAAGCGAGGGGATGTTTGCGATTTTTGCGAGGATGGGCCGGAGGTATGGCCTCCGAGATCACTACCCCGCGCTCGTAAGAAAAACGCGCGCAATGTGGTGACCTGGGAGCACGGTGTAAGAGTATTTAGATGGGGACACAGCAAGGCGAGGCACTGAAGACAAGTTTCCAGATAAATAACCAGCCGCGCTCCTCCAAACCGGGCCGCCGATCACACCGTCAGCGTCAATGTGGCGGTGAATCTTCACCGGAAGAAGAAAACATACATCAACAGCGCCATTGCGATAGCAACCAGCTGATATCGCACGGCGCGTTTCTCCTGCGCGAGCCTCTCCCGTGGTCCGAACTTCGTCGTCGCCAGCAGCATCAGCGTAGCACTTTATTCCTAGGCCGACCCCATTGCATCCCTGCAGAATCGAATTCTAGAATAATTTATTGGCTTGCCAATGCTATTGACGTAATTTAAATCCTAACAACGAAGCGGAGAAATGATTGAAGTTGCACCTTATTCTGAAATATAGAGGAGTGAGCAGCACATATCAGTCAGCCATTAAGTCATGGTCATTCATTCCAAGGCGCTCGGGAAGCACAGCTTTCTCACTTTGGATAGCGTAAATAGGGCAGGGAAAGCGAATACCTCGTTCGATTGAGCGAATGGGAGAAAAATATAATTTTGTAGGGTATTCTTAACCCCTTATTGAAGGAAATGAAATCACTAACGTGCAAACGACTGAGTGGACGAACAGGGTATGTTGCTGGGAGAGTTGGTTATTCACTGTCAGAGAAGGAACGCTAGTAGACGACGGACAAGGAAGAGGAGGACACACACATACGCTCACTAACAACTTTATTTTGGAAGACAGCCGATCCGCGCCCTATATACAGACAAAGAAAACCAAAATAGCGCGTGAACGCGGTTATCAGTGCTCAAACCGCAGCAAGCATTCAAGGAACGGCATCTGATATTGAACACAATTAACGCTGTGACACGGAATGTATGGGCAGATGCAAAGGAACAGAACGGGGGCACACATGAAGCCGAGATAAAACGATATTGAAGGGAGCCAACGAATAACATGGCTAAAAGCGAAAATGAATGCACGAGACCAATAACAAAAACAACAAATCAGCGCAGACATAAGCTCAGTCTGAAAGGCAAGGCTGTAAAAGTCAGCGAAGGTAAAGGCGCTAAAATAGGAAAAAGGATGGAAAAAATGAACAGCAACTGAAAGACGCTGAATTAAAGCACTGAAATCTAATCAGACAAAACCGAAAAAGGCAAGTAAAAGGACGCTGACAAAACAGGTCATATGCGCCTAGCAAACTGAAAAACAGGTCGGGCTAAAGAAACAAACTACATATGCATGAAACCTATTGGCAATAAAACGGTGGGGTAAAGACAGAATAGCTCGACTAAAATTACGATTTATTACGATACGTAATTTTTAGTCGAGCTATTCTAATTAGGCAGACGTAGTATTCGCAAAGCGTTAAGGCCTGCGCGCTAAGAAAAGACGAGCTGCGAATGCATCACTGCTCTGTAAACATGTAAAGAATGGAATTTTATCTACTTTTTGCGCGTACACGGAGGCCTATGAACGGAGAGTTATGAAAGGTTTAATGACTGTCCAGGCGATATCTTCAGTCCGTGGCTCGGCGTAACTCGGACCGGTGGGCCTCTTGGCCTCTTTCATCCACTCGGCGCTGACCGCTCATGATCCGCAAAGAGAGTCCAATCAGACAGTCGATTCCAGGCGCCGTATGGTCGCCGCGCAGGGAACGTTAAGAGTTTAAGTAATAGGAATATGTACACGCCTGCACAACAGTGTACCGCGAGCACGACTTCGATGCTCGTCGGAGCGCCCGCGCTGCGCGATAGGCGACGCCCGTCAGATGCTGCGCCACCGCATCAGCCGCATCGCCTCTCTTTACTTTGTGAGCTATTTGTTCTTTTTCCCGCTGAGGCAGACATGGAGGAAGCTTCATGGAGGCAGACGCGGCGAGGGATACCAACACCCCCTAAGTGGTGCCTTGTATTGCATCCTCCTCTCTCTTTTCAAGTGTTTCCTCCTTTCTCGCCAGATATATTTGTCTGGTTTGCGTCTTGTTTAAGAACTGCCAGATGGAGCTATGTGCCTGACGTCAGTTTGATCATGTGTAGCGTCTGTGGGAAGATTTTTCACGCCAGAATAGTAATTTTCCGTCCGAACAGTAGCCAGATTTAAGCTAGATTTCACCAAAACAGCTAGATTTGTAGCTAGATTTTGAAGAATGGAGCTAAAACAGTTACTCGTAGTTAAACCAAATTCCTTGGTAGCTAGCTGAGTCCAAAAGTAGCTAAATCTAGCTACAAAGTAGGTAAATTGGCAACACTGTCATGTTAGTAGCCGCGATGAGTTAATAATGTCCGGCCTGTTCTGTTTTCACCAGCGCGGCGGCCCGAGCAGCCAAGGTATAGTGCTCTAAAATATTGGGCAGTGTGACGACCGGCGCCGGAGAGCGGGCCGCTTTTGCGATGACAGGAACCGACTTCCGCGAAAGGGCGCAACGTGCAACAGGGGTGCCACCATGGGTGCCACGTTCGCCGCTCGGCGCGTTGCGGCCACGGGGGTAGTAGGGGTACACAGGAGGGGTGCGGTTCTCTTTGGAGCTATTTTGACACGCTACGCAAATGGTGCGATATTTAATAAAGGGGCTACTTATTACAAGTGCTTAAACTCATCCCTGTCATTCCATTACGTTAATCTGGAGACGCCGTGCTCGCTTGGGCAGTCCTACGGAGCAGCGCGCCATGTTTGAATCGCTATTTCAAACTCTTTCAACATTTCTTCCTGCGAACAGCCATAAATCGTCCAGATGAGCTTGTACTTAATGTTTTCAACGAAGCGTGGTGTTTTGCATTCGTTCTTCCAGTAAGGGAATAAAGGCTACTACCGAGGAGCGCTATATTAACACTCGGAGAAAAACAGTGTGCATATGCGAATCAAAGCTTGTGCTTCGTAAGGCCTCTTTAGGAACACCTATTTTTTACAAACCTTATTTACGAACACCTGCTTACATTTTGTAGCTTGTGCTTATTAATACATAACAACGTTTATCTTAAATCGCCAGTAATCTGCAATATATCTCTTTAATAGGTGCTCTTTATGTGCCCTAATCACCGCTTATCGAAATTACAAATACGGTGTGCGAGCAAAACACATTAATTTATTACCGTTCTAATATAAAGCACTGCGGTATTTAGCGGCAAAAAGAAAAAAAAAAGGAACATATACTCGACTCAAGCATTTATTCTCTGTTCGTGATTAAAAAATACATATATCGCGGACATTTGTTCACGTGCCGCTGATCAAAGGGTGAACCAGCTGTTTAGATTCAAAAATGTCAAGTACAGCTAGGGCGATACTTCAGATAAAATATGAAAAATTAAACCTGTCACATACGTATACGAGGGAATACGTTCATAGTGAGCACTTGAAAGCGGACGCTTTACTGGCATCGAATGGTACAGAGCAAAAAAAAAAAAAAATAAAAATAAAAAATCACTTATAATTGCGCGTCGTATTGGCAGATATCATGCAGTTCTTGACGTGCATCGAGAGAAAACGAAAAATGCGAAAACGGTGACGGGCACCAAATGCACATGCAATTAATATAAGGCCGAATTCAGATGCGGGCCCTAATGCGTGTTTATTCTTAGAATGTGTGGTATGAAATGTGAGTAATCGACTGGATATACTCGCCAACTACTGCTTGCCGGGCTATAATCGGGCTACTTGCCGCGGGTACTCTTTACAGAACTAATCAGGCTATAATTGTTAACAAGGCTGATATTACACGTCTTCCAAGGGAATTCAATTATTTTCCCTTTGAGAACTCTTGTCGTGGTTCGCTTACTTCGCAAAGAGCGAAGCCGCAAAAACACATGAAATTTAATTACTTCAAGTGTGAGCTTTCTGGTGTTCTAAGTAGGTAAAATTTTTGAATCTCCACATTTTAGATGAAGGTTGCAAAATCTGAAGTGCAAAGGCGTCCAAAAGGATCGTACACCCGAGCCAAATTTTTGGGTAAATTGCGACTATAGCTTGGAGCCTGTGGCGCAGTTTTTGTTCCTGGCGAAAAACCGTGCCGGCCTCACAACCTCTCTTTCGCCGAAGGATTATGTATAGGCGTACACTATAGCCTCTGCGTCCTCTATTTTTCATCGTTCTTTCTTTTTCAAAGCCATTCTTTTTTTTTTTTTCATTTTATACGTGCACGAAAACAGGACTAGAGCGATCTTCTGGGGTCAATAACTTACATATTACCGGTTGCTTGAGCACGCAGAATAAAAGCTACCTAGAATGAAAACATTTTCTGGAACAATTAAGTCATTGTCAAACTATAACGCATTGAGATTAAATGTCTTAAGTATAGCGCACATCTCTGGGTACTTAAAGCTACCCGTTACAACAATGTTCCAACTTATGGAAAGGAAATAAAATGGTTTGTTCTTATATTAGTGCACAGTTTTACAAAGTTGTTGATTTAAATTTCGACGCTTATATCTACGCGTCTGATTGCAGCCTTTTTGTGCACTGTTTTGTTTTTAATTCCCAGGCCTCCATTTGGTCCTTAAGCTCGATTGTTTCCCTTTTTTTATTGCCTGTCATATTTCTCCATTTTTCTTCGTCTTTAGTTGCCTGCTTTCTTCTTCGTGCGTTTGCCGCGCCGCACGACAATTCCAAACCTTTGTTCACATTTGCGGTCGCTCTTTTCATGGCGCTGCGTGCCTTCTTTCTCCCTCCCTTGTAGGCGACACGTTTCTTTTCTTTTTATCTGTGCATCCTTTACTTCCCCTTTCTTCCACCTTTCCTGACCCACTGTGTTTAGTTATTTAGTAGCCGGTTACCTGGTGTAGTGTCGTTCGTTTTTCATGTTTCTACCTCTATGCGGGGTAGTCCATATTTAATTCATTCGAACTGAATGCCGTCTTTTGTTGTGGCTTCAGGTGACTTACTGTAGTCGGCATATTTTACGCGTGAAACAATGGAATATACCATTTTTGACTGTTTTGATAAAGGGGTTACTGTGGCCAGCTTTAGTCAGCGCTCGAACGCACATGTTGCATGTTTGACTTATTCATACATCCCGTCTCCACACTGCCCTTTTTTCAAAACTAGTGCATTTCTGGACGTCAATTAGTTGCTTCAGGAATGCTAAAGCAAGCTGTACGGCGAGTGAAGCGTGGTGTGCGAGTTTGAATTTGTACGCCCTCTCCAAGCTAGCTGTTTTCTTCGGAGCCCAGCTCGTGTCATGTTGCTTCCGCGAGGTGTTGCCGACGGCCAAAAGGGAAAATAAATTACGTGATTGCTAACAGTACTGAGCCCCATTAACCGGCATATTTATAAAATCTTGTCGCGAACAGCTTGAGACGACGCACAAGCAAACAAGAACGTACAGTGCGCGCGGTATCCACCCTGCTGCACAGCGCGCATACGCGGGCGTCCGGACGGCTGACACACCAGTTGCTGGTGGCGCCCTCTGCGCTGCGGCGCCTCCGTCATCGCAAAAGCGGCCCCCCCCTGCTCCCATGCATTTCGCGGCGCGGTCGACACACTGCCCAATCTTCTAGAGCACTACTAGAGCACTATAGCCAAGGCTCCTCATCTCGGCATGACTGCGCTGAAGGCTCTTGCGCGCGCCAAGCGCGGGTGGCATCGCCGTGGCGCCGAGGCTTCTCGGCCAGTGCAGGTGTCGAGAAGAAGGGAGGGATGGCGGCGCTCACATTTCGACCTAGGGTCCATAGGCAACCTGCAGTGGCCAGGCGGCGCTAGTGGAGCGCAGCGTTCAGCGCCGCCAACGGCGGCGCCGAGTAATCTGAGTAGGCCGGCGCGGTCGGGTTGCGTTCGCGTTGTACGGCTGGAAGCATCTCGGCTCTCATTTTCTGCGGTTTTAAGGCAATCGAATGTCTTCAGAGCTACTTCCGAAAACAAATACGGACGAAAGGACACCGCCTGTTGGAGAATGCTCATGTTTAAAACGTGAACGGTGTCCACGTCACCGTGAAGTGCGCGCCGCTCGCGACGGAACACCCGCGCGCACAACTTTGAATTTCGCGTGAGTAGACGGAATTTCTCTTAAACGAAATTTATTCTCTCAGGGCATCAGTCGGATATGTGATGATGAATTAAGAAATAATTAAATGAATGACAAATCTTGTAAATGTAGCTTTTCATTTACCTATTGCGTTCACACCTCATACCCAAACATTGAAAGTGCAGAGAGAACCTGAGAAGAGATGGATCGCCATTTTTTCTTGTTTTTTTGTTCTTGCTGTTTGATTACAGCAGCATAATAATTTCCTCACGGTTTTGCTTTAGTTTAATACCATGTTGAACACTTTTGTTCGTGGTGCACGTTTCGACAGTGCCGCGGAGGTTACAGGAGGCATGGTGCGGTACCCGCTACGGATGTGGCGATTGCATGCACTGTGCGGTTGTAGCGTGTGTCATCAACGAAAACTGTGCGTGCCGGGGGCGGGGAGTAGGAGGCCTCCTACACCGTTGGAAAAATAAAGCTCTTAACAACAACAACAACTGGCATGCATTTTGTACCTCCGTACCTCAATCTTGGGGAAAGCCGACGGGTAATGCTGGCACTCAACGGCAAAGCTTTCGTAGAGGAGGTCGTTAAGAGTTAGACTTTTTAAAGTTGCTACTAATGATGAAATAGTCTATCGTCTGGGACAAGAGAGTCTTGAGTAGCTTGAGCAGTCGGTGAAAGAAATATTTGGCGCGGAACGATAGAACGAAGTTCCATTCTCAGCGTACACAGTATCACGGGCCTCTATCACTCCGCCACTTGGACTTTTTCAGCACCTTAAGAACTAATTTACAGATAAATATGCTTATTGGAATCTGTAATTGGAAGTTTTGAAGATATTTTGGCTTTGTGGTTCCGAATAGACACCGCATTAGAAATCCGGTTCACAGATCCACGAACATTTTTTTTTTTTTATTATTATTTCGCCTCCGTTGAAATGCGGCTAGAATACGATGCTGCGGCTGCGCGGCTTTGCTGCTTTTCTGGACGTATGCCACTCGATCTTGCACAGAATATACCAGTACACGCCAAATTTCACAGCGCGGAGCGCGTACTGAGTAGCTAGTGTGCTCCAACCAGCGTGCGACTTCCCGAGTCAGAAGTTTATACCGTTTCCTCCGCTCACGGGCAACCGTCTTATTTTAGCTTCTTGGCGTCTGTACACCAATGGCCCCATAACAAAACGAATTTCAGTTACATTACTCTCTCACAGCCAATATCTCCTCTCATCATTCTCCCCAGGTTCTCCCAGCAAGCGGTACGCTTAGGTTTCCTTCGTGATTGTGGCAGTCTTTCTCGCCGCCCTTGCGCTTATATTTATTCTTGTTCACATCCGTAGTAGTCGAAGCATCGCATGACACCACTGAAGTCACTAAATGAGTAAATCACACTCATTGGGATAACAAAACGCGAACGCAGAAGGAACACAGCGGCCGCAACATATACGGCGTCAGCTTCTGCGCCGACTCAGTATTAGATCCCGTCGGCCGCCAGGTGGCGCCACATGTCTCAGCAAACTCCATTGCAGGTTGCCTATAGCCACTCTTCCTACCCCCTTACGCTTTCGTGCCTGGCTCGGGAACGCGAGCGGTCACTCTAGCATTCGATCGCTTAGCTGAATAGAAAAACAAATACTGAAAATATAGAAACCGCAGCTGTAAAGCTTTAGAACAACTCCATTTTACCGTGATGGCATGACCACCATTTTACCATTTTAGTCGTCCTCTCGAACTAAAAAAAAAATTAAATAAAAAAGGAGAGGGAGTCCGGACCAGCAAAAGCTTTGCCAGGCTTAAAGCCAAATAAAAATAAATAAAAGGGAGCAAAAGCTCGAGATAAAAAACAAAGCACTTGTTTTAAAAAAGCGAAATAACTTATAACAATTAAAAACACAAGGTCCAAGTTGCAAGGTGGTCCACACTGGCTAAAAGAAGAAGAAAAGAAAACCCAGACGGTAGCATCCAGACCTGCAAATGAAACAAAAACAGCAGCCAGAACCGGAAAAGCAAAGAAGAGAGACACACACACACAAAAACAGATACACAAATGACAAAGAACGCACGGAGAGAGAGGCAGAGGGACAAAATCCAAAACGTAAGAAAAAAAAGAGACTGAAGTAAAATAGTGAACAGGACAGTCACCAACAAACGAAATGAAAAAAAAAAAAAAAGCGAGTTGACAATAGAGAATGGCAGTCTCCTAGGGCATCGTAATCGTTGGTCCGCAAACCCACAAAGAGAGAGAAAAAAAAAATTAAGGGGAGAATAATGAAATCAAAAATAGCTCAATTGCTGACAAACCAAAGGGAGAGGATGAGAAAGAAATGTAAAGCCTAGACAAAACAAAAGAGAAAAAAAAAAATCTGGTAAATCTTGTCTAATGCGAAAGCCGTTCGTCACTACACCATATTAAATTAACCGAAAAATGCTCGGTAAGATAAAAGCTGGAGGAAATAACATAAAAAATAACTGCTGCACCACTATACCGGACTCGTTTGACAACCGCAGCAGAAAAGGCAAAAAGTATCATATCACAGAGGAGTCAAAAAAAAAAAAAATCGACTCATTTCATAGCAGTATGGATGCTGTCAATGTGGAACTGGGTCTGCAGGCAAGAGTGACTGCAGTCACGGGTGCATTCAGACAAGGTGAAAGGCATGACTCAATCACTCTGCTCAACACAGGAGCACGGAGGAGCCCTGTGCACAGCGTGGTGGGGAGCATACAAGGCAGTAATTGAATTACAGCAATGGAATTACTGTAATTTAATCACTTTTTCTGGTAATTTGTAATGTAATGAATTCCTTTTTCGGGTTGGTAATTTAGTAATGTAATGAATTACTTTTTGATAGTAATTTCGCAGCAAAAATAATTAATTCCTTTCGAAATTCCTTTCCTAAAATGCGTCACTACTTTTTCAATAGACGACGAAGTAGAGAGCCGCGAAAGCAGGAACGGCGTGCGGCAAGCGAAGCCAGCGTAACGGATCGGCAAAGGGGGACAGAGTTGAGCAGAACAGTGCGTCTGAGACCTCAACCATTCTCCAAGCAGCAGGATACAAGGCGTCAAGGAAATGGCTAGTTTGGAGCGCGGCGTAGCGGCACTCCCTGTTACGTCGGCTAGGCCACAGTGGTGCCTGGTTACACTCAACACCACGGGGCGAAGGAGGATTGAGGTTGGGGGAGATAGGCAGAAGGGTCCATGACGTGAGGCACCGTGGCTTGAGCATTACTGAGCACTGAGCACAAATGTGCCGACATCGATTCTTGGGACTGCGGAAACAATAAATAACCTAGCTTCTCGGGCCCTTCAAATGGCAGAGACAGCTCCGAGCCAGCAAGACGCTGGGTTCGCCGGTCATTTCAGGACCGTTCGACCATGTTTTTTTTTTTTCTTTTTGCGGTAATCTTGTTTTTCTAATCGCACGTACTGTAGGAGAGAGAGAAGGAATAGCTCTCTGGGACGAAATTTGGCGGCAAGACGAAAGAATGTGTGTGCTTCGCGTCTGGAGAACAAGTTGTTTTGCTTACTAGCTTTGCTTAGTTTTTGCTTGGATGGTAATTAGAAAGTAATTTAAAAGTAATTTAATTACTTAGTAGAGGTAATTGTAATGTAATTTCATTGCGTTTTGGGAGCAGTAATGAGTACTGTAATTTAATTACTTTTCTGCTATTTTCAGCAAAATAATTAGTAAGGTAATTTAATTCCTTTTGAAAAGTAATTTTTACTTGTATGCCTGGGGTTCTTTAACGTGCACTGACATCGCACAGAACACGGACGACAATCCGTTTCGCCTCCACTGAAACGCAGCCGCCGAGGCCGGGATTCCCTCCCGCTTCCTTGGGCACAGTAGTCGAGCGACGTAACCGCTGCGCCCCCCCCCCCCCCCCCCCCCCAAAGCGGGGCAGGAAGAATAATAGAGTCGAACGCTGAGCTAGTTGGTCACACATCTCTTGGAAGAAATACAAGGAAGAAGTTGGCTGCAGACGTGAAGTGAAGAGAGAAGCTATGTGCGGTTTCTTGTCAATATACTTGTCAGTGCAGCGTTGTCCTGGCGTGTAACAACACTTATGCTTTGTGTTGTTACCTGCTCTGCTGCCTTCTTCCAAGAGAGGGGCAGGAAGAATTGTAATACCCCAGGAGTCGAAGACTGAAATTGTGAGGTAGCTTTGCGATTGTGTCATAGGTCACTTCTTCATGACCCGGTTACGTCCGTCTGTTTAATTCCGCGATAGCTATAGATAGCTCTTCGATTGTGAAATATAGGTCTATCGCTGGCACTGCCGCCTGGGAAATGTCTGACAGGCCATGTGGGGAGAGTGCTGAAGGCCCTGATCCCAGTGACAGTAGTCTGCAGTATTCTTCTGAGAGTTTTTTAATAGATTATCGTTTATGCAGAGATAGTGCTGTGAAAGGGTGAAGCTGTTGGAGGGGCGTGCGCATACCATTGAAGCACTTAGACCATTTCTGTATGGGTTCTATTGGGGGGGGGGGGGGGGGGGGATCACAAAGTCACAGGATAATAACCCCACAGTGAACCACAACTTACATGAAAAAAAAAAAATCTTCAGTATGTACTGGTCAGCCTGGAACCAGGGATCCTGTGGCCTGCAAGAGAAGTAAAAGCGGCAGTACCAGGAAAAACTACAATACCGGGTAGCTGATTCGTCACCACTTAAATGGGTTTGGTGCAGATACACCTTACAAAGGAACAGGCTTTGCAAAGGGTCCTGATAAGGAATATATCTAAGGGGGACAATTCTTAAAACTGTCTGCAAAGGTTGGGGGGTAACTACAAAGTCACTGGATAATAACCGCACAGTGAACCACAACTGACATGAAAAAAAAAGTTCGAGGACAACCTCAAGCGGTATGTGATAAGGAGGAAATGTGTTTAGAGGAACAAGTACAGGTTATGCTATTGCAGAAGGGAATAGAGTGTACATGCCTTGGGAGTAGACTTTACAATTAACGCTAAGTGTGATTTTTTCCCCAAATAGTTATGATGCAGAGGGAATATACATAAGGGATTCTAACGTTCCCTTAGATATATTTATTTCTGCTGGTTCCAATGTTCTAAATTCATGAATTCGCTATGCCTCTCTATATTTTCTGACCCTTGCAGATTTAAAGCCAGACTGGAGAATATATAATTTATTTGCTTCGAACTTTTGGTCTTTCTGATTGAAATGCTGGGAAATTGCTTTCGGAAGGTTTTTGCCTGCGTCTGCCCGATGTCCATTAAGCCTTATGCATTTACCCATGTTCAGTGCTCTTTCATACATTGTAAACCATCTTATTCCTCTCGTTCTACCTAGTGCCTTCAAGAGTGACAGATTTTCAAGATGTAGCACATGGCGACCGGATCGAGGTATGTCCTGTTTCCTTCAACGACGCTGAAAAGAGGATATTTTTTGTGTGACGGTCGCTTTTAGGAGCCCTCGCTTTACTGTTGCAGAATATTGAAGAGCGCTTCTCTGACCGCGACGCTGAGCATTGATACCATTGGAAAACGATGCTAGTTCCGCACGCACATCCCAGGTTCTGTCATCAGAATACAACCGGAGCGCTGAAAACTCATCTTATTTTTCTCACTGGTGCGTTTTAAGTACAGACTACTATTCTTGCACGTAAATCAAGAAGGCCGCCGATCTGTAGTCGTTATAGTTACCCTTCGGCGCATTAAAAAAGTGGAATAAACGTGGGTTCAATCAATCCTCCGGCTGATGCACAAATAACTAGGAATTGTATTGAAAACTATGATGTTACGATATGAACTAATTCTACAGCGACGTTCTCTTTCCTTATAGGTTTCCAACGCCCGCTTTCAAACATACGAAGACGTGTCAGAAAACTACAGGTTTTCGGATGGTGATAAAATCAAACTGGCAACTGATGACATTCCACTTGATAAAGAAGAGTCCAACTCCCCTTTGGAAACCAGCAAGTGGTACAATTGTAAGCTTTAGTGGTTGCAGGTTCATTGATACAAAACCACCTGGCAGATCAGTAGGTTAAATTGTCAATTAATATGGCTGCCACTTTTCGTTAAATTTCTTTTTTTTTTAATAAAGACATGGTTATTTCAAAGTACGTGATTTTTTGTAAAATATACCAGACAGCTTCACAGTGCTCTCTCCTGTTTCCTTACTACTCGATATATTATTTCTTTCTGTTCACAGCCAGAATAAATTATCGCTAGTCGTGACAGCAGGAACGAGTACACTTGGCACTCAACATGGCACTTGTGGATGGGAATATCGGCTGCCTTCAGTCCCATTTTACCTACACGTGGATATCACCAATCTCAAATCAAGAGGGGTTTCCAGTGGTGTGAAAACCAGAATCATTTCATGGATAACGACGCACTTAAGCGCAATTGACTTGTATCAATTTTATCTGCTGTGAATGCGGCACCTAATTGGATTGGATTGATAAAACGTTTATTAGGGGCCTGCAGTAGAACGCGCGCTCGCGCGCGCGCGCTCCGGATGGGGCCTACGTCGTCCTCTGAGCACCGGCCGCGCGGCCTGGGTCCCCGCTCGCCGTGGTCAGCTCGCTGGTTCCCTGCCGAGCCAGCGCCTTGATGACCTGCTGGACGGCCCAGAGTTGCTCCTCTTGATTGTCGCTCCCTGCGGCTGCTTCCAGTCGCGGCGG
The DNA here is from genome assembly GCF_055883805.1 of Amblyomma maculatum. NCBI lineage: Eukaryota > Metazoa > Arthropoda > Arachnida > Ixodida > Ixodidae > Amblyomma > Amblyomma maculatum. Next base: position 2,203,634 of record NW_028146743.1, on the reverse strand, counting down.
GATCCTCCTAGACTTAGCTTCTTCCTAGTACTGGATACAATTCCACAGCATGTGTGCGAAGCCGGCAGTCTCCGTTCGGCAGACTCTGCATTTGTCTGTCGGGTGCGTCTCGGGATACATTCTATGCATCAGCAACGGACTGGGGAGTGAGCCCGTCTGTAGCTGTCTGAATAAAACGAAATGGTTTCGTACTGTGCTCATAGGTATCCGGGAAAACTTTGAGTCAGCAGCTAAAGAACTGGGCCCGCTTGCACAAACGATCTTAAGACTGTCTTAGCTAAGTCCAGACTTAACTGGAGTCTAAAGAATAGGCTACTAGCATGGCCGCTTAAGACTGGAGTCAAGACTGGGCTTCAGTCCTGTCTTGAATAAGTCGCTTGTATGATTACGACTCTAGTGCTGTCTTGGTTAGAACACAAGGACGCCAGGTGTCTAAGTAGATAAATTAGGGAAATACAGGGATGCGCTGGCACTGTCCCTGCTGTAAGATGTACACATTCCGTCAATTTTGCGTTGTGTAAAATCCGTGCCATTGCTTTATGCGGCTTAAGATTGTGTTACGAGGAAAAATGCCCCAAGTGGTTGCTGAGGCCGTTCTGGGAAGCCACTCTGGTGAACATGAACCCGAAGCGTTCGACGTTCGGAACACGAGCCGTCTTAAATAAGCTTGGTCTTTCTAAAGACACCATTTAAGTCTGGACTTAGCTCGGACTTTATCGTGCAAGCCGGCCCTGGTTCTTAAAGGGCCACTGTCCAGATAAGGACCTTTCAAGCGAAGGAGCCCAGTGTTTCGATCAGGTACCGGAGATAATCTGTGCAAAATGCTACAGTGACACGCGCGCCGCAAAGCAACGAAAATACAAATCAAAGCTCTTTCATGCTATCCTTCGGGAAGCCAGCTTCCCGCTTCCCTGCGCTGGCCCGTCGAGCTGCAGCTATGACGTATTTGTCGAGAACGACGTCCATTGGTCTGTCTCGCTGTCTGAGGGTGAAGGATGGGAGTATACTATACCGCTCGCTGCTGCGGTTTAGCCTCGCCACGGCCAGACTGAATCCAACGGCGCGCGCTCCCTCGACCGTTCTTTTTTTTTTTTCTTTTTCGCGATCGCGGAGTGCCACGCCCCACCTCCCGCCAAACGCGGAGGAGGAAGGGGAATTTGTCTTGCGGAGGCTAGAAGACATCGGGCAGGAGAGTGAAAAACCTTTGCGAGGGAATGGAAGGAGAGAAGCACGACATAATCGGGTGATTGCGGTGGCTGTAACTGCGTTATTGGTTACTCTTTTCAAAAACATTTTGTGGCCTTGTGTCCTGGGGGCAAAGTCTCACAGTCACCGGAGAAGAAAATATTTTCGACCGGAGGGTGCACAGTGAGCCTTTAAGTGCCCGGCCCCCAGAGACACCATGGGCACGGGCTACGCGAGTACAGTCACATTTCTTGCTTTCTACTGAATAATTTGACAAAGTCAGTCGATACATTTTGTCATGCGTCAGTGGTTTTCTTTTGTGCGTTCTCTTGTGTATGAATAAAGCGCTCGATCTTTAAGGTTAGTGTAGTGAAAACTCAAGAAGATCTGCGCTGTAGGTTTTTGAGTTTTACACTTTGCGAAGCCGAATTTTTCTTCAGGACTCGTGGAAGATCTGCTTCCAGTACAAGATGGGAAACATGAGGAAGACGCTTGCCATCATTCCTGCTGTAGGGAAAGCAAGGAGAAAGTTTGGCAGAAAATAGAACATTCAGGATAACCTACTTGCGCAAACGGACTGCCAATTGGTGAGCAAAACCCCATAATAATGTATCTATTAAATACCACTTCTTACGAATTCACTCAAGGTATCTGTTTTTTTTTTCTTATACAACCCAAGTGCACCACTCAGCATCGAAGATTTCACGAGAAGGGAATTGAAAGGCGCTCGCCCGGCTTAAAGAAGCTTAACTAGATGAACGAGACTCGCCTTTTTTAAAGAGGGCGCATCACCATCACTAATCCACCTGCAGCCGAGGCTCTTGAAAAGTACGCAGCACTGACAATAGCTGAAATAGTGAGTATGAAATGCAGCATGATGTGTTGTCCGTTACGAACAATGATGTCTGCATGTCCAGTTTGCGATACTTCTGTAAAATAAATATTGATTTGTATTTTTGTTATTTGATTTTTCAATATGTAGGGCTCGTGGCGCGCCGCGCATTCGAAGGCCGCGCCACTTCCCAATGCTCCCTGCGCGCGTGCCTGTTTCCCTCTCCCCGCTCGCGCGGGGATAACCGGTCCCGCGCGAGGGGGCTATAAAAGAAGGCACGCGCCGCCGTCGCGCTCTCTTCTTGGTCCCTGGCGCTTCCTGGTCCCTGGCTCGTCGCTCCCGCTTCCCTCCCGGCTCTCCACGGAAACGACCCGCAGCCACCCGGACGACAAGATCCCTGTGAGATAAAGAATGTTCGTTATACGGCCCACTGTGTGTTTGTCGTGCGCATCCCTCGGGCAGAGGAATCGCCCACAACTGGCACCCAACTGGGGCTGAATTAGCACCCATGTGGACGATTTTTCTGCCAACGTGGCAGCGCACGACAACACGACGGGCCGGTCCTTTGTATGTTAGGCGCGACGCCATTTTGAGTTTAGGGCTATCGTGCGTACAGATGACACGGAGTGTAGTATAGTAGTGTTTGTACAGTGTTTTATTTTGTTTTGGGTCATGTGCGTGTTTGTTAGTGTCGGGCGGTTTGTGTTTTAATTTTTTTTTGTGCATATGTTAGTTTTATGAAGTGTTTAGCCTTTGTGACTAGCCTCTTGATGCGGGCTAGGTGGTAGTCGTGCGCGTTTAGGCTCCCGACCGGCCTTAGTTGTTGAGTGAAATGCCTCCGAGAAAAGACGTGCCAGATAGGGCCGCCGCTTCGGACGCCAGTGCGTCCGGAAGTGAGGTAAAGGACGCGGTAGAGTCTGTGCAGTTTACCGATGCGGCCGCCTTGATGAGGCAGATGAACGAGGTGTTGTCTGTGTTCGCCCTTCAGCTCGGTTCGGTGGCTAGCGCCAACCAAGCCACAGCTGCGGCGGCAGTCCCGCGTCCACGGATAAATGTAGAGGTTCCCTCCTTCTCCGGTTATACGGACGTAAAGTCAGTCCACGAGTTCCTGCAAGAACTCGAGGATTATCAGACGGCACTGGGTTCCCCAGACGACGTGGTGCTAGCGCAGGTAATCCCCGTGGCACTTGTTGAGAGCGCGGCGCGGTGGAGACGCTGCCAGCCGGCCTTCCAGTCGATGGCAGACTTCACAGATCGCTTCCGCGCCGAGTTCTTGCCGCCCGATTACGAACGCCGGATGCTTGAGGAGCTAACGTTGCGCACACAGCACCCAGAGGAGAGCCTCCTCGAGTATGTACGCGCAATGCAGGAGCTCTACAAGAGGGCAGATCCCACGGCAACCGATCTAGAACAGGTCACGCGCGTGATGAGGCAATGCCATCCGCGCTTCAAGCCGTATTTGCGGGGACGTGGTTTTGCAAACCTCGAGGCCCTAGCACAGGAAGCGAAGGTAGTACAGGCGGATTTACTCGCTGAATTGCGCTACCAGCCACCCCCCAGGCCAGCCGAATCGCTAGAGCCGCGATGCGCCTGGGCCGGAGGCCAAGACTCCGCGCCGCGCGCCAGAGGCGCAGACGTAATGACGGTAGGGCAGGAAAGGCCAGCGGAAGGCTCCGATATTCCTCGCGCTCTTGACCCGTACGCGTTCGAGCAGCGGCGTCGAGCTGGGCTCGCAAGCGACGTACGCACAGGCGCGGAGAGAGGGGGAAGACGTCCCCAACCGCTTCGTGGAACGCGGCATCCCCCGTCCGCGCGGCAGGTGAACGACCGGCTTTGCTGGAATTGCAACCAGCCGGGCCACGTGGCACGAGAGTGTCAAGCAAGGCGTATGCAGGGAAACGCGGACCGCCGGCGGCCATAATTGGTAACACCAGCCTGTCGCCGTCGGCGGGAGAATTTCGTGGTAGCCACGGCGGAAAATGGGAAATGTACTCCCACGCCGCGTCACCGGGCGCTGAGGCTTTTGTCCCCCTCGCCTGTAGAGCGCAAGGAATGTTGTCGCGCTCGAGCCCTTTTATGCTAGTGCGGTTAGCTGGTCAAAGCTACTCGGCACTCATTGACACGGGCTCAACTCTGTCACTGGTCGGTGATGATGTGTTCGAGGCCTGCCGTAGATGTAACATCTGTGTCAGGCCAGCAGAAACCCCTTTGAGCTTAGCAGCAGGGACGACAAAAGCGGAAGGAGCGGTGCGTCTGGTCCTGCGTTTTGACGGCAGGAAGCGGAGGCATCGCTTCGTCTATCTGCCCGGCTTAACCATACCAGTTATTCTGGGAAGAGATTTTCTTTCGAGCGAAGGCATTGTGCTTGACATGGGGGAGAATGGCTATCGCTACAGCCCCTTCACCCCCCTCATTCCCTTTGTTAGCGCACCCAAGCAGGAATGCGTCGCTGAGCGAGCGAGCGTTCACGCTTTTGTCGCAGAGGGCTCCCCCGCGACACTGAATGGTAGCCCATTAGAAGCAATTATCGCGTCCTTCTCGGGAACCGGTAGTCAGCGCCGAAGGCTCGTAGAAACTTTACTCCCGTTTTCGGATTGTTTCACAGAGAAACCAGGCAGGACCGACTTGCTTCAGCACGAGATCGAAACGGGTGATGCGCGCCCTTTCAGATGTAACCCGCGGCCGTTAAGCGCGCATAAGAGACAACTTCTCGACAGCGCCCTTGACGAGATGATAGATACCGGCGCGGTGAGACCCTCACAAAGTCCCTGGGCGTCCCCAGTGGTTCTAGCGCCAAAGAAAGATGGTTCGGTCAGGCTGTGTGTTGATTATCGAAAGCTCAACTCACTGACGCCTACGGTTGCGTACCCTTTCCAGTCGATCGAGGCTGTGATGTACGCGTTAGGGAACGCAAGGTTCTTCACAGTCCTGGATGCAAGCAGAGGGTACCTGCAGATTGAGGTGGCGGAAGGTGACATTCAGAAAACCGCATTCACCTGTCACCGCGGGCTCTTCGAATTTACTCGACTCCCGTTTGGCTTGTCTAATGCACCGAGCACGTTCATGCGATTGATGGACATCGTGCTGGGCGATGCAAGGTTCAACTACGCGATGGCGTACCTCGACGACGTCGTGATATTCTCACAGTCGTTCGAAGAGCATCTCATTCACTTGAATTCCGTTCTTGAAAGAATGAGACGTGCGGGTATAACGATCAACCCAAAGAAAGTGCAGTTGGCATCGAAGAGAGTTAACCTCTTGGGATTTGTGGTTGATGATGGCACTTTGAGACCGAACGATGACAAACTGCAGGCAATTCTGAACTACCCCTGCCCGACGGACGTGAAAAGCTTGCAGAGGTTTTTGGGAATGGTTGCCTTCTACAGACAATTCATCCCTAGTTGTTCAGAGCTCGCTAGGCCGTTGAACCAGCTGTTGCGGAAAGGCTCGAAGTGGGTCTGGGGCAAGGAACAGAACGACGCTTTTGTTGCCTTGGCTCGCGCGATAGCGAACACCGCTAGTTTGCGCCTCCCCGACCTGAACAAGCCGTTTGTCTTGCAGACAGATGCTAGTGATGCCGGTGTAGGAGCTGTTTTGTTGCAGGAACACGAGGGCAAACTGCGCCCTGTCGCGTTCGCTAGCCGCACGCTCACATCGGCGGAGCGGAATTACTCCGTGACCGAAAAGGAATGCCTGGCGATAATGTTCGCATTGTCAAAGTTCGACATGTACCTAGACGGAGCGGTTTTCACCGTGCAGACAGATCACCAGGCACTTTCGTGGTTAAAGAGGCTGAAAAACCCCGCAGGCAGACTCGCGAGATGGGCGCTGACGTTGCAACGTTACGCGTACGCCATTGAGTACCGCCGGGGCAGCATGAATAAGGTGGCCGATGCTTTATCGCGCGCACCGTTGAAGGCAGGCAGATGCGCAGAAGAGGCGCAGACCAGCATTGCTGAAAGCGGCGTCGCCGCCAGTGGAGAGGAGGAGAGGGCGGACGCGAGTGTCGCGCCCTGCGTAGGTAAAAAGAGAAAGGAGGCGGACAGAGTTGCCGCGCGGTGCTGCGAGAGAGAGAAGGCGCAGCAGCTGGTGGCGGCGACTACTCGCCTGCCAAGAAGTGAGGCAGAGAGAAATCTGTCTTGGGGAGTAGCGGTCAGTAGGGAAGAGCTAATTGAGGCCCAGAAAGCAGATGGTCTATGCCAGCGGGTGCTGACAGAGCTTGCGAGTAGTGCAGCTTGCACCGGGAACGCTGAGGGCAAGTACGACGCGTATCTGCTGGGCGAGGATGGCTTACTGCTCCGCTACATCCCCCAACTTGACGAGGAAGAGGCGATTGCATCCCCCTTCCGAGTCGTGGTCCCGAGGAAGTTGCGGAAACGATTCCTCCAGTACTTCCATGACTCAGCGCTGGCAGGCCATGGCAGCGGCAGTAAGACTTACGATAAGTTATGCCGTGTCGCGACCTGGCCAGGTATGAGAAAGGATGTGCTGGGTTACGCCCGTACATGTCCTGTTTGCCAGGTAGCCAAGCCTCGGGCGGGGAAACCCGCTGGCATGATGAAGCCGGTAGTTAGCAACTATCCGTGGCAAGTGGTCGCGTGCGATATCATGGGACCCCTCCCTCGCTCCGCGCGCGGACACCAATATATCCTGGTAATAACGGACCACTATTCCAAGTGGGTTGAGGTTTTCCCCCTTAGGAAGCTTGTGTCAGAACGGATTTGGGAGAAACTGTTGGAGACATTCACTCGTTTCGGTTTCCCTTCCGACCTCATTACAGACAATGCTTCGTATTTCACAAGCAAAGTCTTTGCTGATTCCTGTCGGGCGCTTCAAATCCGCCACAGGAAAACGAGTCCCTACCACGCTCAGAGCAACATAACCGAGAGAGTGAATCGGAATGTTAAGAGTATGCTGGTCGCGACGACCGAGCAGCACAGAGATTGGGACGCACGGCTGTCCGAACTGGCTTTCGCCACTAGAACAACCGTGAACAGGTCGGTAGGTATGACACCTGCTTACTTGAATTTTGGGAAAGAGATCGCTTTTCCGCTAGAGAACGCCCTACTTGACGCGGCGGGGCCCGCGCCCCCTCCGCTTACACAGTACGCGGCAAAGCTCCGCGAGCGCCTTGAGGCAGCGCAGCGCGCGGCTCGTGAAAACCTCGATGTCGCGCGCATGGAGCAAGCGGATCAGTACAACAAAGGTCGTCGTCACGTCGTTTTCAACACGGGCGACTTGGTACTGAAAAGAACGCACCCGCTTAGTAACGCAGCGCGTGGTTTCGCCGCGTCGCTAGCGCACAAGTGGGTTGGACCGTTCGAAGTTACGGCACGGACTACGCCACTCACCTACCAGCTGCGGTTGTTGGCGAGCGGTGAAACCGCTGGTCCGGTGCACGTCGCAGACTTGAAAGCTTACCACCTTCGCAAGGACGATAACTGCGAAGCGGGGGAAGCTCAAAACGATGCATGTAGCAACCCGGTTCGCAACCGACGCTATAACCTAAGGCCAAGGTAGTGCACTACTTTGTCTAACGTCTTTGCTTCTTTCAGAATGCATTCTGATAAGATTTTGCAGCAGCCAGATGAACCACCGTCGCTGGGGCGGGAAACCGCACCCAGCGCTTGGTTCAAGGAGGGGCCACTTAAACAGGGGGTACCCCCCTAGTTTGTGGCCCATTATTGTGACCAGCGCGGCCATGCTGGCCGTCTTCAACGCGTCTGGAGTGGAGCCCGCTGCCCAGGCCTGGAGTACGGGCCTCAGGAAGCCAGGTGTGCCCGGGGCGAAAACGCCTGCTGCAATGTACATCCAGCACGGCGCCACGTGGAAAGGGGTCAACGATGTAGAGCAGCAGCTCAGGGCCGCTGCCAGGCGTATCCAGGGCCAAGCCCAGCTGCGCTGTGACCCCGAGGATGTGGCCGCTGCTGGAGAGGGACCAGCCGGAACAGCCCCGCCATGCCTGCTGCTTCTCCCGTCCCACGGACCAGCTGAGATGGCATCCCGCCAGAGCCAGGCGACAAGCTTTCATATTTTACGCTGACCCGGGCTCGGACATGGACATGGCCCGGCTGTTGGCGGAGCCCGGGTCGGACGCTGAGGGGGGGGAAGATGTAGGGCTCGTGGCGCGCCGCGCATTCGAAGGCCGCGCCACTTCCCAATGCTCCCTGCGCGCGTGCCTGTTTCCCTCTCCCCGCTCGCGCGGGGATAACCGGTCCCGCGCGAGGGGGCTATAAAAGAAGGCACGCGCCGCCGTCGCGCTCTCTTCTTGGTCCCTGGCGCTTCCTGGTCCCTGGCTCGTCGCTCCCGCTTCCCTCCCGGCTCTCCACGGAAACGACCCGCAGCCACCCGGACGACAAGATCCCTGTGAGATAAAGAATGTTCGTTATACGGCCCACTGTGTGTTTGTCGTGCGCATCCCTCGGGCAGAGGAATCGCCCACAAATACCAAGAGACGATGTGGTTACACCATAAAGTGGCATTATATATTATCGACGGTTTTTAGCTCCACCAGGCATTAGCTGAAATAACAGGCGTTCGCTTAGAAGGAAAGCTGCTCGAGTATGTGGACACGAATGGGGAAAGATGCCTCTACTTTTTAAGCTTCACAGCTCTGTCATGTCAACACTACGAGAGCTGATAGAACTTGAAAAGGATGCAAAAAAAAAGAATGTATATACACGCGGCCTTTGCCTCTTGGATTTGTCGGCTTGTATTTATTAAAATAGTCCTTATAGCCATGCGAAGTGCTGTGCTTATTATGTTGTTCGCTAAAGCATGCTAAAGCATGAAAGTATTTGGTCCACACTAAAGCATGTGCCAACTAGCCGCGCAACGCATACTACTTATTACGTTTTGTGGGAATATTTCAAATATTAAGAGCCCTGGTAAAAGAGCAGCCCGTGTTTCTGAAGCGGCCGGTAAAAAATTGGTTTGGCGTTTTCCGTGTCCTTTGTTCGGCTCAACGAACTACATTTTCATGAATGCTGAATTTCAGGATGGCTACCCTGCTGTTGTATTCGATGATGGGAATATATTGTCACGCACTTCCCGCGGTCCTTATTGAAGGAAGATGAGGTTTGGCGGGATAAGCAGAAGAGGAGGAAGCTGGTTCTGCCCCGCTCTTGTGTGCTACTCTCTAGCGCAGCCTAAGATCTGTCTAAATAAACGTCGCAACAAGTGTGGTGGAGGTGCGGGGCAGAACAAGCTTCCTCCTCTTCTGCTTATCCCGCCAAACCTCATCTTCCTTCAATGAGGACCGCAGGAAGTGCGTGACAATATATTTGAGTCCAAAAACACCCCTGCCGTCTTTGAAGATCCGAAGGTTGTTCTTGTTCACCTCGTAACAGGCGTTATCTGCTCTGAATGAGATTTACTGGATTTTGAACGTTAAGTATTGAACAGTGCAGCGCCCTCCTCCACTGGTTATGCGCGCGATTTCGGCTATAGAGAAGGCACACCAAGGCGTCGAATAAGCCAGTCATTTCAGTGCAATAATTCCTGAAAAGGGATCTCTCCGAGCGCCACTGTCTCTTCGTTGAAGCTTTGTGAAGCGATGCATGGCCTACCGAAAAGCGTAGCAAATAAGGCTTATTAGTTTCTCTCAGGAGCATTTAACACTCACTGTACGCTTTATTGATGTAAACCATTACCATTTGATCAAAGTTTCTGGTAAAAAAAAAAAAGTAAAAAAAGACAGCTAGTAAGAGTTGCCAGCTTATGCTTGTTCTTCAAACAAGGTTTTTTTGGGGGGGTGGTTAGTATCTGTTTTTAGTTAAAAGCTAGTGTTAAAAACTAGAGGAATATCTGATCCAGAGAATAACTGATCCAGTTAGTTCACGGTACTAGGTTCCTGAAATAGTAGCCGTTACTAGCAAGGCTTTTACTACCAACAGTTACTAAGAACCTAGTGAATAGTGTGACAAGCAGCTACTAGCTTTTTGTTAGTGTTACGACCATTTTTGTTTTTAAGTGTACCTTTTGCTCTTAGCGAGGTCTTTTTGAAGTCGACGGTACGTTAGCCTTTTGTGCCGATAGTGTCGTGTTATATTGTGGTAGGTGCCGAGGGCTTCTATGGCGATGAAAGCAATCGAGTCGCTGCTGGCAGTTCGGCCGATAGATACTCGAGCTATGGTGTGGCCTCCCTAGTTCACCGGGTTTGAAAAGTGAGCCTGCACCAGATCAATCTCATGTTCTTTCACCCTAATTATAGCTACCTCCGTGATCGCTTGTGCTTTCTCAGTGTCAATGGACAGACCTGCTTCGTTTACCCCGCAACCAGTGGAGTTCCTCAAGGTCCTATGCTAGGCCCGCTTCTCCTGTCCGTTTTTATTGATGACGTTTCCTCCGTGATTAAGAACCCCTCTCTCCTTTATGCTGATTATATAAAATATTCAAGGTAATACGTTCTTTTCAAGACTGCTTGTAGTTGCAATCGGACACACCTGCTTTCTCTAACTGGTGCGTGAAGAATGGGCTTAACCTCAACTCTTCCAAGACTAGGCTTGTCTCATTTACTCGTAAAACGCGCAGCTTTCTCTACCCTTATTCTGTGAACTCTGCGCTGTTGTACAGGTTTGATGAAATTAATGACCACGGTGCACTTTATGACTACTTTCAGCTTCTCTCCACATATTAAACGCATTCCTCAGCGGGCTATGCGCACACTCGGTTTCGTCTGCAGGCTTCCTACAGAGTTCCGTGCTTGACTTCCGTTCTTAAAGCTGTACCTGTCCGTAAGCTTGATGCTTTTGAAGTACGCGTCGGTTTTTGGAATGGCACTAGCAAATCGATGTGTGACAAGGTCGACATAGTACAGCAAAAGTTTTTACGGATATTTCAATATTGCTTTCCTCGCGTAACTTCCTCATCTCGCTCCACAGGGAGCACCCCACCGCACATTTCTTCTTTTGACTGCCGTTGTGTCAGGGCAGATAACATTTTCCTGTACAAATTCTTTCTTCTGTGCCCTCAGTTTATAGAGTACATCCTACTGTGCCTCCCATGAAAGAGCATGAGGGCATTCATACTATTTCAAGTTTCCCCGCTTCTGCATTCTATCTCCCCTCTGGACAGAATTCAGAGGCTGTTCAAATCTTTTTGTCGTCACCTTGACATCTTACTAAACTCGTTTCCTTCATTTATATTGGATGTTCGTGGCATTGTATTTTAAACATTTTTTTTTATCGCGTGTAACTTCCACTTTCTAGCCTAAATGTTGTATTTACTGAACTATTGCTTTTTCTCCTCTTAAATGCTGCCTGTTACCTTTTATCCGTTTCTTATTCATGTTCTAACTTCAAAATTTTATATTTGAATCTGGCTGCGCCGCATTGAATCGTATTTCTTTATTGTATTTCGCTGTATTTCTAGCTTGTGTTTTAGGTACCACACATTTCTTGCGCCTGGAATTGTTGTTTATTTTATGTATATTTCTATATTACTACAGTCAACTGCTGTTCCTGGATCTTTTTCTATATTTATCGTTTCTTTTTCTGTTGTGCTCAAGAGGACATGCTATTGTCTGATTTCATTCTCTCCGTGATTCTTTTTCTCTAAATTTCATTTCATGTGTTATTTTTTTGTGTGTGTGTTCTGTGCGCGTAAACTTTGCGTGTGCATCTTTTTTTCTTATTTGTGCTGCAGCACAAAGACCATGTGGTGATTCCTGCACACGTCAAATAAAGATTAATTGATTATCTTTAACGTGCGCTGATACTGTATTCCAAAAGCACAGCAACCTGACCCGATTAAATTGTTTCATTGCTGAGCTATAGCCATGAAAAATAAGAAATACCTGTCCAAAGTTGTGGTAGCAAGCCTGCCAGTTATGTATCGAAGCCGATGTCCAAGCTGTCACCCGCCGTGCTCGTCCAGAGGGCGACGGTCTGTTCAGCTGCTAGCATTCGAAAGGGTTCTCTCACGCGCCGTGCTCGGTTGCGCTGACCGGCGGTCTGTTGAGGTGTGCCGGCTGAGCACCTTGGAGAACTACTCGGAGTCGAGCCAAGTTTACAGCATGTTTATTGCTACTGGTCTCTTCTCCTCAAAGTCACCCCTAAAACAAAGACCGTACACTGTAAAAACAAAAACACCTTATTAGGTGTTTTCGCATGTCTATAACTAACACCCATGCACCCTTGAAAAAAAGTGGCTTCAGAGTGCCAGTACACCCTCAAAGATGGTGCTTCGGTTGGTCATAACACCCTTCTATGGGGCCAATGCACTGGGGTGTTTTCATCACTTTTACACCCTATTGCAGGGTGGAAGCAGTGGCATTGCACCCTTACACCCCTTTATAAAAATCAGTGCGGATAACGTCCATATATTGCATTCCCTAATTAGGAATTACTTTTGCCACTACACGTTCCTTAATGCTTTTTTTATGTGCACATTTGCAATCAAGCTTAATGGTATTCCTTTTTACCACCTGTAATGCCAAATGAGCATGTAAAGAGATGCTGCATGCCATTATTTTGACATCTCGTATGGCCCATGCCAGTATGATTGTTTTTTCAAATTCACAGAGCATGTTACAAAAAAATGTCACACAGAAGGAAACTGGAAGTCTTTTATTCGGCATAGAAGGGTCAGGGTTCGGGCTAGCGGGTGCTCGGGTGCTGGTGGAGAGGGGGGGGGGGCTGTTCAATCTGTCATATGTCAGATTGAAAAGCCAAAATCGACCCATTATTGGAACAATACCCTAAGTAAAGTCGATGACTCGAAGAAGCTTCCGCTGCTGAATGAAGGGGAAATGCTCTTCAGCTTCTTTGATGCTGCTCCCAGTATATCCGACGCACGGCGTGGCAGGCTTTTCTTCCTGTTCCTTGATAAAATTGTGAAAGAAGTGCATAACAGAGCAGCTGTATAAATATGCACTGCACCTGGCAAAAAGCAAATTCAACATATTTTCTACTCTATATTTAGAATACGCCAATGCCCCTTTAGTGTACAGCAGTGTGCTGGAAAAGGGCCCTATCGGAAACCACTGGTGGTTATCTCACAATTAACAATGCAGAGTATACTGTTATGGTTGGTTCAGGAGGCACAAAGCCAGCAGTCTGATCAAGTCATAAATGAGAGCACATAAGGTCAACCCATGTTTATTCACGCAGCATGCTGCTGCATGGTAATTTTAGATTATGCAAGCTATTTTATCAAACAAAAATTGCTACACTCATCAAAAGCACCTGGCTTAGAGAACTTCAATGGTGCCCCACGAACTTTTCATTTCACATGAACTGGAATGCTTATTATGATAGTTAAAATTGTAAATAAACAATAAACAGCACTGGAGCACGGTGTTTACTACTAAAATATTAACAGCTGGCTCAATTGAAGGCTGCACACAAGGCCTACAGCATACCCTGCACTGGCCAAGTAGATACTGCAGAACCAAACAAAAAAAAACATCGAAAGAGCTTACTTAGTAATGAGGCACTACAAAAAAAAAACAAAGGGCATGTAATACATAACACATAACACATAATGCATTTCTGAACTTTTGCACGTCTTCTTGTGCTAAGTATGAACCAGCCAAGCTCTAGGTCATCGCAATGCTTCCTGAAGTGTTTACATTTAAGGTTTAGTAACAAGGAAAAAGTGTTCTCGCTGATCTATGTATCAGTTCTGAAACTTCATCACACATTATTCATTGAAAGTGAACACTGGAGCTTTGAGTTGAGCGACAATTACATGTGCAACAGCAGAGCATTACCAAACAACCAAACAGCAGAAGCTCCAAAAAATGTCAACACTGAAGCATGGCATGTTAAAACATTTTCCACGCATAGCACATTGTATGCATAGACATCCAGAACATCAGTGGTGAGCCTCAAGAGGCGGCAGGAAGCTCAAGTGTTCAAGAAGTTGTAATTGTTATAGCGGCAGGCAGTCTGAGCACTTGGAAATACTAAAGGTTCGAATACTAAAAATATGTTGATTAACTTGAAATGCAAAAATAACAATTTGGATTTAGTGAGAATGTTTACTATAAATGAGAATGTCTATGGCAGTGCCACATAGTTAATGCATGAAATGTAAGCATCTGTAGTTGAAGACATTATATTTATACAGCATGAACCTTGAAACACAGCAGTATTTTCTCCCAACCAATGTGGTAAACCTAATCTCAGAAGAATTAAAATTATTACATCATTTCAAACTTGGCTAGCAAATTACAGAATTTTTTTAAAACTATTAAACTGCATTACCCACCTTCAGAAGCCTGTAGGATAAGACAATGTGGCAAATATTTCTTTTGAAGCAGCCTCAGATTATATATTCCAGACATTAGGAACATGTTAGGTACTAGCATGCATGAGCAGGTTGAGAGACCCCTTTCCAGCAAATGCTAAACCCCACCAAGCTGCCTGCAAGAGCCATCTCATAAAGCACTGCTGGTGCACTGCAGCAGAGTGCTTAGTCAAATGGCGCACTGCACCAATCTTGACATTACCAGTGCTTCATCAGGTGACTCTTGTATGCAATACGACGTGGTAAGCATGTGATGGCAGGAGTCTCTTAAAAGTGCTTTTGATTGTACTTACAGTGCAAATAATCCTTTCACAGCAAAGAATTCACAGTTGTGATGAAAACTTGTGTAGTATTTCTATTTGAATTATGAATCAATAATACATATTACAAGTTAGACTGTAAACCATTTTAGAAACAAAGAAAATTCGCTAATAATGTCAGTTTCAAGTAGGCTTCCTGAATATTCAAATGACAAAGAGAAAACTTGCAAATGATACAAACAACATCCAGAGCTCCTGGCTGGTTCCATATGTTTGCCTAGAGTTGCAGAATGCATACTGTCTGTACATCTACAATAGAAATAAGCAACACAACAATGGTGTAACTCCTTGCAGGTAAAAAGAGACAGCCGAGTTTTGAGGCGATAATTTATTGTCTAATTTAGGAAGGCGAATAAACAAAATTGAAAACATTGAAAATTGAAAACTGAAAGCCAAACATCTGACAGCAAAAATTAGCAAAGCTTGTGAAGATTTGAATCAGGTATCACCTAATTCTCTGCTACTAGTTGAACAGATTCGAAAGGGCTGCACCATTACAATGGAGAAGAACAATAGGTAATTTAAATTTAGCTAATGCGAAAATTGTTACATATGAAGAAATGCACAGGCTAGTTATGGTTTTATTATTCTTTCTGATGCTCAGCCATGTTTTTAGTATATCTATAAGGCAATGCAAAATGGCAAAAATGTAGGCATTTAGCGAAAAACTGCCAATTAGATAGCACATGCAGCAAACAGAAGGAAACAGCTGAATACTTACGCTTCTTTCTCCTTTCACGCATTCCCTCAGAACATACTTCGAGCACCCGGGCAATGACCTTTTTTTCTTGCACGAATGGTGTCCTTCAAAACCAAGACAAGTGTCTTGTTAAGGCCGATTTCAACTGCCTCTTTGCCGTCCTTCTTGATCAGCATGTTGAAGTCATGTAAGAACTGCAAGTTTGTGTGAATGGTAGCCATAAAGAATTCATTTTACTCAATGTTTCCAGTACCTGAATATTAAACATCATTGTACAAAAGCTAAGGGAATTGATGCCTTTGTACATATCTGAAAAAAAAAAAAACTGGCATTAGCAAACAGCAAATAAAAATATTTACTAAGGTCAGAAAACTGCAAAAACCATCAGTATTTTGCCACTCATCGCCAAACTGCAAGCAATATTAAGGAAAGTCTAATATAAAAAATAACTAAGCAAAAATTATGATCCTCCTTCCCTCAACTTGGCACACGGCTGAATGGCAATAAAATATGTAATATATCTCTAAACTAAGGGTCCCCGCTCAGCTTTAAAAAGTAGGCTTCAATTCTTAGAGACAATCTACAGACATGCATCGTTAGCATATGAAAGTCAAATTGTTTTCTGGGCCCTTTAAATCAGTAAACTGCTTTCAACACATACATTACAAATTTTTTAATAACAGTATGTCACAAATTTGCCTGCAATATGCGCACTGTGATGAGCAAAGAAGGTAAACATATGCGACTTATATATGTCGCATATGTATGTCGCACATATAAACATATGATAACCGCTTCATATGTACATTTAAGCAAAAGAGAAAAAAAAAAGTAAACATCTGGTCAGAATCAAACTCTGTAATAGCAACATCCGGTACAATATTTGGCCACGGAATTCAGCTGTCGACCTCTACTTGAATGCTGAGGCATCAGTATCGAATATCCATTTATTCTAGTCTAAAGACACTACAAAAATCAAGTAATGCGGTCAAACAGTTATGTTGAAATGTGACCACAAAAATAATGAAAACTGGATGGTTTGAACCACATCAGCTGACTTAGCACGTGTACAAATGCCTTAATTGAAGTCTTGCTGAAAATAAAATACGTACCTAAATGATTCTTCGAGAGCGAAAGTAAACGCCATAACAAAAGCAGCATAATAAAAATGCAAATTCACACTCCATGCAACCGCAAAATATAGTCCCCGTAAAATGAAAAATGCTCCCATTGTGAGTAAAAAAGGCAAATCCAGACGCGGGGAAGTTAACATAGGCTGATGATAGCGGCATATAGTTTACGCAGTTTGGAATAAGCTATTATGCAACCAGGCCGGCAAACCAGCGCACTTCGATGCCGAGAGCACGAGCGCAGAGGCGTGCCGCGCTGAACGGCCGCCGAGAACGAACATAGCCTCCTCGAACAAAAAGTTTAAACAGAAGGGCTGCGGGAGGACGCTCCCCGAGCAGCAGGACGGTGCGCGCCTATGCTCCGAGTAAATAAAAAAAAAAGGGGGGGGGGGGGGGGGGTCGCAGCGCTCCGAGTGAAAGAAGACGAAGCATGAAAGAGGTTTCAGGAGAGCGAGCGCGAAGTGTAAGAGATAAGGGAGGAGGGGGGAGGGGGAGTCGAGAGTGCTAGGAGAATTAAGGTAGTACGCCAACATGACCTTGCCGCACGAAGGGAAACGGTAGAACAAAACCGAGTCGTTGCGAACTGAGCGCAAGTATCAAACTGTCAAGAAACGAAAATAGTTTCGTGAACCTCCTGCGCGTACAAAATGCAAGGAAACGTAGCACATACATTATTTCTGTTCAAGAAAGTTGAGACTGATGTTCTTGCGCGAAATCTGCGTAACTCGCCGCGACGTCTACCACATGTGCGATGTCATTTTGGCAGCCAGGTGAAAACAAGCGCGTGTCTCACGTTTTCATTTCAGCACATTCTGGAGCGTTCCGGCACAAAAAGACACAGAATGCAGCAATCCGGTAGGACACTGTTCCCACAAAGCGCAATATGCGTGAGAATAGGCTTACCTTTACAGACGATTGCGTCAGCCGCAAAGTACGCTGTCCGCCTTCGTATCACCAGCACAAAACCAACCAGTGCGATTTAAGCGCGAGTGCAATGTAGTCGGCGCATATACCTCTTAGTCACGCAGAAAAAAAAATCGTCTATGCCTTCTTCTTTCAAACATCTCAAACATAAAGCGGTGCAGCAGTCCTTCGGCCTGAGCAAAGCAAAAAGAAGCCCGGACACTTGCCGACACGATAAATGCCCGTTTGCGTTAAACACCTCATGTAGAAGGCACTTCACAAGCGTACACACTTCTGTAACACATATGCATGGGAAATGCAACACATTTCACGAGGGTACACAATCGAAGAAGCACATTCAGCATTCGCTGAAACGTGGTCGAAACGCACCCCACAATGCTAACGGCCATATTGTGAAATTTGAAAAGAGCGTTCGTAGCTACCGGCGGCCTCCTGGCGGTGAAATTTTGTTTCAGTTTCTGTTTCATTTTTAGAAAGCACTCGTGTGTAATTTTAATTTTAGCGTTACTTTTGGTGCTTTATTTAGGTGTTGGGTTATATTAGCAGCGCCGCTTGTGTATAAAAGGCTACGAGTTACGCAGCCATATACCACCAGCATGTTAGGTGATATTGCTTGCCCGTAACACCCTAAGGCATATTCTCCAACCAAAGCACCCCTTTGGCATGCAAGAGGTGATTTCCAATGGCACGAACACCCTAAACTCAGGGTGTAAGGGTGTTTTGAATCAGACAAATGCCCAAAAAGGTGTTTTTGTTTTTACAGTGTAACGTTAAGCCAATAGGAATGAAGTAAACTCTCTGGGCGGGGCCAATAGGCTCCAGGATAGTTCCTTCGCACACCCGTAGTACTGTAAACACAACATCACACGTGCACCTTCCAAGCAGTTTAAATCCTCAGCCGTAGTCAC
Organism: Amblyomma maculatum; assembly: GCF_055883805.1. Classification (NCBI taxonomy): domain Eukaryota; kingdom Metazoa; phylum Arthropoda; class Arachnida; order Ixodida; family Ixodidae; genus Amblyomma; species Amblyomma maculatum. The sequence goes on along the minus strand of NW_028146743.1, from coordinate 2,185,383 downwards.
GTGCGCCCGTTCCGGACAGCCAGAGTCCCGTGGGAATGAGCTTCGTGGCATCCGCTGCTCCTTTACATAAGAGCCCAGCACGCACGCACGCACGCACACACACACACACACACGCACACACACACGCACACACACACGCACACACACACGCACACACGCGCACACACACACACACACACACACACACACACACACACACACACACACACACACACACACACACACACACACACGCACACACACACACACCGTGAATGATCTCCTAACCTGCGGTCCCGATTATCGCTGCTCACCTTGCCGACGCGCGGATATCCGGAGTCGTCTTACGGGCGGCGTTGCGTCGGCGACTTGAAATTCGCGCCAGCCATGCATTCCGCGATCCAGGGTCACGGGAAATGAACGAAAAGGCACGCACCGGGCACCGGCTCTCAAGTGCACACAACACCGCAGCTGCGCTCTCGACGAGAAGGCGCCAAACCGGAAGCCGGTGGTGTGGTATGCCGCGTTGATGAGCGCAACACTTCCTAAGCAGCTGGTGCCGGAATATTGGTTGCACAGCAGATTAGGCTTAATATAGCGCAGGTAAAGGAGAGAAAGCCCAAAAATCACCGGTGGCACCGATCACTATGTTGGTTGCGCATATGCTTCCAATTCAAGCTGCAAACAAAAGCAGTAATAAATAAGACGGGCTTACGCTCGAGCCGCATGTTCATCTCCCTGTGCTCGCTTCTTGCTGGCCTCGTAGATCTCACGCTGCTGGTATGCTTACTTGAGTTCGCAGGTGTTTAGAAATAACCCGCATCTTTACATTTGTTGGAGGTGCGGAGTACGATCCATCTTCTCGCTCTGAAACTCCGCAGCCGCACGTCACCACTTCATGGGATGCCTGACGTAGTCAGTTTGCCGGATCGCTACGCCAGCGAGACCTCGCCATCTTGAGCGGCACCGACGACCACGATATTGAGGATTATTTCCCATCCTATGAGCGGGTGAGAGCTTACCAAAAATGGGACGCAGAACCCGCTCATGGAAGCGATTTTTTATCTCACCGACGTAGCAAATCTTTGGTACCGGAACCATAATGCGAACATTGCATGCATGGTCTGTGTACAAAGCCAGCTTTTCTAAAGCTCCCGGCCATCCGGCAGTCAGAAAACTCCGCGCAGAACAGTGCTTCCAAGCGCGGTCACAGCAGGTCGGCGAGAACTGTACAGCTACATACAGACGTCGTCGACCTGCGCAAGCGCGTTAATGCACATATATGTCAGAAACCGGTAAGATCAAGCACATTCTCGAGGAAGTCGATGACGACGCATTTACGATGTTGGTAGCGCGAGACCTGAGCACCGTCGCAAAATTTGTCACACTGTATCAGAGTTTCGAAGAACTCAAGCCACGCACATTCAGTCGCTTGCTAGCCTGACAGATGCAGGTGAGCAGTCATCGCTCCTGCCGTTGATTAAGAGCTTCATCTAAGAGGAAGTTGCTCGACAGTTGTTCCTTATTTGTCTCCATCAAGAGGTGTAACCACACCTGGCTATCAATCTGCACCAGTTTATTCAGGAACAGGGGGCTGAAGTTCTTCCTCTTTTTCAAGCCCTTCACTCCATACCTCTCGCGGTCCATTGACATATGCGGCTGTTGCTGTTCGACGACTACCTGCATATGCTCTGCATAGACATCCTGCCTATTCTAGTCTCCTGGTCCCGTTCTAGAATCTGCAGATTTTATTTAACCGCCTATTTAACGTACACAGGCAAGGTCCAACGTTAAAATAGCGTGGAGTCTCTGGCATATACTAAGGCATGTGTTTTCAAGCCCTCCTCGCAACAGAATATTTCCTTCTGAGATCACACTTGTCAGCCAGTGTCTCAGCGGCACCAATGCGCGCATTTGCGCGTCTTTACACAATAATTCATTTCGACCCCCGCACCTTCCTCCCTCTCACTACCCAGCTATAGTGCCTAGAATATACTGACTAGTGTGTCGAGCGCGCCGGCTGGGATGGCTCGGATAGCAATGAAAGCCGCCGGCGGCCGCATAGCGGCGCTGTGGTGCGAGAGGGTGCGAGCCGGTTTCTCGCGCACATTGCGCCGCGCTGCTGAGAGTTGGAAAGGGAGCTGCGCGTTGCTTCGGCTCACGTTTAATACTTTGTTTTACAGCTCTTTCAGGAGCTTAGGATTGATATAACGTTTTAACATGCTAATGATAATATCGAATTGCTTTGTGCAGATTGCTCGAACTTGAAAGCTCAATCGGTACGTGAGCCACACGCTAACCCGGTAAACGCACATGAGAGCTTTCGCGTTTGGAGGGTTTCAAACTCAAAGAGTACAAGTCACAATACACAGATTCGGTTTAATAGAACGAAGGCAGCATGTTTAATCAAAGGTGACAATGCGAGTGGAAGGCAATGCTGGCATGTTCTACCCACTTGTCCAGATATCCTAAAAAGTCTTCCAAGAAACGCATGTCTGGGCTACCCGGCTTAAGTGCACGCTTGGTTATCCTGGAGGTCATTACTCGTATCAGGCGATTGATTAGCTTGACGAAGTCTTCTGTTGGTTGCACCCGAGTGTATATAGTCTCCACATGCCGCCGGTGCAAAAAAAAAGTCCTTTAATAACCTCATCTCCAAAAAGTTGGAATGCAAAGTCAACCTTCATCTTTTCAAAGTTATTGGGTCTTAAGCATAAGCTAGGCTGTCATCCACAGAAGGTATCCGCATCCATGTAACCGGAATGAGAATGTCCTCAAACGGATGACGGCCTCCGTGGTGGTTAGGTGTCTGCAGTGTAGCCTGGCTGCCACTCTGTTCACCCACAATGCCCGCTTCACTGGAGCCGGAGGAGTCGTTGCAGTCTTGAAAGCCAGCTTCGAGAAAACAGGAGCCCTCGTTGATTTCCGAGCCCGAATCGCCGGGTCCAGTCCCTGCGTCCCGCTTATGGCGTTTACGAGCTGGTTGCTGCTCGAATATGCTTCTTTCCTTCCTTTTTGGTGCCGTCTTGGGCACCAGGTGTGGAGGGTATAATGTTAACGTTTTGAAAATAACGATTTTAAAATAACCATCTTCTACATGCTTCTGTTTCGCACCCCAGTTATGTAACCCCCCTCACATAATAACTCCAATCGGAGCCCATGAGGTATTTGAATAAAAAAAAAACAGCAGAACACAAACGAGGAACCTTTACTTACAGCGGCTAATTAAGGTACATCGCGGCCTGCGATTGCACAAGGTTTTGCCGAAGTCACCATCTTTTGAATTAAGAAGCTGACGAAGGTTTTTTTTTTTTTTTTTTTTTTTCTCAGATACACAATATCCACCAGACGTGGCCGGTTAATCGCGATGAAGCTCATTGGTAATGCCGCGCTTACGGTGAAACATGCGCCTAATATATAACTGCATCCATATGACATATGTGTAGCGCAAAAGGACAATCGAGGGACACAGAAAAGGTACACCGACTCGCCCAGGTTTGCATCCTTGTGAATATAACTGCATGCTCTAAAAATGTTTCTCGCCAACAAAAGCAGTTGCCGTTTACCTTCCGTCATTTCCATCGATGCTTCGTTCCCATTGTACAGAATGCGTACTTACGTAGCATCAGATAGCGCAGTAATACGTACGCCCCTTGTTCTAGCGGTAGCCCCGTTTGCCAAAAAAGCAAGTCTTTTCTGTGCACCACCGCTTTCTCTTTGGCATTTTTCTCTGCAGTCTAGTGAGAGGCACTGGGGAAACAACAATCGGGAACCGCGCTTCACCACTGGCGACACAGTAAAAAAAGAAGGGATACAGGCGAGCACAGCACGCGCGCACAAAACGAGAAAAAAAAAAAAAAACCGATGCAATCGTCGCCGAGCAGGTAGAAGTGCGGAACGACTTGCATGAGCAAACACCTACACCGTAAATAAACTACTGCACCTTCGTGAAAGCAAAAGACGCGCAGAAGCAGGTTTAACACGCACGCACAACACCAACAGATTGCCGTATTCTGAAGAGAGAAAACTGCGTCTGTCTGCTCAGGTGGCACCTTCCCGACAAGCAGCGCCCTCTGCCGCTAACGATTTGCTTTCATTGCAAAGAGCGCCATCCTCGCCCATAGGGAAGCGCGGGCGCTCGTCACACTAGCCAGTATATTCTAGGCGCTATAACCCAGCTGAACTCCACTGAGCGCTGCACCCGGCGCGGACCACAACCCCGCACCCCCCTCGCGGCGCCACAGGGTACTGGCACATACGGAGAACAGGGGACATAATTATCTCACAGTTACAGTTCGAGGTAATGTCATCAGTCCCCCAATTTCGCCGGAAATGCAGTCATATCGTTTCACGACTACACTAATCACGTTAAACCAGACAAGTGGATGTATCCGCTATCACATAACAAGCTCAATAAAAAAGAGAGGAGGTAACGTGGCGTCCGTTCCACACGCGAGCCTTCGAAATTAGCACACATCTGCCAACGCAATACAATCCCAAAGAATTTTGCAAGATAATATAAGATCACATATCAAGGAGTAGTTAAAAAGGCGCCGCCATCAGCGGACTCAGTACAGTCCCTTCCCTAGAGCGGTAGGAGCCTTTACAGGCCAGCTCAGACCAGTTGACGCAATTCCGTGCCACTCAGTGCGCTCACAAGGTTGCCGAGTGCCACGGGCTCGAAGCCACGTAGAATAGTGTCCACATATGGATCAATGCTGGCAATAACTGTTTTCCAATCCAAAATATGTCCTCTTAAGGTGCGTTTAGGAGTCCCAAAATCTTGCAGTGCACTGCCACACTGTCACGGATTTCAGGAGTGAATTCTGCTCAAGACTGCCGTTGAAATTTTAGTATCGATCCGAAAGTGAAACAAAAGATGGCGTTGTTTCGCACTTCGCATTTGGCCAACTTTGCTAAATCGGCTGCAGTATTTTTTTGTTCGTTCCTCTACAGAATCAAGGCAAGCTGTTGGCAACGACAGTTCTTTTCTTTACTCCATCCCATGAATGACTGTCGAATGAAAGCAATATGCACGACGTGGTGTGAGGGCAGTTGTGCGCGGCGGGAACTGCAACACGTGATGAACGGAAGTCGCGTTTACATCCAGCTTCCTGCGCGCCTCGTGCGCTCTTTCGGTTGCGTGCGGAAAGAATGGCTAGACTTTCTTGCCCTGTAGCCTTGAAAAAGCGATCATGGCTTCAATCTCCTCACAGGCACTAACCACTAGACTGCGGTAATTAAGTCCTTGTGTTTAAATCTTCGATAATGAAGAGCCAAAACACCAATCCACCGTTCCACAACCTGGCGAAACTGTGTAACTTTTTAGAGTGTTTGTAGTGCTGAGATACTAACATAAAACCCGTGCACCGCAGCAAATTCGAAGAAAGGAATTTCTTCTGGGAAGCGAGCATGGAACGTCGTAGCAGTCGCCGCGCCGATCGGCCTGTTAATAAGGCGAAAACATTACTTGCCTCATTAGTGGCATGAGCAGTGTGTGGGCAGGAGGGGCAAAATATAACGTGAATTCATATCGACATTGTGACGCAAGTATTCTCTGTGCAGCCTTAAAGGTGACGTCATAACATTGCGCTTCTTGACCAGCACACATCTGAAAGCTGGAGGCTAATATTGTAGAACGATTTCATGCCTTATTTCTAACAATGGGGTCCATGGAGAACTGAGACAGACTCTGCGCCTTCCTTTCTTCAACAACCACACCAAGAAAATACGTTTAAGTGTCTGCCAGTATCTCGACGTTAAACCGCCAAGCGAACCAAACCATGCTAACAGTGCTTTCACGTATAATCAGTTTAGGCGGAGTTAAACCCCACCAAACCATTTAGGCATTATTTCCATGCTAACTTACGTTCGTGGCGACTGAATGCTCGTTTCTGAAAAGATTTTGTCTTCATTTTAAGCTCCCTAACTCCCAGTTTCTTAAATTGTTCCGTGAGACCCCGGGTATCGCAGTATCAGCTCAAAACAATCAGAGGGGCGCTCAAGCTTCGTCTTAAAAGTTCGTCTTTTTATTCCGTGAATGCTTTCTATTTTTTGTTTATACTTATTTTTGGGAAGACGAAGGCTCAGTATCATACTGCTCAGTGGACACATGCACATTTCACAGGTGCATGTGTCGACGTTTCGAACCACTATCGCAAAATAACTCGAACTTGACTTCGAGATGAATTATAAATGGGAGTCGAAATTGTTGACCATGAACGCTGCATAAAGGCTGCGTCACAATATTGACTAGAAATCAAGTGTGTATTTTCTCTGACAACCTTGAGTGTTTCTTCGTTTTAAAAGCTGATCCGACATTGCTTTATAAATGGAATATAAATACAGCAGCGTGTAGAAACGCAACCGGAACCTAACCTGAATGTTTTCCCGGAACCGAAGCTAACCCGAAATTTTCGGTCATCTTGGAACTGAACCCAAACCGGAACAATCGGACGAACCGTTAGGACCCTGTTTGTACACGATTTTCACCCACGTTTCTTGGCAACTTATGTTCATTATTTTTTCCTTTATCGCAGCTTGCTAAGCGCTCTTCTTCTTTATTTCCAAAGTGCCACTGCGCACTGCAAACTGCACAATTATATTGAAAACTCGTCCCCTGCAAAAAAGGACAAGAACCAAAGAAACGTAACAATATATTGCCACATGCACAGCACCAAGATCTGGTGTCGGGCTATCGTTTCCTCCCAAGCACAGGTGGCTGCTAGCCTGCTGAATGGCGCCGCTCTGAAGTTGCCTCATATAAGAGCCTTCCTAGGCAGTGAAATAGAAACGCATAATTCGTAAGTTGAGTAACTTATTTGGATAAATAATTATATACAAGTACATCAAAAATGAAACAGCGAATGTGTAAAAAAAAATGTCATGCTGGTAATTTTATTTTTCCATCGTTCGACGCCGTCGCAATGAGTCACATGGCACATGCATAGTAGCCTAATGCGAGGTGACTCCAGCACAGGCAATTTGGTCGAGTGTAGACTTCAGAATGATAAGTGACGCAGTATACAACAAGCATTTCGTATTTGACGCCGTAGTCTCTACATGACGTCATCAGTTGACGATGCGCTTGTAATGCAACTAGTATTGGTTTTGAGCAGGGAATTGAGTCGAATTATCCTGCGTTGCAGATCTTCAGAAAATGAGTTTTTGTTCGTTTTAAAAGCTGATGCGACGTTCTCTTATCAAATGACTAAAATTAGGAACGATCTGCTGTTGTTCTTTCTTCTTTCTTCTGTACCTCGACTCTATGAGGTGCCGGTCGATTCGGTGGGCGATGTCTAGTTATCAGACGACGAATTGAACAACTTTAAAAACAGCCACAACAAAAGAACAATAAGATGTGTTTACAAAAGCGAGAAAGGACTACATTCGTACAACAAGGGCTGCTGATATCTGAGCTCTTTTATAGCTTTCTTATGCCGGCCTTCCACAAAAGCTGCATGGGGCCTGCGTGCATCCGCTGTCTGAGCCTAGCCTGCAGCCGGCGGTCGCAGAGTAGCACGAATAACCGCGTCCGAATCTTCCAGAAGGGGAAGGGGCGCTGGCAGAGAAGACAAGCACCGCAGCACTGGCGAAGCTATGCTTCTCTTCTGCGACCCGCCAGAGAGTCGTGGAATTTTGCCGAAGCCGCAGTGCATAAGCGCGGTTTTCTCCACATCGCATACAGCCGGACCCGGTCAGTGCGGTAGGACGCATAAGCTGGCAGCTGTGCTTTCTTCCCCATTGCAGAAGGTCCTAGCGGCTTCCACCACAGTCTGTCGCCAGACGGCCTGGAGCCCGTGTTGACGGAGGTGGGGAGGCACGCGCCGCGGTCCAGGGCGCGTAATCGGTTGCGCTTCTTTCGCGACGCTTTTTGATCCTCCCGTTTGAGCCTCTTTCCTACGACTGGCCGGCAACAACACTTCCAAAACGACGACCGCGGCCTTACACGTCCCACCATAAGAGGATTACTGGGTTTGGTTTGGTTCATGGAGTTTAACGTCCCAAAGCGACTCAGGCCATGAGGGACGCCGTAGAGGAGAACTTCGGAAATGTCGACTATCTTGGGTTGTTTAACGTGCGTTGCCATCGCACTGCACACGGGCGCCTTACTTTTCGGCTGCATCGAAAAGGGCCGTCGCGACAGGGATTCGATTCCGCATTCACGATTTCTGGGCTTGTGTTCCCAGCGAAGCCGAAAGTCCAAAAAGGGCCGCGGCTCTTCGTCTGCCGACATGAAGTGCGCATGTGCAGTGCCTGTTTATAGTCAGTTCGTGGCAGCGACGTAAATGCACGCAAATTTCTGGGGGTATACGTAGCTCACCGTAGCGTCCATCTTTAATAACAAATGTTATTTTTTTTTATTTCTTAACAAATCAGATGCGTACCTTTAAAACAGAGTAAACGGCGATAGGAGATTGTAATGTTCTTATAAACTATTTTAACCCGTAATTTTCGAGAACTAAGACAATGTCACTGAAACATTCAACAAAGGTGCTCGGTCTCTTTGCTCTCACGTTTAAAAAAGCGCGAAGATTAACGCCGGACTAAGCAGGCGCTTAACACACTCACGTGCACGTTGCATAACGCTTCGCGCAAGTTGTGAACAATTTATAGCATTTTAGGGGGTCCAAAAACCAAGGCATGGATAGCATAGTTTCTTGCTCTCACCTAGAGGGATAGCTCTGCAGCCATCTATGGGATTTTGCATGGAGCTTCCTGACGATCCCTTCAGCCACCATGGGCGCCCCAAGCAGAATGGGACACAGAGCTACCTGGTAAAGAATTACAACATTTGGCCAAAAATCATACAAAAATCAACGTTGTTCTAGGATAAAAATGTCATAGCATTCAATATCGTGACAATAGATTTCCGACCGCGCCTACCGATGTTGGTCCGCTTGTCTTCTTCGTTACCGCCAGTGCATCATAATCAGCTTCATTACATCCTGTAACTTCTAGATTTAAGATCGTGTCTCCTCTCAAGTTTTACCTTGATCTTTGCTTGCAGGGTTGGTTTGGGTGTACCTGAAGTGACGTTCACGGCCTCGGCTTGCTGATCGCACGCGGGCGCCTTCGCACCTATAGCTCGTGCAGCGCTTTCTGCGTCGTATGCGGTCCGGAGAGGCGCCCTTTCGCACACACCGATTGACTTATTCTTTCCCTGCTCACTGCGCGCGGTACCGTCAGCAGAGGTGGGCAAACTTATGAAGGCCGACCTCAAACTAAAAAAAAAAATAATAATAATAAACCTCAACCTCACGGAGTGAGGTGAGGTTGAGATAAGGTCGGCGACAGCTCGAAATTTTTAAGTGAAGTCATGAAATTGGACCTCAACTTCACGCGTGAGGTTAAGGTTGATTGAGACCGTTATTGTGTGAGGTAGAAATTGTGAGGTCCAGGCTTTTTACTGTTGCCGAGACGTACTTCTAAAAGTGCCCCTTTTGAGGCGGAGTTCGAACGTACCGCGGAGACTGTATTCGGTTACTCCGTTTTCTTCTTTTACTTGTTTACGGAACGAACCCCTCGTGACCCCCCCCCCCCCCCCCCCCTCCTCGACCGTACTCTGACTTGTTTGTGCAAATGCTTGGAGCCGGCTCAAACATCCAGGAGCGCGCAATGCACTTACCGCACGGTGACCCGCGATGCCTGCGTCGAATGCCGCACAGGAACAAGCAAACAAGAAAGCGAAGAAAATTGTCTTTGCGCAGACGGCGCGGAGCAGTACTGTTTGTCGTCTGCATGCCCGTTTCCAGGCGCTGACGTCACCGCTGCTGCCTTATATTCGATGAAGGACCCCGAGCTACTTTACACTAAAACTTAACAGAACCCTTTGCAGCGAAAGTGTTAGAGAGCATGATGCTGACAGATAAAAAAAGAACACGAACAAACCAGGAAAACAGGCAGAGACCGTCAGAGCATTTATCGAGGTCCTCTCTTTGTAATCGTACGCTATATTTATATATTCCCATCCTGTAAATTTATATTCTTATATTCCATATAACAGCCTGTCTTTGGTCTTGTGCTTTTTGTTAACGCCGAATCATTGCACTGTTGCATTCTTGCTCGAGCGGCGGGCCTGCTGCTTTCTCCCCCTGTTCAGAAGGCGCCGTCTACGGGAAGCTGGGGCCGAAGTGTTGCTGGCTCCGCCGAGGGGACTTAAAGGACCAAACACTCAGCATGGGCTCCCCCCTTTTTCCCCGGACATGGCAATGCCACGCACGGCTAAGTGCGGGTGCTCGGAGTAGGTAGTGTCGTACAGTACACATCAACACATACTTTAGCAGCTGCCCCTTGCGGCGAAATCAACATCTAAGAATTAATTGTTCACTGGCTGCATAGAGTAACAACAATATCAATGTCTTGGGCTTTTCCTAGAAGCCAGTTATTATGTTTAACCTGAGAGAAAACAGAGGCGGAAATGGCCAAAATGTAAACAAAAGACGTCAGAGCAGGAGGCGAGTGCAGAAACAAATCGCTTTAATTAGGCAGCTTACATTCGTAAACCCTTCCATAAAGGCATGCTGAAGGCAAGGTTGAAACGCTGATTCTCAACGAACGCCGCGGCAGGCTTGGCATTGCTGCCTGGTGAATGAAATGTTAGGCAAGAGGTGTGAAGAATAGCGGCGGGTGAGGCGTGGACACCTTCATATGCCGTACGTGAGTGTCCAGACCGTTCTCGTGGTTTTCCAACACAGCGATCTGCACATGGAAGGCACGAACAGGGCGTCCAGCCGAATCTCGTGGAGTGATTCGCACCCATCCTGTTGGCTCATTGAGGACGATAGTATCGATCCCCCGAAGATCGTGGAAAGTACTTCCCACTCTCACGGAAATCCTGAAAACCCAGATCAGAACAAATGTTAGCAGTACACGACAGTGGCACTGTGCGTTCGTGGTGCTACGCATGCATGGGACAGAGGCTACATTTAACCGGCTCTAGCTGCATCGGGCAGCCTCTGTAGCCAGGACAGGGGTTCTGAAACTGTTCCTCGTACTGCTTCGCGGGCTTCTCGAGCCACCTACTGTAATTCCCCCTCTCCCATAAGCCTGGTTTCAATTTTTCTTAAGCGTTCCGGACGGGCGTAGAGTCTGGTTCTTCGATACCCATTTTGTAGCGTTAGACATTGTTATTTTATTCCTCAGTTTCGCGCCGGCAGCGAAAGCAGCGTCCAAAGCACGGACCATCGGATCGCACCAAGATGCTGTGCGCCGCCTGCCTGCGTAGTTGCGACAGCAACGCTGGCGGGGGCGGTTTGCCCGGTGCACTACAAGGCGCGCCAAGTTGCGTTGTCGTCATACCTATCTCTAGACATCCGCCTAAAAATGTGAAGCTGGCATGGCCGACGAGGTGACGCTCATACGTGCGCTCAAGCGCGCGTGGCGGCTGGAATGGAGGGCACAGCCGCGTTAGTCCACCTAAACCAAGACAGAAAACTTGCCCATGTCAGAACGATTTTCATGGGCAGGGTGCCCAACCGGAACCGAAAACCGGAACCGAGCCCGATTGTTTTCCTGAAATTGGAACCCGACTGAACCCAAATTTTTTTCCGCCACGAAATGAACCCAACAGGGACAAATCAGAGGAACCGTTCCGAACTGGTTGATGTGTGAGCACTGTGTGGCGCTTCATCTTCCACACGGCTGAACGTGCTGCTTCATCTTCATCCTGCTCCCTCTTGTAGATACCCATCGTCATCGCGGAGTGTGTTTGGCTGCAGTGTGCGACCAAGGCTTCAGGTCTGCAATAAAGCCTGATTCCCCAAGTCCGACCTTCGCGTTTCCTTACACGTGGTGGAGGTGCGCCTTGATTTCCCCGCTGCTTCGTCACCTGCATCCACCTGGAGCTTCGTTCTGGCCGCCGTTTGACCCCGACCACCATCGTCATGTATGACTCAAGAGGGCCACTCCGCTACTTCGGCTTCTACCAACTCGACTCCAGCTCCCCTTACCACTTGGACTGTCAGCAGCCGTCAGCGCGACCCGCAGATGTTCGCCGGTCTCCGCGGCGACGACGCTGATGACTGGCTCGACAGCTACGACCGCGTCAGTGCTTTCAACCGGTGGGACGATTCTCTTAAACTAATTAATGTCTCCTTTCATTTGACAGATGTGGCCAAAACGTGGTTCCTAAATCATGAATCGACGATTCCGGACTGGGCTACCTTTAAACAAAAGCTACGGCAGATTTTCTGCGCTCCTACTGTTCGGACGGAGTCCGCCAAGAAGAAGCTAGGAGCCCGACTTCAGCGGTCCAATGAGACCTACACCTCTTATATATAAGATGTACTTGCACTTTGTCGGCGCATAAATGACACTATGCCAGAGGCCGAGCGGGTTCGGCACGTCCTTAAAGGTATTGGGCCACTCGCCTACAACGCCCTGGCCGTGCAGAACCCTACCACAATCGACGCCATCATATCGACTTGTCAACGCCTTGACGAACTACAGTCAATACGCCTGCAGCCTGATCCCACTTGATTTGGTTTCACTGCCAACGCTGACCTCCGTGCGCTTATTCGCGAATTAATTCGTGAAGAGCTCTCGGCTCAAGGTAATTTGTGCCGCCCTGCATCTGAGCCACATCCTTCAAGTGCCGGCCTGCGTAACATTGTCAAAGAAGAGCTGGCCTCAATGACCTATTCCCCCCCAACATCGGTCGCTCCTACCATCTGTCAGGTGCCAACGTACGCCCAGATCACGTCCTTGCCGCCCGCAGTTGGAGCGCCTATGCCACCGGCGCCTACCACTGCTCATATCGCTGCATTGGCAACACCTGCCGCGGCGCCGACATACTACCCCAACTGGCGCCCAGCCCGCCCTGTTTGTTATTACTGCGGGTACCGAGGCCATATTTCCCGCTTCTGTCGTCGCAGGCTCCAGAATGAACGCCGCGGCTACGACACATTTGAAGCAGACTACCCTCCTCGCTTTTCCCGCTCTAACCCCCGTTCATTCCCTGATTATCCGCAACGTTCATCACCCCCGCCAGAAAGCCCCGCTCCGCCTGCTGGTTACAGGCCTTCAAGACGCCGTTCTCCTTCGCCTTTTCGCCGCTCAACCTCGCCTCTCCGTCAAGCTTCTCTGACGACTCCCCGCCTATCGGAAAACTGACCACTGCAGCTTTAGGAGGGAAAACTGCACACTCCCAAAACTCCTCCGGAACGTCCCTGGAACATTATTTTAGTGTGGGTTGAAGGTTTATCTGTTGAGGCTTTGGTTGACACGGGCGCCGCTGTTTCTGTGATACACACTGACTTGTGCTCCCGCTTAAGAAAAGTGAAAGCGCCTTATGATGGACCTGAACTCCGTGGAGCTAATGGTGCAATAATTCGGCCTTTTGCTAAGTGTACTGCGCGAGTTTTTGTTGATGGTGTCCGCCACCATGTACAATTTGCCGGGATGTCACCGTGCGCTCACCCAATTATTTTAGGCTGGGATTTTCTGTCTGCCGCATCAGCCAGCATTTCGTGTCGCGACAGGGTCATTTACATGAACGAAAGCGATCCGTCTTCTGAACATCCCGTGCCCCGTCACCGTCTGCTTGCCGCTACTAACTCAGTGTTGCCCCCTGGATGCGAACAACTTGTCGCGCTTACTTCTACTGACATTGATAACGGAGATGTGCTAATCGTGCCTTCTGATCGCCATCTGACCCGTGGAATCGCGCTACCACCAAGTCTTGTTCGGTTTGAGCATGGCACAGCGCTTGTCGCTGCTTCGAACACTTCCCCAGAGCCCATTGTGTTGACTAAAGGGACATGTTTTCCTTGTACCCTGGACATTCACCCGGTGTCCCTCACCACCCTTACCGCCCCCCTCTTCCTCACCAGCAGTTTCTTCCGATGCTTCTCTCTGTGTTCTCTTTGGCACCATCAATCCTGACCTTCCTGCGACTCACCGCCAAGCTTTGCAGGAATTACTTCGAAAACACCAAGCCTACTTTGATATCACTTCTCCGACCTTGGGCCGAACGTCTTCTGCACAGCACCGCATATTACAGAAGGTACTTCTATTAGTAGCCGCCGCCCTTACCGTGTTTCCTTATCAGAACGTAAAATCATAGAAGATAATATGAATGATATGCTCCGACGAGACATTATTCGGCCCTCAGCTAGCCCCTGGTCATCTCCGGTTGTCTTAGTCAAAAAAAAAAAAAGGATGGGTCCGTGCGTTTTTGCGTTGATTACCGCGCACTTAACAAAGTCACTAGCAACGATGTTTACCCTATGCCACGAATTGACGACTCCCTCGACTGTCTTCAGGGCGCCGAATATTCCTCCACATTGGATTTGCGTTCCGGTCACTGGCAGATACCGATGCACGAAGCCGACAAAGAAAAAACCGCATTCGCTACTCCCTATGGGTTTTACGAATTCAATGTCATGCCTTTTGGACTTTGTAATGCCCCTGCTACGTTTGAGCGCATGATTGACACTGTTCTTAGAGGACTTAAGTGGAAAACATGCTTGTGCTACCTGGACGACATAGTTATCTTCTCTGCGACTTTTTCTGATCATTTATGCCGCCTTGATCAAGTATTAACGTGCCTGGCATCCGCCGGTCTCCAGCTGAACACAAAAAAAGTGTAATTTCGCCAAGAAAGAAATCAAGATCCTGGGCCACCTTGTCAGCCGCGATGGCATTCGACCCGACCCTGACAAGCTTGCTGCAGTTTTGAACTTTGCACGCCCTCAGCGGACTACGGAACTACGCAGTTTCCTTGGCCTGTCGTCGTACTTTCGCCGTTTCATTCGCAATTTCGCTACCATTGCTGCACCGCTCCACCGCCTCCTTACCGACAGTACTACTTTCAATTGGTCCGAAGAATGCGAAAAAGCTTTCCAAACCCTAAAGAATGCCCTCACTTCGGACCCTGTTCTCGCTCACTTCGACGACACTGCTGCTACCATTCTCCACACCGATGCCAGCAGCCTCGGTATCGGCGCCGTACTTCTGCAACGTGACACCGCTTCTCGGGAAAAAGCAATTGCGTTTGCCAATCGAACTCTAACACCAGCGGAACGCAACTACACCATCACAGAGCAAGAGTGCCTCGCCGTCGTTTGGGCAGTTCAGAAATTCCGCCCCTACCTCTACGGCCGCCATTTCACGATCGTTACCGATCACCGCGCTCTGTGCTGGTTATCAACCCTCAAAAATTTGACTGGACGCCTGGGCCGTTGGATTCTGCGTTTGCAGGAATACCACTTCGATGTCATATTCAAATCGGGTCGCAAACATCGAGATCATCATCATCATCATCAGCCTGATTATACCCACTGCAGGGCGAAGGCCTCTCCCATATTTCTCCACTTAACCCGGTGGCGAGCGGTGGCGTAGCGGTAGAACATCCGCCTCGCATGCAAGAGGACCGGGGTTCAAATCCCGGTGCCGCGCAATTCTCCACTGGATGAAAAAAAAAAAAATCCGCGCGTCGATGGAATTGCATAAACAGGTTTGGGGTGCGACCTGATGCCGGTGAACACCTCCGGCAACGCACTCCCTCACCAGAACAGGAGTTGGCCACCATGGTGCAGTAATTGGCCGCAACCTCCTATGATAAGCTCCATAAAACATCGAGATGCCGATGCTCTTTCCCGCTGCCCGCTCCCAGAATCATCACCTAGTGCTTCTTCGCGCCTTCCTGCGTGCACCCTCGACGTCCCAATGTCGTCCAGAGCTCCAAACATCCCCTGTGCTACTCCTGCCGCTGCTCCAGATCGCTGCGCCATTATTTCACACCAGAGAGGCGATCCCTACTGTCTTTCCTTAATCAACCTTCTCACCGGTGCTTCTCACCCTCCTACCGCTAGGATGCGCGGGCAACTCCAAAAGTTTAAACGCGTGCTCTCCCGTTATATTTATTGCTCTGAAGGCACCCGTTGGGTCCCCGTTATTCAGAGAGCGCTTCGCACCCGTATCCTGGCGGCTTTCCACGATGATGCTACAGCCGGTCACTTAGGCTTTCATAAAACTTACCACCGCGTGAAAACCCGTTTCTTTTGGCCAGGCCTCGCCTCAAGTGTGGCAAAATACGTCGCCTCTTGTCTGCCATGTCAGCGCCGCAAACGGCCCACTTCTCCTCCAGCTGGCCTACTACAGCCACTACCTTGCCCAGCTACTCCTTTTGCGTTGTTGGCATAGACTTATACGGGCCATTTCCATTGTCCGCACGAGGTAATCGCTGGATCGTCACCGCCGTCGACCACCTAACACGCTACGCTGAGACCGCTGCCCTGCCTAATGGCTCAGCACATGAGGTCGCGACCTTCTTTTTGGAATCGCTCGTACTGCGCCGTGGGGCCCCTCAAGTGCTTCTCAGCGATCGTGGTCGGACATTTCTGTCGGCAATTGTAGCCGAAGTTATTGAAGCCTCAACCACACATCACAAATTGACCTCTAGGTATCACCCGCAGACCAATGGGTTGACTGAGCGGCTCCACCGCACGCTTTCCGACATGCTGTCTATGTACGTCGACCAGGACCACCGAAACTGGGACATAATACTTCCTTTTGTTACGTTCGCCTACAATACGGCTGTACAGCGGACCACAGGTTACACCCCGTTTTTCCTCGTTTACGGCCGTTCTCCCGCTACCTTTCTTGACGCCTCTTTCCTTTCTACACATGCCAGTTCCTCATCCTCTCTTCTGACCAGTTCCTTTCCCAAGTGGCCAAATCTCGTCGGCTTGCTCGCGTCAACACGGAAGCCAGCCAGGAAGACCGCAAGTGCCGCTATGATGCAACCCATCGCCAAGTTTCGTTCCGTCCCGGCGACGAGGTGTTACTTTGGACCCCATTACGCACTCCTGGCCTTTGTGACAAGTTACAGCACCGTTACATTGGTCCTTACACAGTTCTTGCAAAAACCTCCCCGGTCAACTATCGCGTCTCCCCTGTTTACCCTCCTCCGGACAGTCGTTACCGTGGCACTGAAGTTGTCCACGTTTCACGTATGAAACCTTTTATTCGGCGCAATCCTGCGGACTAACTGCGGCCAGGCTGGCCGCTTTAACTGCGCGGGCGAAATAGTGTGAGCACTGTGTGGCGCTTCATCTTCCACACGGCTGAACGTGCTGCTTCATCTTCATCCTGCTCCCTCTTGTAGATACCCATCGTCATCGCGGAGTGTGTCTGGCTGCAGTGTGCGACCAAGGCTTCAGGTCTGCAATAAAGCCTGATTCCCCAAGTCCGACCTTCGCGTTACCTTACAGATGGTACAGAATTCCAACCCACTTTTGCTGGAAACTTACGTTCATTATTTTCTAGCGTATGGCTGCTTGTAAAGCGTTTTCGCTTATTTCCAAAGCGCCACAGCGCACCTCAAACTACTCAACCGTATTGAAAAACTGTCTCTAGCAAAAAGATGAAAAGAACAAAGAAAAATATGTTGCCACATGCATAGCACCAGTCTCGGGCGGTAGGCTATCGTTTCATCCCGAACACGGGAGGCTACTGCTCTGTGCAATGGCGCAGCTCATGGAGAAAGTTCCCTCATTCGAGAGCCTTTCTAAGCAGTGAACGAATAGAATATAAATCATAACTTGAGCTGCTGATTTAGATAAATATCTATATATCCATCTACAACTCAAAAACGAAATGAAGGATCTGTTTTCACAAACTTCACACACATAATTTTACTTTCCCGTCGTTCGATGACGTCGCAATAGCCCGCATGGCACGTGCATAGCAGCCATATGCGATGGGATGCCAGCAGATGCAGTTTGGTTGACGAGACTTCAGCAGCCGACGCTGATGGTGGGAAGGCCGCCTTGGACGGCAATTTACCGCTCTGTTCTTGAGTTGTACCTAACCTCAGGACAAAGACGATCTCATAAATTGATTTTCCCTTTTGCCTTACCTTCATTTTGTCCATATCGATGTCTTTTTGTTTTGTTTTGGTTTCTTGGAAAGTATGTCCCGAGTGAAGCTCGAATGTTCAGCTGTGAAGACTGGGTGGAGCAAGGAACTGAGTGGACTTCCTGGCACGGGCATTAATTCTCAAGCTCTGTGTAGTGTGCTATCGTTTCTGCCTGTAAAGCTATGGTGCCGAAAAAAAAAAGAATACGTTTTACTGCTTTATCCACCACGCCTTATGCGAATACCTAAGACAGTCTAGGAAGGTGGCACTGAAAGCTAGATGGGCATCGTTAAGAGAAAATGTAACTATGAGTAACCTGTTCTACGCGCTGCGCGGTGACGAGGGTGGTCGAGACAAAAACGCTGAAAACCGGGGAGAGGGACGAGGTCAAGCGGGCCGAAGGAACCTGCGACTAGGCCTTAAGGGAAAAAAAGCAGACGAGGAATGGCAGTAATTGTGCAATCGGTGAACTGCAGCGTGAGGCCCTCGATATTCGTTATGTTGACAAGCGAGGAAAGGTGCCGACCAAAAGTTACCACATGGAAGCGGCTACGTAGGATCGCCGGCGACATGTACCGCTAGAGGCGGCAACACAATCTCCATCTAGTGGCTCGTTCACACTTGAGCATTCGGTGGCTAGAGCGAGTGAATTCCGCCGCCGCGGGAGAGAATCCACCCGAAATCTCGGCGGACAGCCAAATCGGTCCGGGACCGATTCTCGCCGCCGGATTTTTTTCCGTCGAGTTCATCAGCCAATACGAAGGCGAGGAAGTTGAGCCGGCGCGGCCCGCGGCGTCGACCAGTTAGCATCCCTCATTGGCCAACATGGCAACAGCGTACTCGTAATCACTATCGGCTCATGATAATTGTGACGGCCACAGCCGAAATGCTTTCGATGCCGTGACACCGTGAAGCTATATTGTGTATCTTTTTTCGGCGGTATCTTTTTTCGAGAGTTTTCACGTTTCGTTACGTCTTTTCGAACGTTTCGAGAGAGAGGATGATCGGCGGGGCTGTGCCTCATAACACAATGGCGATTAACGTGCAACTAAATCTGGAATTGAATAATGTGGTCTACATGCATAACAATCTTGACAGCTTTTTTTGAGGCCACTCTAACACCATGATTACTGCCACAATGTTCACTGGAGGCTCAAAACGGGGCTTACGCATCAGAGAGCGTAGCCCACACCGTGGCCCAGTACAAACAGCAGAAAAAAATAGGTAAAACGAGGAAGAGAGTAATTTACCGAGCGATGGGCCTATGAAAAAAAACAACAAAGAGTGCTTGTAATGCACAATACTTAACGTGTTTCGCAAGCTTTTGACGCACCTTCTTGTACTGCGTATAAACAAACCGATCCCTCGGTCATCGCAACACTTCCCGAAATGTGTACATACAAATAAGATTTAGTTAGCAGCAAACAAGTGTCCCCGCTACTGCGCTTGCCGGTTTTGAGGCTTCGTCGCACTTCTTTCTTTCAATGTTTCTACTACAGCTCCGTGTTCAGCGAAAATTACGTCTACGGTAGCAGAGCATGACCGAAGAGCCGGCGTTCCTAATTTTGACAGCGCTGTGAAACTCCACATGTTAAAATGATTCCAGTACACAATATAGTGCGCACAGGTATTCAGAACATTAGTTGCAAGTCCTGAGAGCAAGCAGCAAGCTCTGATGGTCAAGAAGTTGTAATTTTTAGAGCGGCAGCAATGGCCTGTGCACCTCGAAACGTGAACTTTCCAATATTATAATGCGGCCTTGACATATAATGCAAAAATATTTCCTAGCTCGGCATATTTAGGCGTGGCCGAGTGGCTATCGCAGGATGCCACGGAGCAAGCGATATTGAGTTCGAATCTCGTTTGCACTAGCGTGTATTTTTTCTTTTGACATGACGGGTGCATTTGCATTTCACCTAAACAGACGAGAAATGCAAAGGCAGCCGCGTGCTGTGTGATATCAGTCACAAGTACGGTATATACACCTTTGGTCTTGGCATGTGTGCTAGGTTTGACATTGGTATGATTTTATTTTTTTTTAGGTTTTTTAATGTATTTGAGGTGCTTCGTTACCATTTAGTTTTTACTTTCTCTCCGGGCGACCAGCGCAATAGGCAAGAATAAAATAGGGGAAGAATGGCATTTGGAATAAGATATCGACGCTCTCTTTGGTATGAGCGGCAAATACGCCCCTTTTGTTTACGATGCCTGCAAATGGCACGTTGAAGCTCTTGTTACCACAGTATGTGGGACAGATGTGTCATATCCCTTATAAAAATGGGAACATCCTTTGAGTTCAATGTGAACTCAAAAAAGTCAAAAGGAAGCAACTTCCTCTGAACTGAGAATTGGCTACTGATTTTGAATTCACAGTGAATTAACTTTCTCTGGCCATCCTGTGAATTTCCTTTGAGCTCCCAGTGAGCCGAAAGTTGTCAGTTTGAGTTGAGTTCGCAGGCAGTGGCCAATTTTTGGTTAGAAGGAAGTTCGAAGGAAGGACGGCTATAGGATATTAGGAGGATTTTTTAAGGAAATATGTTCAAATTGAAGCATTCGTTTTATGAGCTTATATTTTTTCGAATAGATGTACTTCCTTTGTTTAGGCCTTGTACTTAAGGCCTGGTTTTGAAGACCCTGCGACAAAATGTCGGATCACTTCCCACAATCCCAACAGTGCACATATGCGCAACTAC
This sequence comes from Amblyomma maculatum, assembly GCF_055883805.1. NCBI lineage: Eukaryota > Metazoa > Arthropoda > Arachnida > Ixodida > Ixodidae > Amblyomma > Amblyomma maculatum. The sequence goes on along the minus strand of NW_028146743.1, from coordinate 2,164,848 downwards.
TTGAAAAATGTGTGATTCATCTATGTTCTGAACTGCCTTCGGGAGTCATTCAGAAAACAAATTCATCACTTCTGGGGCTCAAAAACCATTTATTCAATTTTGCCCGCGTGCCAGCATGGTGGAGTCCCAGTGATCTTACGGGCCGGTACCCCATACTGTGAGCATGTGTAGGCTGAAAAAAAAAATAAATAAATATAAATAATATACATATATATATATATATATATCAGAAACCTTTCTGTACGAAGACAGATGCTAGCATATGGCAACTTTAGTAAATTAAATCTGAATAGCATGGGCAGTGCAAATGGGAGCATTATGCGCTGTGCTGCAGATATGCGCAATCATTATATTGTTGGCAACAAATAAAAAAGAGCAGCTGCGTTAACTATATATCTGACGCCTCATGCACCACACTGCCGAAGCTCCAAAAGACTTACAGATTTCGGCATCCAGTTTTGCCTTGTCTAGAGCCTTCTTTGGGAGGCTCCCCTTTCCTGGGGTTGCAAACACGCCCGTACAAGGAGCTGCCTTGCAACTCCTCGGGCGTGAACACCGCTCGAGCCAAATTTCTTGCGAATTTCGTGACATGTTTGCCAGCACTGTGTTTAATGCGGTCAAGCAGCTGTTGACTTAACTTAACCCCATCTCCAATGGGCACCTGCAAATGCAAAACAAAACAACAAGTAATAACACTGCTATCTTAATGTGCAACATTATTTCTTTGCATGCTGATGAAAAAAATGAGAGAACTCTGCAGAGCAAAAAATAAATAAAAGCCATCAGCTTCAACAGACTCAATCAAGCCTCACAACTCATAATTAGTATCTTTTGTTTTCGGGTAAAACCAAATTTTACTTGATGTTTGCACCCAGAACTTTTTAATAGCCAGATTAAGCTAAGACACAAAAATGTAGCTTGAAGCTCTGCTTTTTTGGCGCAGAAAAATGAACTGAGTGTGGATTACTAAACATCTCTGAATGTTTACTTTCTGTAGTGAAGCTTCACTAGAGCACAACCTTGAAACGATGTTCAATGGGAACACGAGTACTGGCTTATCTGACATCTTTCTGGTATCTTGTAATGTATCTCTACCCATAGCACTCTGCTAACATATTATTGTGTGATTAAAATGACTAATGTTTCAGTAGCATGCAAATAAAGGCACAGGGGCCTAATTTGCTGAAGTATGACACACGAGGATTGCAATATGTGCAACATAACTGCATAATAAATTACGACGAATGAAAGAGTTGATCTGGTAAACAGTTCCAAAGTAATAGCCTCTTAACTTGTGTGCAACTCAACATTGCAATAGTGCAACCACCTCAGTCTCGACTTATCCCCACTGACTTCCGGCTGCAGAGCCCATAAATTGAAGAAGCATCTGAAGAGATTAGTTGTTTTCTGTCGGACCAAACGATGAGGTTGCTAATGCTGCACGATGTTGTCATCCTCAGCAGCCAGCTTTTTCTTGATGGCACACACAAACTAGGTAATCAATGACACAAGTAGATCACTGTTGGTTGCAACTGCATTAAAAAAATTACTCCTCTCAAAGACATTTCAAGCTTACTGGCGACGAAGAATGTGATAGCGCGTGTGCATGACGCGCCACTTGCTAACTGATAGCAGCAGCGGATAAGTAACCCCGCTGGCTATATAAGCGCGTCAAAGAACGAATAAACGTCATTCCTTATCCTGCACCTGGTCTGGGCTGTTTCTTCGAATACGGCCAGCTCGGCTGCCGCCGCTACTACATTTACTGGCGACGAGGATGGGATCTGCGCGGCTGTCCACTTGTTTCGGCAACTGCTACTGAAGACTGCGATTTCCTGGCCGGCGCTGCAATGTCGAAGGTGGGAAAAATTGATTTCTTTGACGAAGGAAGCGAAAGCTTCGAGTCCTACCTGGAACGATTTGAGCTTTACGTGGAGGCAAAAGATGTGGCTGAAGGCAAGAAACTAGCTGTGTTTCTGACGGTCGTGGGCCCTCGAGTGTATGAGGTTTTGAAGAACCTTTTGATACCCCGCTCTCCAGCCAGCAAAACGTATGGCGAGGTCACTACCCTGCTAAAGAGCCACTACAGTCCCCGAAAGGCCGTGATAGCGGTAAGGTGCAGATTTAACCGTAGAGTACAACTAGAGCAGGAGACGGTAGCTGAATTTATGGTTCAACTCAAAAACCTGGCCAGAAGCTGAGTTCGGCGAATTCCTGGACGAAGCGCTTAGAGACAGGCTAGTCGCCGGGCTACGCTGCGTTGACACTCAGCGTGAGTTGTTTGCAGCTGAAAAACTGACATTCGAAGAGGCGTGTAGAATCGCTCTAAATCGTGAGCTAGCCTCCGCCCAGACTCAACAAATAAAGTTAGAACAGCACCAAAGTATATTCCAAACGCAACCGAGGCTAGAAGTTGATCAGCTGGACCAAGGGTGCCGGGAAAAGAAACACGGTAGAAACAAGGCGGAACCCCTAGAATGCTTCCGTTGCGGGAAAAGGCATGCAGCCGAAAGGTGCCGGTATCGCAAGTACAAGTGCCATGTCTGCGACGAGCAAGGCCACTTGAAAATAATGTGCAGACAGCAGGCGGTCAAAACGAAGGCACTGAACGCAATCCATAGTCCCGCAAATGAGTCTGAGGACGAGAAACAAATCTACAGTATGACAACGAGTACTTCTGCATACTATGTCACTATTAAGATGGAAGGACGGGCCGTAAGAATGCAAATTGACACAGGGGCGTCAGTCACCGTCATGCCAAAATCTGTTTTTCGGCGCGAGTTTCCGCATTTGGCAGTGGAGGAAGCTACCGTTCCTTTAAGGACGTACACAGGGGAACGTGGGATCGGCAAACGTGCAAGTCGAGTACGGTAATCAAACTGAGGTTATGCCGGTGCTGATAGTAGATGATGGTGGAAAAGAGTTGCCGTGTCTACTGGGTCGCAATTGGCTGAGTAAGCTTAAATTGAACTGGCAAGAAGTTAAAGCTTTGCAGCAAGATGATGCCGTACTTAAGATAAAGAAGAAATTCGAACCCGTGTTTTCGCCGCAAATGGGGCTGATAACGGGCTACAGGGCACAAGTCCTTTTGAAGCCGAACAGTAAACCAGTGTTTTGTAAGGCCCGTCCAGTGCCTTTTGCTTTGAGACAAGCTGTGTCCGAGGAACTTGACTTCTTGGAACGGACTGGCGTATTAAAACGGGTCACTAGAAGCGATTGGGCGACACCTTTGGTAGTAGTACCAAAGGATGGAGGAGTAAAAGTACGGCTCTGTGGTGACTACAAGGTCACAGTAAACCCCGTACTGTTGAGTGAACATTACCCTCTCCCCGTGCCAGAGGATTTGTTCGCAACGTTGGCAGGCTCAAGGGTATTCTGCGCGCTAGACCTGGCTGCCGCTTACCAGCAAGTGGAACTTGACGAAGACTCGAAGGCTGTTTTAACTGTAAACACACACCAATGTCTTTATCAATTTCAGCGACTTCCCTACGGCATCGCAAGTGCTCCTGCCATATTCCAGTCGCTCATGGACAGTATTCTCAGATATTCCCCAAGTAGGATGTTACATTGATGATGTCATCATTGGCGGTTCGAGTATCACTGAATGTCGCCAAAACCTAGAACAAGTGTTGAGACGATTACAGGATCACAATGTGACGCTGCGCATGGGAAAATGCAAGTTCTTTTGCAGTGAAGTTTGCTACCTGGGTCACAAAATTTCAGCGGAAGGAATAAAGCCACTGCGGTCCAAAGTAAGGGCAATAACTGACGCACCTGAGCCCACAAATAGTACTGAGCTGAAATCATTCCTTGGAATGATAACCTTTTACTCAAAGTTCCTGCCAAACTTGGCAACAGTTGCTGCCCCGCTGTACGAGCTTCTGAAGAAAGGAAAACGTTGGGAATGGACAGACATGTATGTTCAAGCATTTCAGAAAACAAAAAAAACTTGCTCACGGACAGTCCGGTACTATCTTACTACGATCCAAAGCAACCCTTGGCTATGAGCTGCGACGCGTCACAGTATGGGCTCGGCGCAGTTATTTTTCACATACTTCCAAATGTCATGGAAAAACCTGTTGCTTTTGCATCCAGGACGTTATCAGAAGCGGAAAGGGGCTATGCCCACGTCGAGCGAGAAGCGCTAGCGATAATCTTTGGCCTCAAAAAGTTTCATCGCTATCTATATGGGCGAGCATTCACTTTGTTCACTGATCATCAACCATTGCTAGGCATCTTGGGCTCGCAGAAGCTTGTTCCATCTTTGGCGGCGGCTCGAATGCAGAGATGGGCTTTGATCTTGGCTTCTTATCGTTACGACTTGAGATATCGGAAAGGATCTCAAATGCAAGTCGCAGATGCGGTCTCCAGACTGCCTGTTGCAGGGGGAACCAATGTAGATCAGACATATACACAAGCCGTTTTCCAAACTATGCCCCTGACGGCCAAAGATATTGCCAAAGCGAGCAAGTATGACCGTACGCTCAGCAAGGTATACCGATATACACTGGAAGGATGGCCAGCACAAGTGCAAGATGCCGTACTATAGCAAACGCTCGGAGTTATCTCTCGAAGCAGGTTACATCACGTCGGGGAACAGAGTTATTGTGCCCACAAAGTTGCAGGACTCTGTGTTAGGACTGTTGCACGAGGAACACCCTGGGGCGTCACGCATGAAGATGCTCGCACGCGGCCTGCTATGGTGGCCAGGGTTAGACTCGGACATCGAAAAAACTGTAAAACGCTGCAGCATTTGCCAAGCAATGCAAAATACTGTTGCCCGTGCTCCACTCGAGCCATGGCCGTTTCCCGCCCGCTGCTGGCAGCGAGTACATGTAGATTTTTTTTAGTTTGAAAAAACGATATTTCTCCTGTGTGTCGACTCGTTTTCAAAGTGGCACGAAGTGTTCCCTATGTCCTCCACTACCGCCGCAAAGACCATCGAGTGCTTGCGAAGTCTGTTTGCTGCTTACGGATTCCCTGAACAACTCATCGCAGGAATTCCAGGACTTCCTCGATACATGTGGCATCCGACGCACGTACAGCCCGCCATACCATCCGGAGTCCAACGGGGCAGCCGAAAGGGCAGTTCAAACTGTCAAGAAGAGCCTTCGCAAGCAGCTCCTCCACGACAACAAGGGAGTTAACAGCAGATCGCTGCGGGAGAGACTGGATCACTTCTTGCTGGCGTATCGGACAACACCTAACACGGTCACAGGCAAGTCTCCCGCAGAACTGTTCCTGAAGCGAACGCCGCGCACAAAGCTTTCATTACTAAAGCCGTCGTTTCGTGATTACATGGAGAAAAAGCAAGAAGTAGTAAAAAGGCAGCTTGATCAACGAAGATCGAGTTTCCGTTCATTTAGGGAGGGCGACTTCGTATACGTGAAAACAGTCAGGAAAGAGAAGGTGTCATGGACGGAAGGGCGTATAGTACGGCAAATCAGCCCTGTGACCTACCTTGTAGAAACGCAGAACGTCGTCCGGCATGTTCATATTGATCATTTGCGTTCGCCAAGTTGTTTCCGACATGCAGGGTTGGAGACCGAGGCGATGGGTCCTAGATTACCCAGGACCAAGGACTCCGCACGCCATCGGGAGGCTTTCGCTGAACCCCAACAGGCGCATCATGAGGTGGACATGCCTGCCCTGGGCCAGCACGGATGAAGATGGCTTCACCGCACGCCAGCAGGTGCATCCTGAGGTGGGCACGCCTGCACCTCCCCTTCTCGAAGATGCTACAAATCGGAACCCACCACCACTGGAAGAGCAGGAAGCGCTACCTCCAGCTGCTGACATCGGGGATCCTCGGATGCAAGCCGAAACTCATTCAGACTCTCGAACACCTCTGCGTAGAAGTCAGCGCACCCGAAAACCACCTGACCGGTACACTTCTCATGATTTCCGTCATTGAAACCAAGGATTAAAGACAATGATCTTGGGGGGGAAGGAAGAATGTGATAGCGCGTGTGCATGACGCGCCACTTGCTACCTGATAGCAGCAGCGGATAAGTAACCGCGCTGGCTATATAAGCGCGTAAAAGAACGAATAAACGTCATTCCTTATCCTGCACCTGGTCTGGGCTGTTTCTTCGAATACGGCCAGCTTGGCTGCCGCCGCTACCACAGATGTGATATATTTCAATTCAAACAGCTAGTAAACAAGTCGCAGACCAAGGGCCTTCTTACTAATTGCACTTTATTTTGCAGAAAGAAAAATGGTACCTTCTTTAATAACCTGTTTTTTGCCTCAATTTAAAATAAACAATAAAACACTACTTTCCCACTGCCAACCAAATTTTTTAAAATAGGTCCAAAATGTGAGGCACTGCTAATAATTCATATAACAAAGGCTAGCTTGAGGAAGCTTTCTTGAATGAGTAAACATTCCATACTGACACCTTTTCTTTAAAATACCAAAATATTTCAGCATAATGTAGATAAATGCAAGAAATGTTCATTAATGTGTAGTAAAAGTATGCATTCCATTTTATAATTCATTCAGTGCTGTTTGTACATAAGCTTTCGAACACTGAGTTTAGTGTAAATCATAGCGCAGAAAAATGAAGACAACAGCGAGAAATACAAACCAAGCACTAACTGAACGTTTTTACAGGGCAGGGAATACACATGAAAATGATTTATTTCGACCACACACGCAAATTTCTCTCCGAGAACACAATCGCCCACTTGTGCAGTTTGACGGATGAGTTTCTAACAGATGTGGCACAAGCAGTGTGAATATGATGAGCTTTCACTATCATCATAACAGTTTGACTGCTGTGTAAGGAGATTACTTTGCTATCACTTATATCAGTATATATTCGTGCTTCCTGCAATGCGGTTTCAAATTTGTCAACTTCAGCCTGAGCCTGAGAGATTTCTTGCGCTCACCTAGCCATTTATTAAGGCACCACCCTGGTTGCCCAATGTAACAGCTGCCACCGGAGTAGGGCATCCGGAAAGACTGCTTTTTTAGTTTCAAAGCATTCCTTCAGGAGCAATCCCAGGCAGGTTACTTCTGTTGGTGGAAACCTGATAAATTTGAGTGGCCCACCTCTGAAAATTAACTTTGCCCGAATTGAGGGCTGAGTCAATTCAAATGCCAAGGACAGACTTGGCCCACCCTCAAAATGAACTTTGCAGAATCGAAAACTGAGCTGACCCAGCTTTGCGTGTTTTAATCAATTTAACTATGTTAAACAAATATTTTTATGCGTGCCATGAAGTGACTGGTGGCTGTTCATGCATGAACTCATTTTGCTGGTCACCTGTTTCTGTGGCACGTGGGACAGCTTGCGAAATTCTGCTAAACCGCCTTTCATAGACATCATACTTTGTAAGACCTATTCAGCAGTAAAGTGCTAAGCAGCTAGCAGAGGCCTATCATATTCACAAGACTGGCACTGCGTGTGTTATCAAGCCATCTAGTACAATGCAAGGGTGAGAGATCATGCTTTTGTAGAGCATTTTGTGAGCATGGCCAGATGGCATCATTTTCATGTGCACATATATCTTTTCTTGCATAAGTAAATCTGTAGCTGAAAGCTAGCATCTGGTTTGTCCTAATTTCTGCTGTCAAGTCATGAACCAGATAATGGCATATAGGTTTCTGAAGTGAAGAAAAAGTCACTACCTAAACCTCTGAAGTGTGAAGAACCCCACGGGCGCCTGGCTCTTCGGTGGAGGCGAAAAGCCAGGCGCCCCTGTGCTGTGAGTGCACGTTAAAGAACCCCAGGTGGTCAAAATTTCCGGAGTCCTCTACTACGGCAACTCCTGTAGCCTGAGTCACTTTGGAACGTCAAACCCCACAAAGCAAACCTATATATATATATATATATATATATATATATATATATATATATATATATATATATATATATATATATATATATATATATATATATATATATATGTATATATATGTATATATATTGTCACTTCTATGGCACTTCTATGGCAAGCCCGGGGAAGACGTGGATGACTGGCTCACCCACTACAATCGGGTGAGCAAATACAACCGCGGGAAGTGCGTGACAATATATATTTCCATACAGACACACAAATGCTAATTTTGTATTAAAATATCCCACAGTTCAACCTAGGTGGCCCTCCTGTGCTTTTCGTCAGGTGGGAAAAATGCGAGCTTTTCTCAGTACAGAGCTCCAGCAACTCACTTTTGATTTGCTGAAAAAAAAAACTGGTGGCACTGCCTTGTCAATGACTTCAAACTTTCTTAAATTGCAAAATTAAGTAATGATTTTTCTAAGTGTTTTGAATACTGCTGAACACTACATTCGCTGCAACTGATAATTTGTCTCGGGAATTTTTTTTTTCGTTTAAAATTCCCTATGTTTAAAAAAATTGTAAGCGCTATCTGAAACACCTGGTATAACGAGCCTCTAATTTCCTTATCCTTAAACACATGACAAATGGCAATGTGGCCATGAAACTAGTACCAAGCTCTTGAATAACTCTCAAGAAAATTTTCAGTGAGAAAGGCTCACATAGGAAACAATGAGAACCATGCAACAAGATTAAAGCACTAACCTGAGCCTCCTCAAATGGCGTCACAACTGCTTGTGTAGCCTGTGCAGCATGAACTGCTTCGGTCAGTTGAGTCACCAGAGCGCCAACGTCTAAAAGAAAAATAAAGCTTAAATAAACATGCTAACTCGTCAACAGCAGCAGTTCATATAAGATCCACTCCCATCCCCTTGTCCCTGTAACTGACCCAATCCTGCGCCAGCTGTAATACCACCATAAGCTTCGGTGAGGCTACCCAAAATTAATATTAAATAATATGCCTCTGCCTGTGCCACTAGGTATTACGGGCTACTACCCCATCTGGCAAGGCGATGTCTCGTGGGGAGGACGCCCCAGCGTCTAAGCCAGTAAAAATCTCACACTTCATTTGGCAGCCGACAATGCCCACGCTCGCCATTGTGCCTCGATTCTTGCTATGCTAACAGCCAAATTAACTGTTTGCCACTTTTGGCTACGTCTGCCTTCTCCAGGGATCCACCCTGCCATTCCCGAGCGGCCAACATGCATAGCAGAGGGCACCACAGGTGAAATTAATGAGAAAAGTAACATAAGTGCCCAAAAGTAGCTTTTGTATACATATACTCATACCTACCAACCCTTCCAATTGTATGACCACTGAGGCTTAGATGCCAGTGTTGAGCTCAGGTTAATTTCAACTACAGAGTATTGGCATCGAGCAGTACCAGGTCTCTGGCATTTTTCTTCCATCAAAATGTGATGGCCTCGGTGTAGATCGAGCATGCTTCTTTTGTGGCAGCAGCCGAGCACCATAGGCATTGAGCCAATTCGGCGACCCCTTAGACAGATGAATTTTTCCACCGATTCATATACCGTGCCATCTAGCCTCAGCAGTTCATTTCCTCTCAGATAGTCTAACATAGCTTGTTTCCTGAGTACTATTAGTCCCACAGCTTTGTTCCAAACGCTAAAGTTATTAATCGCATGCATCAATATTTTCCTAATTTATTTACCAATGAGAAATGTAGATTTAAATGAATCGGGGATTAGGAAAAACATCCTCCAAAGCTACTACACAAACTTTCCTTCAAAGCAGCCAAAATCTGGCACACCTCTAGGACAGAAGAGTGCACCAAGAAGCCATCTTTAACCGCATCATTACTTTAGTGCTTGTGAACCAATTGGACGATGAAAGTTTAGTTAAATTTTCAAAATGCTAAACTCATGAAAACATAGGTATAGGCGGTGCTTGCTGTCCCATTCATAAATCCCTGCCTGCATTGAATGGTTTAATATGTACCCTCAGTGCTCCTTTAATGTCCCCAAGTTGCATACGTACTAGGAAAGACACTCCAGCCAAGGGCGCCAGTTTAAATTTAGTTACCTATGGTTACTTTTCACACCCAAACATCTGACCAGCATTATGCCAATAGATCCATGACTTCTATTCCAGATCCTGCAGCTCAGCAGCTGGATGCCATACCCCCTAAGCCACTGCAGCAAATACTTTCTGCTTTATCCACATTATGTGCAAGGCTTTCTCTTGTTTTCGCTTTTTTTACATGACCGCCATCAGTCTTGATAGTGACAGCATAAAAAAATAAGCCATATTCACATGAATGCAACATCTACACACAGTACTGCATGCACTGCAGATGGTGCTTCATCTAATATGCTAAACCATGTGATGCCCCATTTCGCACTAATGTAAATAGGGGTGGAGGTGTGTTGATGGTAAACGCAGAGACAGCACACATCCTAACGGTTCGATAGGTGGAATTCTGCTCACTGCAACATGCTTTCCCCATAACATGTCCCAGACTTGGCGACTTATACATAAGATTTAGCACTTACATCTGCTATGCTCTACACAGCATTTGATGACACAGCAAATAATTGATGATGATGATGATGAACTGATTTTTTCTGGCGCAAGGGCATCTATGGCCAAAGAGCGCCAAACACAAGGTGAAATGCCATCTCCTGTTGATATGATAGTTTTGGCGATTATGATGATGATGTGCTAAAAGCTATGGTGTATAGGGCCTAAAAGTTCGTTTGCAGTGTATGATCTCTAAAAACAGTGGTGTATAGAGCCTAAAACGTTCCGAGATGTATAGTGGTCTGAGTGAAATATTAAAAGAAGAAATGTAAATGTTAAAACGCTAGTTATCTAAGTAAGAGGGACGGGTGGGCGTTGATAAAAAATATGACATAAAAACCCTACCTTTGAAAAATATTTAAGAACTCTTTCGGGTGAGAACATTGGGTCGTCGCCGAGAAATATGCACGGATGTTTCGGTATATGTTTTTTGTGTATTTCGGGAAAATGATTTCGCCTTTGTTTTTCAAGTGTTGGACATTCAATTAAAATATGTATTACTGTAAGATGACCACCACATCTCGAGCAGCGTGGTGCAGGAGAGTTCGTTAAAAGGTATGAGTGTGTAGTATGTGTGTGGCCTATTCTCAGCCTGCACAAGGCGACTTCTTTGTATCTGTCTCTTTTGTCTGTAGTGTACCTGCCTATGATAGGTTTTATAGTGTGTAGTTTATTTTCAGTCGATGTGTCCCATTCCTCTTGCCACTGTTGTCGAATTTTGTTTTTAATGTGTGGCTTGAGGTCCTGGTATATTATTTTGTCGATGTCTGTAGTATTTCGACAGGCAGCTGACACAGCAAGCCTATCAGCCGCCTCGTTACCTGGTATGCTACAGTGGCCTGGCACCCAGCAAAGTGTAATTTTAAGTTGTAATTTATGGGCAGTGATAAGGTTGTTAAATAGAGTATTCAGGACTGGGTTCTTATTCTGCCATTTCCAAGAAGTTAGGGAGGTTAAAACACTAAGGGAGTCTGTGTAGATGACCGATGACTGTATTTTGTTTTCTATGATGTGTCTCACGGCTAACAGGATACCATGGGATTCTGCAGTAAATATACTTGTATGTCTGTTCAGTGTTTTTGTTAGTGAAAATTGTGGTCCATGTGCGGCACATGAGACTTGAGTCGACTTTGAAGCATCAGTGTAATACTCATTACAAATGTATTTTGCCTGCAGAGACATGAAGTGCTGTTGTATGGCTATAGGAAGGGCATGTTTCCCGACTTGAAGGAATGTTAGGTCGCAATTAACAGCGTGCATTTCCCACGGAGCGATGTAGTCTTTTATGGAAGTTGTATGGAGGCTGCCAACCGGGATGTCCAGATATTCAATATGAGTGGCTAGTCTTATTGGGTATGATGGTGTTAGTGACGGTTTTCTTGTGAAAAGTTCTGTGTTAGCTGTGTCAAGCAGGAGCCGGCGACAAGGATGGTCCAGTTGAGACAATATTTTGGTAGCATATCTTACAGCAGTAAATTGTCTTCTTCGCTGTAATGACCATCGGTTAGCCTCAACATAGAGGCTAGCAATTGGGCTAGTTCGAAAAGCACCCGTGGCAAGGCGAAGGCCGAGGTGGTGCTCTGGATCGAGCATTTTTAGGGCAGAAGGTGATGCTGACCCATAAACCATTGAGCCATAGTCAATACGAGACAAAACTACGCTATTCAGAAGGCTCAAGAAGCAGTCACGATCTGTGCCCCAGGACTGGTGGGACAGAACTTTTAGCAGGTTCATTGCCTTCAGACATTTTAATCTCAACTGTTTTATGTGTGATATGAAGGAAAGCTTTTCATCAAAAACTACACCAAGAAATTTATGTTCTTTTTGAACTGCAAGGCTCTGACCACTCAGTGTAATGTTGGGCTCAGGTCTAATGCCACGCTGCTTAGTGAAAAGCACGCAGACGGTCTTTGCAGAGTTAAACTTAAACCCATTGTCGTTAGCCCATCTAGACAGTTTGTTGACGCCTAGTTGAATCTGGCGTTCACAGATGGCCAGGTTGCAAGATTTGAAACTTATCTGGACGTCATCGACATATAAAGAATAAGAGATGGTTCTTGGCAGCACGCCCTTTAGCGAGTTCATTTTGACAATAAAAAGCGTGCAGCTGAGGACACCACCTTGAGGGACACCATTTTCCTGTATAAACAGCTTCGAATATGTATTGCCAACACGAACTTTGAAGGTTCGTTCAGACAAGTAGCTTTTTAACGTGTTCAACATGTTCCCTGTGATACCGAGAGAGAAGAGGTCGCGGATAATACCATAGCGCCATGTGGTATCATATGCTTTTTCAAGATCGAAAAAGACAGATAGACAGTGTTGTTTGTGTACAAAAGCATCCCTTGCATAGGACTCAAATGCAATGAGGTGATCGTCTGTTGATCGCCCAGCCCTAAAACCAGCTTGGTTTGTGTCAAGAAGGCCATTGTATTCTAGGAAATGAACAAGACGACGGTTTACCATTTTTTCGAAGAGCTTGCATAAGCAACTGGTTAGGGCGATGGGCCGATAGCTCGCTGCAAGTGTGGGTTCTTTGCCAGATTTCAATATCGGGACAATGATTGCTTCCTTCCATGCTTGAGGAAAGCGTCCTGTGGCCCATATTTTATTATACAGGCAGAGTAGGGTTTCGAGGGTGTCCACATGGAGGTGCCTGAGCATTGCATATGTGATCCTGTCAGCACCAGCTGCTGTGTTCTTGCATGTGTCTAGTGCACTCTTCAGCTCCTGTAGTGTGAACGGGCTTTTGTACCCTCCTGTGCATGGTCTCTTATCATGTATAGGTTTACTCTCTTCGGTCACCTTGTGCTGCAGAAAGGAATCTGTATAGTGTGCCGAGCTAAATATGTATTCAAAATGTTTCCCTAGTGTGTCTGCTTGATGTTCTAGTGTGTCGCCACTAGTGCTGACAAGAAGTGTGAGAGTGTTATATCCTTTGAGTGCTCTTATTCTGTTGTAGACTTTGTGTGCGTCAGTATAAGAGTTCACAGACGAAAGGAACGAGGCCCAGCTTTCTCGCTTGGAGACGCGTCGAACACGCCTGCCATTTGCCTTTGCTCGCTTAAAGGCTATTAGGTTTTCGGCAGTGGCGTGTCGTCGCAAGTTCGACCATGCCTTGTTCTGAGCTTCACGAGCAGTCTTACATTCTGCATTCCACCAGGGTCTTCGTTTGTTTCGTCGCTTACTTGACGTTTGTGGGATGCATTTTTCTGCAGCTTCTATAATGTGCAGTGTGATCAAGCGCTGAGTTTCATCTACATCTAGACCACTAATGGATGAACAAGGCAGTGATGAGTGTTCCCTGAACATCTTCCAGTTGGCTGCATTTTCTTTGAATTCTGGGATTCGATACATTTTCATTTCCGTTCCCAGTATATTTTATTAAGATCGGAAAATGGTCACTTCCGTATAGGTTGTTAATGACAGTCCACTCTGTAGCTGCCAGGAACATCGAGGAGCCAATGGCTGGATCTATGGATGTGTAAGAGTTATGTGCTATATTGTAGTAAGTTGGCTGTTTCGTGTTTAGTAAGCATGATCCCGAGGACAATAAGAATTTTTCGATTAGAACACCTCGGGAGTCCGTTCTTGTACATCCCCATAATGGGTGGTGAGCATTAAAGTCTCCGACCAGCAACCAAGGTTCCGGAAGTTGATCAATCAATTTTTCAAAACTTTCGCTACTTAGCTTATAAGTTGGAGCAATATACAGGGAACATACCGTTGTTATTTTACCATAAACTAAGCTTCTGATTGCCACTGCCTCTAAGTCTGTGTTGAGTGAGATGTTTCGAGAGGGGATTGATTTTTGTGTTACAATGGCAACGCCACCAGAGGAGTGCGAGCTGCCTTGCCTGTCGTTCCTGAATATATTATATTGCTTAAGGAAGTTTGAGTCTGCTGGTTTTAAATGGGTTTCTTGCAGACAAAGTATGTTTGGTTGATAGTCCGCAAGAATTTCATATATATCATCTAAATTTTTAAAGAGTCCTCGGCAGTTCCAATAAATGAGGAGCGCCATAATTAAAAGTTATTTAGGGGACAAGTTTAAAGTTAGGTTTGTAGGTCCTTGGGACCTGTTATTGGGATTTTTCCCCTTCTTTTTCGCTCCAGTGAGCTTTGCCGCCTAGGCAGCTGGGGTGAAGAAGTTGTGTCCATCGCATCTTCAGATGCGGTGGACGACTGTGCAGAAAGCACAGGATTGTCAGTTTTAGGCCTCGACTCATGGGTCGAGGCCTTTGGGCCGGCTGACCTGGGGGTCCGCGCAGCCAGCTTTGCGGGTGGTGGTGGAGTAGCGCTAGCTGACTCCACCGTGGGCGCAGGTAGCGCTGCCCTGGAAGAACTGTGTGCTTCTTGGGAAGGTGCCGACGACCGCTGTGATGCCGCGCCCTGCTGCGTCACAACGGAGTAGTGTGGCTTTTGAGGAAGAGAAAGCCGCTTTCGTGCCTCTCCGTAAGATATGTTTTCGGTGACTTTCAGTGTAATTATTTCTTTTTCTTTTTTCCAGTACGGGCATGAGCGTGAATAAGCCGGGTGATTACCTTCACAGTTTGAGCAGAGAAGCGGCTGTTCTTCGCAGCTCTCTGTAGGATGTTCGTGCGAGGCACACTTTGCACATGTGAGCTGGCCACGGCAACTCTGAGAGCCATGGCCATATTTCTGACATTTGAAGCAACGGCGTGGGTTAGGGATGTAGGGCCTCAGTTTTATCTTTGTGTAGCCTACTTCAACAGATTCTGGGAGGGTGCTTGCAGCAAAGGTGAGTACAATGTGCTTTGTTTCTATCTCTTTGTCATCTCGTCTTATTTTTATCCGGTAAACATCTGTTACATTTTGTTCCTTCAGGCCTTCAAGAAGTTCTTCTTCACTCACGTACCTAAGGTCATCATCAGAGATGACTCCTCGGGCAGTGTTTAGTGATCGGTGCGGGCTAATCTGTACCGGTATTTCTCCAAATGATTTGACTGCACTTAGCTTCTGATACTGATGGTTGTATATTAATTCTAGTAGCAGGTCACCGTTTACAAGTTTCTTTATCTTATAGCCCTGGCCAATGGCCTCAGTCAACGTTCGAGAAACAACAAATGGGGACACAAGTCGTGCAGTGATTTCCTCGTGGTCACTGTGGACCACGTGGAAACGAGGAAAGTTGTTTATGTTCTTTGAGAAGAACATGGTGGTCTCGGTGCGCCCCCTCTTAGAAGGAGGACGATCGGGGTTATGGAGTTTAGATGCCATAAAAAAGTGTATTGTTCGGCTGCAGTGCCAGCCACCCACCATGGAGCCCAACGAGGGGACGGGACAGAAGTTGTCAATTCCTGCCCACGCCAGCTGTACACCGTAACTATAACCCAATATGGCGTAACTCAGGGTAGCTAGCCACACAAGCTAACTCTCGCCGCCTGGAAGTAGGAAGAAATGAAGAAGAGAGGACAGGACAGTTCTAGGAAAGAAAATAGGAAAGTGAAAGATGGAGGGGAGAACAGGAAAAGGCGACTGCCGATTTCCCCCGGGTGGGTCAGCCCGGAGGTGCCGTCTACGTGAAGCTGGGGCCAAAGTGGTGTGTTGCCTCCGCCGAGGGGCCTTAAAGGTCCGAACACTCAGCATCGGCTCAACCACCAGGATCCCCTTTTCCCCGGACACGGCGATGCCACGCACGGCTAAGCGTGGGTGCTGGGGTCCGTGGTGTCGCACGGTACACCAAACATCTGCTTTAGCAGACAGCAAATAATTCCAGTCTAAAAGCAGCAGAAGTTTGCATGCACGTGACTTCGAAAAAAGTGACCACATACCAAGCATCTGGCGCGCTTCATTTCTTTCAGCCTTGTATTTTTTGCTTTTTTTTGCAGCATCCAGCTGTGTTTCCAATTCCGCTACTCTTTTTTTGGCCTCGCTGCATTTAGACTGTAGGTCCTGTAAAAGTACATATGGCAATAGGTATGCACCAAAACCTACTTCTGTTGAGATGCACCAAATAAAAGTGGTCTTGTGCACCCATCTGGTTCCACCCGGGAAGATTAGCAAAACAGAGACAAATGGAGAGGACGGCAGATAGCAGACCAGTGGCATGGCCAGCTTCCAGGCTAGGGTACAGTGCTAATACAGTCGAGCACCTCTAAAATAGAACCTGGATAACAAAGTAGTTCATATGTCCCACATAAATTTTTGTCTTTCATGTGAATTGTGCATGCCTCTGTTCGCAGCGAGATTGACCTAGAGGTGGTGCCACCGTCGCTACAATAGTGGGGATTAGCAGCCGGTGGCGCTCACAGAAACGCACGCAGCATACATCTGCTCCTGAGTTTACGGTGGGTTTGTTGGCGACGAAAACCTGCCTTACGCAATGTGTTAGCGATTTATTGTTTAGTGTGTTCCAATATTGCAGAAAAACATTTGTGGATTTCGTCATGCAGCAAAAAAAGAAAGCGTGGATTTTAGGAAAACAAGGCACACAACCATCCGTCTTTTAGATTTACTGGCACTACTTTGCCTGCTTTTTGCGTTGTACGGCACTCACAGGCCTGATTCTTGGGCCTGAACATGACATATCACCTTTTTAACAGCGTGCGCATGTCTTATTCAAGTGAGACAGGCAAATTTAGTGTCAAGCCCACGGAAATACAAGGTTCGTGCTCTGCCCTGCAGTACTTTAGAATGAATCGAGGCAGCCTGGTTCATTATATAGTACTTGACACAAGGATTATGAAGGTTAAATGTAGCACTGACAGCCTACTGCCTAGCGGGTTGCGTAGGCTGAGTGGACATCAACTCTGGCTAGTCAACCAGGCACAAGTATTCCCCAAAAATGAGATTACGCCGACACTCTACAGGAAACCTCGCCGCACAGAAAAGCTGACTGCTCACGTGTAGAGGGGTGAGTGGATTGAGTTTGCCGAGCTCACAAAGCGGGTGCTCCTTGCGGCAGATAATCTGCTGTTGCACTGTGAAATGACTTTAAATGATTCCCTGAAACTGAGGAAAATAT
This sequence comes from Amblyomma maculatum, assembly GCF_055883805.1. Classification (NCBI taxonomy): domain Eukaryota; kingdom Metazoa; phylum Arthropoda; class Arachnida; order Ixodida; family Ixodidae; genus Amblyomma; species Amblyomma maculatum. The sequence goes on along the minus strand of NW_028146743.1, from coordinate 2,147,473 downwards.
AAGGAATTTCTGATGTGTGTGATGTTTATAAATGGTAAATTAGTAGCGTAATTATTTTTTTTAAATGATAATGAATTTCATAATGTGACAGAACTTTTACATACACAAAATGTAGGACTAGCAGCGATTAATTTTCAGTAACGTTAAAGTGCAAGCTACGAATCAGTAGCTGCGAAGACATCGTAAAAACTGCGCTTGGTCGCTGTCATGTTCTGGCAAGAAATTTGAAGGTTGAAGATTTCTTTATCATTTTAAATATTGTTGAGCAGTGACTTGGGCTGATTCTGTCGTTTACTTCCAAAACAAGTGCAGGATATAGAACTATCCTGAAAGAAATGGGTTCATCTTAACATGTGACTATAAATATGTGTTTATTCCCAAACTAAACACCGATGGTTAAACCCGTATGAAGCTATTTTACTCCCCGTCAGAAACAACCAGTTTGCTCGAAAGACGGCAGAGACCAAAAGGGGTTCTAATAAGTCTAATGGACTACCAGTGTACATTGATCTATGTGTATTATGTAATATTTAGTGTAACAGGTGCTGCAAAGATTTGTTTCTCAAACGTTCTAGCATTTCTCTAAAGGGAAATGTGCTCATTATCAGTGTTACGGATACGCAGAATCCTTCAATAGGAAAAAAAGAAATGAAATACATATATGGGTTTCACGCGCCATGCGACATCGGCTATATGACGGCTGATGTAGGGGCGGGCCTCTGTGTCGTTGACCACGTAGGATTGTTTAACGTGCATTCAAATCCCACAGCCGAGGAGCGCCTTTCGAGACGGCTGGGATCGAATCCCCACTTCTCGAAATCAGCAGTCCAGCGCCCTAACAGTGACACACCGCGAGAGAGGTTGCAGAAAAAAAAAAAAAGAAAAAGAAAAGTACTCAGACAACTTTATCGTGGATACTGAAGGCACAGAGTGGCTTGTTCAAATTGGATTTTGCTATGCAGCAGACTAGGGTTGCATGTTTCAGTAGTTGCGGTATTCCAAAAAGAATAGGGAATATACAATTTTTCAGCGTTTGCATTAAGTCGTATTGACGGCAGCACCCTGCTTTGCTTTGACACGGCGCCTAACGACAGCAGCGCATTGTTTGAGACACCGCTTTTCAAAGAATCGCAAGCGCGGAAGACCGCGACTGATGATATCCTTTCCAGCATCACAAACTCGATATGGACAAGTATTTTTTTTTAATGGAGTATGGGGGTAATAGCCTGTTCATATTTCTTTTGCAAGAGGCAGATAGATAGGTAAGCAAAGCGCACAGGAACCGCGTAACAAATAAAAAGCCCTCTTGTACACGCCGCACGCACACACGTAAATCACTGCGGGCTGGCGAACACACATCCACTTAGGGTATGGTTCAGCGCTATGCCACTAGGTGGCGACTCTGCTTGATCTGGAGGCCAATATGGAAGACCTCTACAATCAACTTGCCTAAACAATGCAGGGATTTAAGCATCCCTAAAGACTGATGTGTTGTTTTACAATGAACTCATGTAGCACTGCCACCACTACCCTCCACAGCCATCATTGAACTGGAGTGCACATAGGAGCGCCAGCAGACACCACAAATACCACACAGCAGAATCTGAGCTCCTGAGCAGCCAGCCGTCATAACTGCCCACACCAATGCAAAAAAAAAAGTGCAGAAGGCTCAACAGCCAGCAGGCACGAGCATTATATTACAGCCAAAATATGAAAAACATGCTCAGCGCAACGATATCTGCGTTCCCGCTTTGCGGTGGCACTAAGTAGTGAGCTGTAGGAAGCTATAGCGAGTTATAACCATGGAAACCAACACATGCAAACTCTGTGAACCAGCATAAATGCACCGATAAAGCCATTAGCTGCAGTTTTGTGCCAATCCAACTGGGAGCTGAAGAAATAGCAAAATCAACTACAGCAAGTGTTTCCTGGCACTTCTCCCTGCATTGAGTAGCAGTGGGCAGTCTGGGTGCAAGCATTTGCATGAGATGAAGATAGGAGTGACGAAGGACATGCCAGCGGAAAAGGCAATATCGTGATTGACACCGTCTGCAACTGTACTAAGGTGCTTCTGAGTTTCACTGTGGGCTATGCTGCGAACTTTAATATGCTAAGGTCTGCCGCAATAGCACATTAGGATGGAAAAATTATCCAGAAGAAAATTATCGACTTCTTTCATCAGGCATTGCTTCAGTTCACAAAAAATGGAGTTTTTTTTTTCATGAACATGCTTTGTTTGCTCTATTGCATGTGATACAGTGCGCAACAAAGCAAACCTTCTAATGAAGGTTTTTTTGCTAGTACTCTGCATTCTATTATAAAGGTGCTCGATAGTACTCCATAAAAAGTAGTTTTTTTTTTAAGTAGCCAGGATGCTTTGAACGTTGCGGGAGCAGGCGTATTGCCTTGCGGTGGTGCTGTGCTCGCTGGTACTGGCCAGCACTCATCAGCTTTGAGGGTACAGCAACTGATATAACTCGCACCCTCACTATCACTTTCTGGAGGGTAAAACAAACACACGTATGATGTGCGGGCTGCATTTTCTGGTGCGTGGAGCATGGTTGTGCCAAGCTAGGGTGCACAATATAGCAACAATGCTATTCGTTTTTTCAACAACTGCCCTAAAACAGATACATGCGCGTTTTTTTACCATATAATAATACGTGCTTGCGTTCTGTTCCACAGCTGCTGAAGTGCATGAGCAAGATAGCACTTTTCTGGACGTTTGATGTGTCTGCGAATAAACGCGGACAACAGACATCGACATGTAAACACTTTTTCTGCGGTGCTCTGCATACTGCCACCTTATGCAGCTTGAGTACAGACATGAGCGTGAGCAGGTGGGCTGCAATAGGGTTGGTTTGTAGGGTTTAACGCCCCAAAGCGACTCGGGCTATGAGAGACACCGTAGTAGAGGACTTCGGAAATTTCGACCACCTGGGGTTCTTTAACGTGCCCTGACATCGCACAGCACACGGACGCCACTCCGTTTCGCCTCCATCGAAACGCAGCCACCGAGGCCGGGATTTGATCCCGCTTCCTTGGGCACAGTAGTTGAGCGCCGTAATCACTGCGCCAGCCTGGCAGGGGGGGCGGGGGGGGGGGGGAGAGGCTGCAATAGGGACACGGTGAGCTCGAGTTATTCATTTTAGAACGAATATGTGCTAGGTCTACCAGACAATGTTGCCCAGAAATACAGGGCGGTGCGTACTAAGAACTATTATCATGCGTGCCTGACGACTGAGTGAAGAAGGTTTCATCACAGATGTTTCTAATGTGAAAAACTTACCCACAAGTTCCGAATCCTAGAATAAAGTACAGCGCTCTTGCGTCTCTTGTCTGCTTTAGAGAACCACCTGAAGGTTGAGGCAGAAGGCGCTTTTACCAATCCTTACAATCTGCTGCCCAAGTCGCTGATTGCATGAGGCGCAAGATCGCAGCCTTCATTCCCAGGCAACCTCGTTGCTCCCAATCCCAGTAAGCTACCCACATATTGGGCAATCAACAAGTGTCTGATGCGGACCACAAAGCGCTTAGCCTAGGATCAAACTCTTGCCGACACTCTCAGCTTGACAGAGTGGCGCTTCTTTCGCTTGTGAGAGAGCGCATGGCGAGGGAGGAAGCTGAGGAGCTGGATCAGCGAAGGCGTCGACGTCGTAATGGTAGCTATAAAAAAAAACGCCTGAAGGCACTGAAGACGATCGCCTGCCTAAATGCCGCTAGGTAATGTAGCGGCTTCTCTGTTATGGAATGGACACTTACAAACAAGGACAGCCATAAAGCAATTGCAGGTAACTTCCGTGCTTTGTAAAATCTGAAAGTTCTAAATGTCAGGAGATTAAAAGCGGTGCAACGAGTTAAGTGCAGTTAAACAAGCTGGCTGAATAATTAATCATATAAAGAACTTCAGCTAGGCGGAATTACACTATATAACCCCTAAAACCTAACTTCCTTTTTTCTAGCAAGCTACCTGACAGCACTCGGTCAGCTCTCTTGCAACGGGCGTTATCAATAGTGACGGTTGACGATCCGTTTCTGGTTAAAGTGCTCAAGAGACCACTGATCTTTTTTTTTTTTTCATAAGCAAGAATCCGGAGGAGATGAGTGCTCTTTCGGTTCACCTAAAGAACACGTGTTACTCCTTTCCAAGCAATTCGGGGTGCGATGTCGTCACAGAAAACCGTGAAGAAAATTCAGTCACCAGATTTCAAAACACCTGTGGCGTAGACACTGCAAGCTTTCTTGAGTTGCTGTCCCATCTGCGCTCTGCCTTCGCTGAATTTTAAGAAGAGGTGACGTCCAGCATAGAGGACGTGCATAGGATATTGTACGGCGCACTGACCAAAGATGCATGACATCCATCCTGATCATCTTCGTGACTTCGGGCAGCGGCTACTCAAGAAGTGGCGTATCCAGGGGGTTGTTTCGGTGTCCGCAAACCCCTCGAAAATTTTTGAGCTCTGCATAACCCCTCCCCCTCCCCCCCCCCCCCCCCCGCTCCCCCCAAAAAATTAGAAGAGTGAAAGAAAAGATGGAAAAGCTGAAGCGTACACGACAGACGAAAAGTGGAAAAAATAACTATGACATCTTGCCGGTTGATAGGAAACCACACTACTTCGCACGTCGGATACGATGAATAGATGAAGGATTGGTTCTATCGACAGCCAAGGCGACTAAGCTTATGAGGGACGCCGCAGCAGACGACTCCGGATAATTTCTCCACTGACATCGCACAATACACTGCCGCTTTGCTTTTAGCCTTCGCTGACGGATAAGATTGCATCCGCATTCTTACATTCAGCAGCGGAGCGCACTAACCGCTGAGCCAGTGCGGCGGGGAAAATTTTATGAATTTGGGGGCTGATGGCACAGGGCGAACGTAACTATAGATCTTTTATATTAGCGGTTAGCATGGTTTAAAAACAATGCCTGAAGAAGTTCACGCGTATTGTAACCGGATGTTGAGGGGAAAAAGAGAGGCAGCGGAGCTATGTCGTGTATACGTTATCCTATCAACAACGACCGCACAGCTGCGGAAGCTCTCTTAATTTTTACTTCTGAGAACATTCGAATGGGCTGACCTAAAAAAAGAAAAAGTCTAAAGAGCGCTTTGAAAGTTGGGCCACTAAAGTGCGATGAGGCGAAGGCATTATAGCGCGGTGGATCAGAGCCCTCCGCTACGGCATCTCTATCTCCCTCTCTTCTTTCACTTCCACCTTCCTCCCTTCCTTTACGGGTGGTACATGTGTCCGCGAAGAATTGTGACAGATACTGCGCCTTTTCTATCCAGTAAATCAATTTGAAATGCCGCTGATGCCTGATGTACTAACGCCTCCTAGACATCTGGATCTGCTTCTGTTTGCTGTGTGGTGCGGCGTTCAAGGAAGCGCCAAAGGAAAGGCGCTGCATGGATGCCTGGATCGGACGCCCAGTGGTGTCAGCTTCGTCTATGCATGAATCGCCTGGTGACGTCATGACCAGTCGTGACGGTACGTGGCGCGCCTCTTGTCGAACACAACCAGCATTCCTCTGAACGTATCAAAGTTCACCGGCATTCTATAATTCGTTTACAGGAAATCAAAGGCGCAGTATCTGTCACTCGCGCAATCCCGCCATCCTCACGGTAGACAAGGGGAATTATGATGAACGTTTCGCTATCCGGGGCATCGCGCTGTTAGTACAGCGCGATGCTGGGGATCCAAGGGATTGAGATTCGATTCCAGCTGGAGATAAGGTTTATTTATTTATTTTTAACTGAATTTGCATTGAAAGTGTGACACCCTCTGCCGACAACTGCTGAAAACGATGAGGCATTAAAGGCGTTTGCCTTAAACAATCCCCTCTGCTTCGCATTGTTTTATAGAGTGCTCGTTCCTTCCATCACAGAAGGCCCCTCACCCATCGTCCGAACTCAGACTCTGACAGTTCTACGATGTATAATACTGCGTAAATGCTGAATTTATTTCTACAGGTCGATCGTGAAGAAGGCGGAAGCCAAAGGGAGACGAGGAAGGCAGGCGACTGTTTGCCAGTGTCAGGGGAGCAACCAACACGAGCCTCAGCAAGCTACACACGGCAACTGTTAAGTGAAACCAAGCGTGCAACTCCTCCATGACGTCACGAAGAACCGGACTTCAATGTGGCGCGGCATGTGGTGTTCGGCATGTCAAAACTGCATCACAGCTTCACGAAGCACCACGATGGTTTCCCGAAATATTTCTATCGACTGGCTTGTTTGACAGACTCATCGACACATGAACATGCGGTCAACAGTGCTGTGATTACATACGCGACCTTGATACAAGCATAATAATAATAATAATAATAATAATAATAATAATAATAATCAGCCGCACTATACCTACTGCAGGGCGAAGACCTCTCCCGTTTAACCCAGTCCTGTGCTAGCTGCATCCATTTGACAACCCTTTCAATTTCTTAATCTCATCCACCCGCCTAATTTTCTGTAGCCCCCAGAAACGCTTACCTTCCTTTGGAATCAAATTGGTTACTCTTAGAGACCATCGGTTATCCTCTCTTCAAACATGTCCTGTCAATGCCCATTTCTTCTTAATTTCGACTATAGGATATCAGTAACTTCAGTTATTTCTTTAACCCGCTCTGCACGCTTCCTATCTCTTAACCTTACATGTACCATTTTCCGTTCCATGGCCCTCTGCGTTGTCCTCAACTTAAATAAAACCCTTTTTGTTAACATCCATGTTTTAGTCCCAGAGGTCAGCACCGGTAGGATGCAACTGTTATACACTTTCCTCTTGAGTGATACCGGTGAGCATGCTATAGTCATAATGTTTGAGTATCTTCCAAATGCGCTCCACCCAAATCTTATTCTCTTAGTTTTTTCCATTTCGTGGTCCAAATCTGCGGTCACTACCTGTCCTAAATAGACATATTCGACTACCACTTACAACGCTTCGCTACCTATTTTAAACTGCTGTTTCCTTTGAGCATTATCTAAGTGTTCTGCACATTAATCTTTAGGCCTACCTTTTTGCGTTTAAAATCTAGATCGTTTATCATTAGTTGCAGTTGCTCCCCTGAGTTACTTAACAAGGCAATGTCATCAGCGAATCGCAGATTCTTATGAATTAAGATAATGTTAGCGTTCTTCCATGACTCAGGTGCTTTCGATGTCGTTAGGTATTGCGTAGACAGGGTGGCCAGTTTTTCTAGCACAATATCCCCTCCGTCCTTTAACAAATCTGTAGTTAACTGATACCCCCCAGCTGCTTTTCCCCTCTGCATAGCTTCTAAGGCTTTCTTAACCTCATCCTTCGTTAGTGGCGGAAAGTCTGGTTGCTCTTCATTACAGCCAATTACGTTCTTGACCTGAGTACTACGGCTACTGCCATCGGCTACCTTGATTATCTTGTCCGTTTTAGTAATGACATTGCCCACCTTGTCCCTCAGTGCCTACATCCGATTTTAACCTATGCCTAATTTCCTCACCGCTTTCAGGCTACGATCGTCCTTTAGAGCATGCTCAATTTTCCCCACGTTATACTTCCTTATGTCGGTCACTTTGCGCCTACTGATTTGCTTTGATACCTCTGCCAGTTCTATCCGGTCTGTTGGGTCTTGATATAAGCAACGTACCGTCAAAGCGACCGCGGAGAGGACAAAAAATTAAAAAATAGGCGACACACATTATGGCACATTCATATTGAAATCTTGCATCCCTCACAAAGATAAAAGCTTTTTATTCTTTTCCCTCAGACAATAAGCATGCATCTTCTCTTTCCATTTGGACGCATCATCGCCTACCTAAATATCGCATGTAAAACCAGTATTCACACGCTAGTGGCCACCCATGGACCCCTTATACACACAGCTGGGTCACCGTAAGCGTCATCTGCACGCCTTCACACACGGCTGATACCAAAATGAGACGCGCGCAGTTTCCTTGAGCAAAGCTACGCCATAAGCAAGCTCGTAGCCAGGGGGGGGGGAGGGCTTATGGGGCTTCAGCCCCCCCCCCCCCCCCGAAATGTTTTCGTGCTGTCATGCACCGCCGACCAAAACAACCACCGGCGCTCGAAAGCATTCTGGGTTTTGTCTACAATATCTTTTTCCGGTTCGTTCGAAAATACATTTCGGCACGAACATTACGAACTTGTGGGCTACATTTCGTAGCAACGCCCATGCAGACGGAGTCACGTGAAGGCAGGAACCATTTCCAAGCACTAAGTTTCAAGGTCGCGTCAACTCGCGCCGGCCGCGGAGGTGGGGGTGGACGACTAAACAAGACAGGTTTCCATTCCCGCTCAGTGTTTCAAAGGCGGTATTTCCCTCGCCTTCGACTCCCCGCTTCCTCAAAATCCCCGTGTCTCTCTTTTGGGGCTTTCTTTTTTCTCGTGCCTTCTGCGAATCCTCACCGTGCTGTAGCAGCTCTTAGTGGTACTCCCTCGCCCTTCTCCCCGTACACTATGCTCTCTCCGTGGTTGCGCTTTTTGTTTGTGGTTGTTTTTTTTTTTTCGTTTTCACGCTTTTTCCTACGCGCCGAAGAGAAGGAGCTGAACATTGGCCAAGGAGCGTTTTGTTTTTATTGCACCTCGTTTTTTTTCCTACACCGCTCTACGCCGCCCTACGCATCTTGCGGACGCCGGTGAGCGACTGCGACCAAAGGCACCGAAGCGGCGCCGACGGCGGCGGAGTGATCCTTTGTCTCCTACTGCGGCGCGCAAGCCCCCCCCCCCCCCCCTCTCTCCTTTCGCGATGGAGACGGAGAGGAGCTGCTCTTTCAGACCTTAATCCTATTGGCACCCGCGGCGACGACCACGGGAACCTGATCTTTTGTTTAAAGGTTCGGAGGCGCGTCGCCGATCAGCATTGACCCTGCTCGCCGACTTCTCGAAGCAGGCGGGTGAACTTCTGAGAAGTAACGCCAGGGAAATGACCTCAGCCAACGGACGACTTCTCCGGCTACTTTACCTTAGTGAAGGGTTTCCACCGCCAGCATGCACAAAATTGTCATCGACATCGGAGAAGCTAGCCCTCGCCACTGAAAGATGCGAGAGGAGGCTCAAGCACCACCCTCGGCAGTGGGCGGCATCTCAAGTCCATGCTTGTGCCCCGCTGATTGGACTGTACAGATTAAACTTTGTTTCCCCAGCTAGGGAATTGGGGATAACCTACCATATTTAAACGGCAGATTGTCTCCACCGAAACTCCTTTTTCGTCAGATCATTGAAAAAGTTGTATAAAACGTTTCTTCTTCACTTCTACTCCCTGGCTGCTCCTGCTCCTTCTCCTTCTCGGCTTCCGAGCCAGGACCCGGGAACATCGGCCCGGCGAGAAACATGCCCCAGAACTCTTGAAACCACACCATTTGTCTATTAATTCATTTATATATAAGATAGGCAAATAATTTCGATAAGTACTTGTTTTGTTTATCATAAAAAAGACTGACAGCTTCACAATTCGAAATGTCGCTCATGACTGACCGACCATTTGCTGTCTTTGCGTTCGAATAACCGGTGGTTTAAAAACAACTAGGGCTGCGAACGTTGTGATAGAGTGCATAAATATTTTGTAAAGATTGTGCTTAGCACCACTAATACATTTGTTCTACAAAAATTTATATACTTCACCATAATATATCTGTTTAGTATTGTTTAAAGTTGTTTTCTGGTGATTATCACTTTTTCAAAACGTTGCGTTTGTTGCTGAATTTCGTGTGCATGTTTAGTTCTTGCGGTCCGAAATTGCTACCCCTTACTTTCTTACCAACGCTGTGCTCCTTTCATGTAGAGGCCTTGTACCGCGTTCATTGTGACCTATAGCCTGGTTTTTAAAGATGTGCAAAACCAAATTATAGAAATTTGTGGGGAAATTATCAAAGAAAGCCTAGTTGTGAAAATAAACGCTGCAGGCAGCTTCTCCGTACTTGCTGACGACACGGCAGATATTGCTGGAATCGAACAGCTCACTGTTTGTGCAAGGTACCTAAACAAGGATGCCAACGATATCATAATTAATCATATTTGATCCATCGACAAATGCTATATGGAGGAGGACGCGCTGCAACGTGAGCTACCCCCCCCCCCCCCCCCCGAACAAAATTTCTGGCTACGCCACTGGCCATAAGGCATCGTAGAATGCGGAAGTATGATTGTAACTGGATCGTGTAACGTGCGACTGAACGCGTCTATATGTGGTCGAAAATATCCGGCCTATGAGAGCTTTGGCTGAAATACAGAACACTATACTGTGCAGAACACTACCGACGTCTCAGTGGTGGCGCCTCCGTTTGTGTCTGCATGAGCTAGCCTCAAAATTAGTACATGACTGCTTTTTCCATTAGCTCTAGAGACACCAATATGGCAGCAGGCCCGCGACGCAATTATAAGCGAAGAAAATGCCGTTCCAATCCGCGCTCCCGCGTGAAACCTTTGTCGAGTAGCGGTGCATGCCGCCGCGAGCTCGGGCCACTTGAACACTCCTGATGGTGCACCAGAGCAGCATCGCGTTTGGACTCGGGGCGATCACAAGGAAAGCTGCACGCTCTCCAGGACGAGGACCCTGGGGAGAACAAAACGGGCCTACGAGACTTGGCACCAAAATGCCGTCAAACCCCGCGTCCCACATGTGCTCGGCGTTAGTGTCGTCCACAAGACTTCCTGTAAGGCTGCCTCCTACGCGATAGCATAAAGTGGTCGAGTCTACGAAAGTGACATAAGCCAATTACCTTTTGGGAGTGAAACTTTCTTCCCGTCTGTAGTAAACGTATATACACACCGCGTGAATTGGCATCTTTTGGTGAAACTAAATATTGACTTCATGCGGCAGAATCCCGTCCGATTGCCAGTAGGTGTCAAGGCAGTCGTCAAGCAGCTGTTGGATCCCATACCCTGCGAAAGCGTGCGAAGAGGAGAGGTTACTTCAGATTCGCCTGACGGAATTCGATGTTCACTTGATACTCGGGATCCAGAACTCACCGGGCATGCAGGATAAGAAGCACTATACGGCTTGTTCTCCGGCGTCCCGGACACCGCGCTCCATCTCCAAACGTGGGACGACAGCGTTCATGATCCTAATAGGAAGAGAAGGAAGGATAGGGGACAGGGTCAAACCCGTCAAGAACAGTTGAGACGCATTACAACGCTCGCACGGATCTAAAAAAAAAAAAAAACTTACTCTCCCGTCCACCCTATGAGCAGTATGACATTGATGAGTATACATTCAGATGTTGTGAGGATCAAAACGCCTCTCGTGCAAGGCGGATAACGTTACAGTGAAAAGAAAAGAACGAGCTGCGTTTGGCCGCACGCCAATATCCGCGGGGCGGTCGTTATACAACTGTCATTTAGGCGGAAACGCGAGAACGAGATCACTACGACATGTGGTTCGGATCTGCTCTAAAATACAGGTGCCTCATCAATTAGCCCACACCTTGTCTAATTCAAGCAATATTCAGCTTCATCAGCAATTAGATAACAGCGGGGTCCGACTGCGCGTCAATGCGAGTCACTCGAGTTCGTCCTGCGCACCCGCAACCTCCGCATAACGAACGCAGTCCACGACTGATAAATTAATCATCGTCTAAAAATACCATAATTACCTATTTATTTCTGAAAGAACAAGCCGAAAAGGAAGAACGTGAGTATATATATTTATATATTATAGAGCGAAGGGTACGCTTAATTTAAAAAAACATTTTATTGGACTCGACGTTTCGACCAGAAGCTGGCCTTCATCAGGAGTGTGAATGCAAGCGAGGGGGGTAGGTTCTATATGCAAAGAGTGGCCAAGCGGCCAAGTACGTTAAATGTTCTCGCATCCTATATATATATATATATATATATATATATATATATATATATATATATATATATATATATATATATATATACATATATATCATCATCATCAGCCTGATTATACCCACTGCAGGGCGAAGGCCTCTCCCATATTTCTCCACTTAACCCGGTTCTGTGCTAGCTGCATCCACTTGACCCCTGCGAACTTCTTAATCTCATCCGCCCACCTAACTTTCTGCCGCCCCCTGCTACGCTTTCCTTCCCTTGGAATCCAGTTTGTTGCCCTCAGCGACCATCGGTTATCCTCTCTTCGCACTACATGTCCTGCTCATGTCCATTTCTTCTTAATTTCTACTAGAATGTCGGTAACTTGAGTTATTTCTCTGACCCACTCTGCACGCTTTCTATCTCTTAATGTTACCCCTACCATTTTTCGTTCCATAGCCCTCTGGGTTGTCCTCAACTTAAGTAGAACTCTCTTGGTTAGCCTCCACGTTTCAGCCCCATAGGTGAGTACAGGCAAGATGCAACTGTTGTATACTTTCCTCTTGAGCAAATACCGGTAAGCTGCTAGTCATAATCTGCGAGTGCTTGCCAAATGCGCTCCATCCCAATCGTATTCTTCTTGTTATTTCCTTTTCGTGGTCCGGATCTGCGGTTACTACCTGTCCTAAGTAGACATATTTAACTACTACTTCCAGTATTTCGCTACCTAATGTAAACTGCTGTTCCTTCCCGAGGCTGTTGAACATTACCTTAGTCTTCTGCATATTGATTTTCAAGCCTACCTTTCTACTTTTACTGTCTAGGTCGTCGATCATTATTTGCAGTTCATCCCCCGAGTTGCTTAGCAAGGCAATGTAATCAGCAAATCGCAGATTACTCAGGTATTCTCCATCTACCCTTATCCCTAACTGCTCCCATTCCAAGTCTCTGAATACTTCCTCTAAACAAGCTGTGAATAGTACTGGGGAGATTGTGTCTCCTTGCCTAACACCTTTCTTTATGGGAATTTTGTTACTTTCTTTATGCAGAACTATGGTTGCTGTGCAGCCACTATATATATCTTCCAGCACTTTCACGTACGGTTCGTCTACCCCCTGATTTCGCAATGCCTGACTCACCGACGAGGTTTCAACTGAGTCAAATGCTTTTTCGTAATCAATGAATGCTATGTATAAGGGCTGGTTATATTCCGAGCATTTTTCTATCACCTGATTGATGGTATGGATATGATCGATAGTAGAGTACCGTTTCCGAAACCCTGCTTGATCCTTTGCTTGATTGCAGTCTAAGGTTGTCCTGATTCTATTAGCGATTACCTTAGTAAATACCTTATACATAACAGACAGTAAGCTGATTGGTCTAATTTTTAAGGTCCTTAGAGTCCCCTTTCTTGTGAATGAGGATAATGTTTGCATTCTTCCATGGCTCCGGTACCGTCGATGACACCAGGCACTGCGTATACAGGGTGGCCAGTTTTTCTAGCACGATATCCCCCCCCCCCGTCCTTCAGCAAATCTGTAGTTATATGATCCTCTCCAGCTGATTTCCCCCTTTGCATAGTTTCTGGTGCTTTCTTGACCTCGTCCTTCGTCACTGGTGGAACGTCTGATTGTTTTTCCCTACCGCCAATCTCATTACGGTCCTGACTACTTTGGCTACTGTAGAGAGCTGTATAGAGCTCCTCGGCTACTTTGACTATCTTTTCCATATTAGTGATGACGTTGCCCGCCTTGTCCCTTATCGCATACATCTGGTTTTTGCCTATGCCCAATTTCTCCTTTACCGCTTTAAGGCTTCCCCCGTTCTTTACAGCATGCTCAATTTTCTCCATGTTATACTTCCTTATATCGGCCACCTTGCGCTTATTGATTAGCTTTGATATCTCGGCCAATTTGATCTGGTCTTTTGGATTGGAAGCTTTCATACTCTGGCGTTTCTTAATCAAATCTTTCGTCTCCTTAGACAGCTTGCCGGTATCCTCTCTAACTATCCTACCGCCTACTTCTACCGCGCACTCAGTAATGACATCTCTGAAATTATTGTTCCTTGCCTATAGGGTAATGTCGCCATCCTCAGTAAGAGCTGAAAACCTATTCTGTAGCGAGATCCTGAACTCTTCTGCCATCCCCCTCACCGCTAATTCGTTGATGGGTTTCTTTCTTACTAATCTGTGGGGTTCCTTCTTCAGATTTAGCCTAATTCGGGAACTCACCATCCTGTGGTCACTGCATCGCACTTTCCCGATTGCATAATCTTGCATAATGGCGGGGTTGAACACATTATGATGTCAATTTCATTTTTAGTCACTCCGTTAGGACTTTTCCATGTCCATTCCCGGTTCTTCCGTTTGCTGAAGAAGGTATTCATGATTCGTAAGTTATTGCGCTCTGCAAACTCAACTAGTAACACCCTGCTATTCCTATAACCAATGCCATAGTCACCTACTGCCTTGTCTCCTGCCTGTTTTTTCCCTACCTTGGCATTGAAATCGCCCATTAGTACAGTATACTGCATCTTTACTTTTCGCATTGCCGATTCTACATCTTCATAGAAGCTTTCAACTGCCTGGTCATCATAACTACATGTAGGTGCATAGGCTTGTACAACATTCAGTTTATACCGCTTATTAAGCCTAATTTCGATGCCTGCAACCCTCTCATTAATACTATAGAATTCATCCATATTACCCGCTATATACTTACTGACAAGGAAACTGTCGTGACGCTGGGGCTACGTCGACCCGGCCTTCACTTGGTAGCGTGCAGAGACTCGGGGTTGAAGTAGGATTGAATCTTCGAAGTTGGTGAAATATGTACAAGCAGGCTCAATGGCACTTTGAGAAACTTATTTACAAGATTATTTACACGAAAAAGAAGGGTACATCAGCAAAATGGCAAGCGTTAAGAGTTCATAGCGAGAAGCGACTGGATGAGCCGTTTACCCAGGGCCCAGAGCGACATTTCGTGCTCTGCAGCGTCCTTAAAACCCCCTATGTCCAGCCCCTCTCTGAAGATGCTCACCAACCAAATCCAGGGCACGCCCCAAAGATATCGGCATCCAATCGAACACATCACTGCACTGATGGTCTGAAGCACTGACTGGCCCGGCATTGTTTCGTTGAGCCTGGTCACTTGTTGGCGGGAAAAGCTTGGGAACGGCGAGGAGGTACATTTCTATTCTTCAGCCAAGAATCGATAGGCAGCTGGTTCCGGCAAGTGGATTTACTTCTCAGAAACCCAAGTGCACGTGGGCGCCGCATACGCTCCCAGCATTGTCCGTTTTCGACAATTGCAAATCTTTCCTGCATTCCCGGGAAATCATTTAATGGCCGTATGCGTCATGCTCCTTTCTTGTCCTGCACGTCAGCGGACATGTCACTCTGTCGTCTCCTTTGGATAGGAGGCATTCATTACTGGAGGATAGCACTTCTCGACTGGAAGGGTGAACAAAAGAAAGAAAGCACTTCCTGCTATTTCCCGCAGGGGGACGTTTCTTTGTGTTTTTCCAGACGTTCTCTTGACAGGGTCAATTTGGCATTTGCAGGGTGTCCACAAAGCAAAACAGGCTTACAAAAAGGATTTATGGAAACAGGCTCACTTAGAGCCATTGGACCATCACCACATATCCACAGCACTTATCCATGCCCACAGGCGAACAATAGAGCGCGCAAATGCGGATGCATGGTCGTAACAGCCTCCTCCCCCGCCAGAAGAGTCTCGGAGGGCAGCAGTCGCAGCTGCTGCATGAAGAGACGACTTAATGGCCTGCACGTGAACGCTTGAAGCTCGCTGTTGCTTGTCGCGTTGTCTTGATTGTCGTAGGCCAAATTGCTCGAGCTGTCTGAAACTCAACCACATGCCGAAGCAAGCACTCGGCTCCCGTCTGAAGAGACCAGGTCAAAAGAAAACTGCCATTGTTGTTCGAGAAAAGCCCACTCTCAAGACGTTCAGGACCCACGTATTCCTAGAAAACCAAACGTGCTGCTTTACATAGTCACACATATACAAGCGCACGAGAAAAAAAAATAAAAACCTGATTATCAATTTGGATACATGGTGAGGAACACCTCGGACTGCTTAGAAACAGCGGCTAAGCGCGTCCGCATTCCCATTTAACTTCCCCTTTTTGTATCTTATTTCAAAATTGTACTGCTGTAAAATCAAGCTCCACCTAAGAAGGCGACTGTTCTTCGATGTCGCAGTTTGCAGCCAAGCCAGGGGACAATGGTCCGTCTCTACGGTGAATTTGGCCCCTCCAAGATAGCACTTCAATTTTTGAATGGCCCATACAATGCCAGCGCACTCTTTCTCTGACGCGCAATAAGCCCTCTCTCTAGAACTCAGTTTTCTGCTCAGGTAGAGCACTGGGTGCTCATTACCGTCGTCATCTCTCTGGCAGAGAACAGCACCTAGCCCTCGATCACTGGCATCACACTGGACCGTGAATTCTCGGTCATAGTCTGGAGCTCGCAATACCGGACGGCTAATCAGCACAGCCTTCAGGTTTACGAAGGAGGCTTCCTTTTGTTCGTCCCAGACTACATTTGTCGGTTCTGTCTTGCGGAGAGCGTCGGTCAGAGGGCTGACCAAAGCTGAATAGTTAGGGATGTAGTGATTGTAGTATCCAGTCAGACCTAGGAATGCTCGAATTTCCGTCTTCGTGCTCGGCCGCGGATAGTCTGCTACCGCAGAAATCTTAATCTCGCTGGGTTTCCTGAAACCTTGACCTACATTGTGACCCAAGTAGTCCACGGTCGCCCTTGCCAGGCAACATTTCTCGGCTTTTACGGTTAGTCCAGCTTGACGCAAAAGGCTCAGTACAGCTCTTAGATGTACCATATGGTCCGCCCATGAGTCGGAAAAAACCGCAATGTCATCTAAATAAGGCACCGCGAATGTTTCACACCCCTTTAAAACCCTATCCATGAGTCGGGAAAAACAAAATGGAGCATTTTTGAGCCCGAAACTCATCATTGTTGGCTGGTAGCTGCCCGTCGGAGTGACGAAAGCCGCGTATCTGCTGGCGCGTTCAGTGAGCGGTACTTGCCAGTATCCTCGAGTAAGGTCCAGCGTAGTCACATATGCCGCTCTACTGACCTGTTCTACTCTCTCCTCAATATTCGGAATAGGATACACTTGATCCCTGGTGAGAGAATTTAGCTTTCGGTAGTCTACCGCAGGCCTAGGGTCTTTACCTGGAGCTTCTACTAAGATCATAGGCGAAGCATAATCGCTTTCCGAGGGTTTTATTACTCCCAATTCCAGCATGCGAGTTACTTCCCTATCCAGAATTTCTCTTTGCCTTGGAGAAAATCGGTAGCACCTTGATCGCACTGGCACGTCTGAAGTCAGCTCAATATCGTGCTCAGTCAAATCAGTCCTGCCTGGCCTGTCCACGAAGCAGGCCTCAAACTTTGTTATTATTTCGCCCAGATCGGACAGCTGGGATTTCTTTAGTTCTCCTCTCTGCTCCGTCTTTCTGAGAAGCTCCTGAGCGTTGCTTCCTTTTCCCCTGAGGCAAATCAAGTTGTCCCCCATCTCCTCGGGAAGGTTTAACGTTAGATTTACCACGGCTTCCCTCTGCACATAAGGCTTCATAAGATTGCAATGATAAATGCGCACTTCTTTACGCCTACCGGGAATTTTCACTGCGTAATTAGTGTTAGAAAGCTTTGCAACGACTTCAGCCGGTCCTTCCCACTGTACTTCGAGCTTATTCTGCCTTGAACTTCTCAGCAACATCACCTGGTCTCCGATACAAAACGTCCTTTGACGGGCTGACTTATCATAGTACACCTTGGAACGAGCCTGGGCTGTCTTCATGCTGGCCTCAACGAGTTCCTTAGTGTTATGTAAGCGATTCAAGAGGTTCAGAATGAATTCTACTACTGTTGGGTCTTCTCAGCGCCCCTCCCAGGCTTCGCGCACCATTCGCAAAGGTGAGCGCAGTGACCTTCCGTACACCAACTCGGCTGGGCTAAATCCAGTGGATTCGTGCGGCACTGACCGCAAAGCGAAAAGCGCTGCAGGCAGGCAGGTATCCCATTCGCGCTTGTTTTCATAGCACATTCCCCTCAGGACTCGTTTGAGAACAGAGTGCCATCTTTCTACGCTGTTGCTCTGCGGATGATGGATCGAGCTATGCACTACCTTAATGCCGCATCGCTCGAGAAATGAGGTGGTGAGGACACTCGTGAAAACGCTACCCTGATCACTTTGGACCTCGGAAGGGAATCCAACTCGTGCAAACACTGACAGCAGCGAATCCACTACACTCTCGGACGTCACCTCGCGCAGCGGAACAGCCTCTGGAAACTTTGTGGCTGGGCATAACATAGTGAGGATATAACGGTACCCTGACTCTGTCACAGGAAGTGGCCCAACTACATCTATTACTAACCGGTGAAACGGCTCGGTAATGATTGGTACTAACACCATCGGAGCTTTCCACTTATCTTGCGCCTTTCCAACCCGCTGGCACGTGTCGCATGACCGTACAAAATTTTCCGTGTCCTTAAAACATCCAGGCCAATAGTATTCTTGCAACAGCCTCTGCTTTGTTTTCTTTATTCCAAGGTGACATGACCACGAGCTGCCATGGGAAAGTCGCAGTAAGTCTCCGCGGTACCTTTGGGGAACGACTAATTGGTCCCGCTCTACTCCGCGCTTATCCTTGAATAAGCGATACAGCACTCCCTTTCTCATCTCGAAAGAAATATTGTTTGCTGTCTTAGTGGCGCGGTGGCGCTCCCTTATCTCCTGTATCTTGGGATCATTGGCTTGCTCTATAGCTAAGTCCTCTCGGCTTCCACTTATAAGTCTCGTGAGATTACTAGACACTGGCGGCAAGAGGTTACTCTCAAGAACGTCCTCATTCCGCGTCTCATCAAGCTCACTTTCAAGTTGACATATCTGAGATGCCTCGCTCTCAAAGTTTTCTGACCTGCTATCTTCCGCATTTACCACTGTTTTAACTGCCGTTTCCTCCGCTGTGGATTTTTCTGGAATGAGCAGTGTAGCTAGTTCTCGCGCCTTTGAACGTGTTAAGGCTTGCACAACTCTGTCTCCGAAAAGGATGCCCCTCTTTCGCAGCAGCATGTCCGATTTGTTGGAGAACAAATACGGATAGCACTTAGGAAGCTTTCCTGAAACGGCAGCCTCGGTTGTTAATTCGCCGAAAGGGCCCTCGATGACCACGTTCGCGATCGGCAAGCACACACTCTGTTCCTCAACTACCTGTCGGATCCATGCACACTGTCCTGTATAGTCGGAAGGCGATACATACGCCGGATGGACAACATCCATCGTTGCGGCCGAATCGCGCAGTACCTTGCAAGGCTTCCCGTTGACTACTAGGTCATGCAGGTAGGGTTCTAAAAGCTGCATATTTTCATCGCAGTCCCTGACATACGAGAAAGCAATCTTTTCTTTCCGGCAGTTGACGGCAATGTGACCCTGCTCATTACACCTAAAGCATGTGAGCGGCTTCCTAGCCTCAAGCTTATTCTTTGTGTTCTGCACGTTGGTCACTTCCCCACTTTTCTCACTGCCGTCCTTTCTAGGGAATTTGCCTGAAGAAACCTTCATTTCTTCGTTTCCAACTCTAGCAAAGTGCCTTTCCTGACGGTTTTTCACACTGAACTTGGGATTGCGGGGCCTATCCACAGCTGGGTTGCTGAATTGTCGGCGCGAAGCATACTCCTCATTAAGTTCGGCAGCTTCAGTTGCCGACTTAATTTCGCCTCGGTCCTGCAACCAATTTCTTTCTTTTTCTGGGAGGCAGTTATAAAACTGCTCCAAAAGAATTCGCTCGACTACAGCGTCCCTATCACTGTAGGAGTCTGTGCTCTTTAGCCACTCGCCCAAATTTACTCTTAAATTGTACAGGAATTCAGGGTAACTCTCGTCCCTGGACTTAGTAGCGTTCCGAAAACGTTGTCTGAACGCCTCGGCGCTAAGCCTATACTTTCTCAGAAGGCAAGCTTTGACCTTCTCGTAGTTGTCCGCGTCCTCCTTGCTTAGCCGCGCGACAACCTCCGCTGCCTCGCAGGGCAGAACCGTCAATAATCTCTGAGACCAAGTGTCTCGCTGGAAGGACAGTTTTTCGCAAGTTCGCTCAAAGTTAGCCAGATACAGACCGATATCCCCTGATATCACATATGGCTGCATGTACTTTGACATCTTGAAATCTGTCTCCTTGTTGAGAAGAGGTACCGCTAGCTGGGGACAATCGCCCGACCTCTTGCTCAACTCTAGTTCTCATTTCCAGAGCTCAATTTCTAGCTTCTTTTCCTCTTTTTCCCGCTCCTTTTCCTCTTTTTCCCGCTCTTTCTGCTGTCTGAGCTGCTCCTTTTTTTGACCGATGAGGTTCCATGCTTCACTGAGCTCCTCATCATCGGTTCCCAGATCAGTGATTGCCTTTATAATCAAGGGTTTTCGTGCCAAACCACTTGTATCAATTCCCAATTCCTCACACAATAGCAACAGGTCCGGTTTCTGCAGCTTTTGTAGGTCCATGATCGCTCCGAGTGTCGGCTACTTCCAAAACAACTGTGCAAACTACCAAACCTAAAGGCGTTTCCACACTCTCTTTACCAGTTCTAAAATCTAACCCTGTTCTAGAACCTGGTCCACATCAGAAGAAAAGCCAAGCACTCACCCACACATGCGATCGATGTTCCGAGCTGCTCTCTTGTTGGCCGATTGTTGCGCCTGCTTGTTGCTTGAGATGCCACCTCCGATCACAAGATGTGGCTTGTAGATTCTGATCCACCTCGAATCACCAGATGTTGTAGCTTGTAGATCCAGATCCCACCTCCAGTCATCAGATGTTGTGGCTTGTAGATTCAGACCCCAACGCTGGTCACCAGTTGTCGTGACGCTGGGGCTACGTCGACCCGGCCTTCACTTGGTAGCGTGCAGAGACTCGGGGTTGAAGTAGGATTGAATCTTCGAAGTTGGTGAAATATGTACAAGCAGGTTTAATGGCACTTTGAGAAACTTATTTACAAGATTATTTACACGAAAAAGAAGGGTACATCAGCAAAATGGCAAGCGTTAAGAGTTCATAGCGAGAAGCGACTGGATGAGCCGTTTACCCAGGGCCCAGAGCGACATTTCGTGCTCTGCAGCGTCCTTAAAACCCCCTATGTCCAGCCCCTCTCTGAAGATGCTGACCAACCAAATCCAGGGCACGCCCCTCAGATATCGGCATCCAATCGAACACATCACTGCACTGATGGTCTGAAGCACTGACTGGCCCGGCATTGTTTCGTTGAGCCTGGTCACTTGTTGGCGGGAAAAGCTTGGGAACGGCGAGGAGGTACATTTCTATTCTTCAGCCAAGAATCGATAGGCAGCTGGTTCCGGCAAGTGGATTTACTTCTCAGAAACCCAAGTGCACGTGGGCGCCGCATACGCTCCCAGCATTGTCCGTTTTCGACAATTGCAAATCTTTCCTGCATTCCCGGGAAATCATTTAATGGCCGTATGCGTCATGCTCCTTTCTTGTCCTGCACGTCAGCGGACATGTCACTCTGTCGTCTCCTTTGGATAGGAGGCATTCATTACTGGAGGATAGCACTTCTCGACTGGAAGGGTGAACAAAAGAAAGAAAGCACTTCCTGCTATTTCCCGCAGGGGGACGTTTCTTTGTGTTTTTCCAGACGTTCTCTTGACAGGGTCAATTTGGCATTTGCAGGGTGTCCACAAAGCAAAACAGGCTTACAAAAAGGATTTATGGAAACAGGCTCACTTAGAGCCATTGGACCATCACCACATATCCACAGCACTTATCCATGCCCACAGGCGAACAATAGAGCGCGCAAATGCGGATGCATGGTCGTAACAAAACCTACTCCTAGTTGTCGCCTCTCTGGTAAGCGTCGATAACACAGTACATGCCCATCCTTCAGTACAGTATATGCCTCATTCGGCCTCCTAACCTCACTAAGCCCTATGACATCCCATTTCATGCCCTCTAGTTCCTCTAACAGCACTGCTAAGCTAGCTTCACTAGCTAGGGTTCTAGCATTAAGCGTTGCCAGGGTCAGCTTCCAATGGCGGCCTGTGCAGCGGAGCCAGGCTTTCTTAGCACCCCCTGCTGCGTCACAGGTCTGACCGCCGCCGTGGTCAGTTGTTCCGCAGCCGCTGGTGACTGAGGGCCGGGGTTTTATGGAGCTTATCATAGGAGGTTGTGGCCAATTACTGCACCAGGGTGGCCAACTCCTGTTCTGGTGAGGGAGTGCGTTGCCGGAGGTGTTCACCGGCATCAGGTCGCACCCCAAGCCTGTTTATGCAATTCCATCGACACGCGGATTTATTTTTTTTTCTTCCGGTGGAGAATTGCGCGGCACCGGGATTTGAGCCCCGGTCCTCTTGCATGCGAGGCGGATGTTCTACCGCTACGCCACCGCTGCACCTTTATATATATATTTTTTTTTTCAGGGCAAAAAATGTGCGCTTGTGAACAAAGAGCAAGCGGTTTTCTACAGATAAATTTCCGAATGGAGACAATAAAAATAAAAGGCCACATATAAACCACAAGAAAGGCCAACTTTGAGCGCCTAGATATATTTCGTCCGAGCGAGCACAAATAACTAAAAAGAAGTAACCGGTTACTGCAGGGTTATAACGTGGTGGAAATGTGGGCTATATAGCACACGTATAGCATAGCGGAACGACCGAGAATCGTGAGAACTGGTAGATGTCGCGTCTTGTGGTTCAAGTTCTTTTCCCTAGTTCCGGAAACAAACTCAGCATAGGAGCATTTAAAAATTTGAACACGCCCAAAACAAGTGTGTGGGCACGGAGGCACGATGAAGGAAAGCATGAAAGACTTACGCACCCGTTTCTTCGTTCTGCAGTTCGTCTCTGTTCTTGCGGCTGGGATGACGACAGATGGCCACCGGCAGGGGGATGCTTCAGCTGCGGCCGAATTCTGCGAGGCTGCGTCTGCTGTCGTGACGCTGGGGCTATGTCGACCCGGCCTTCACTTGGTAGCGTGCAGAGACTCCGGGGTCATGAAGGATTGAATCTTCGAAGTTGGTGAAATATGTACGAGCAGGTTTAATGGCACTTTGAGAAAACGTATTTACAAGATTATTTACAAGAAAAAGAAGAGTACATCAGCAAAATGGCAAGCGTTAAGAGTTCATAGCGAGAAGCGACTGGATGAGCCGTTTACCCAGGGCTCAGAGCCCTTTTTTCGGGCTCTGCACTGACCTTAAAACCCCCTATGTCCAGCCCCCCCTCTGAAGATGCTGACCAATCAGTTCCAGGGCACGCCCCTCAGATATCGGCATCCAATCGAACACATCACTGCACTGATGGTCTGAGGCACTGACTGGTCCGGCATTAATTCGTTGGGCGTGATCACTTGTTGGCGGGAAAAGCTTGGGAACGGCGAGGAGAGGAGGTACATTTCTATTCTTCAGCAAAGAAACCATAGGCTGGTTCTGACAAGTGGGTTTCCTTCTCAGAAACCCAAGCGCACGTGCGCGCCACATAATGATCCCAGCATTGTCCCTTTCCGACAATTGCAAATCTTTCCTGCATTCCTGGGAAATCACTTAATGGCCGTATGCGTCATGCTCCTTTCTTGTCCTGCACGTCAGCGGACATGTCACTCTGTCGTCTCCTTTGGATAGGAGGCATTCATCACTGGAGGATAGCACTTCTCGACTGGAAGGGTGAACAAAAGAAAGAAAGCACTTCCGGCTATATCCCGCAGGGGGACATCCCTTTGTACTTTTCTAGAGGTTCTCTTGACAGGGTCAATTTGGCATTTGCAGGGTTTTCACAAGGCAAAACAGGCTTACACAAAGGATTTATGGAAACAGGCTCACTTAGAGCCTTTGTACCAACAGCACATATCCACAGCACTTATCCATGCCCACAGGCGAACAATAGAGCGCGCAAATGCGGATGCACGGTCGTAACAGCCTCCTCCCCCGCCAGAAGAGTCTCGGAGGGCAGCAGTCGCAGCTGCTGCATGAAGAGACGACTTAATGGCCTGCACGTGAACGCTTGAAGCTCGCTGTTGCTTGTCGCGTTGTCTCGATTGTCGTAGGCCAAATTGCTTGAGCTATCTGAAACTCAACCACATGTCCAAGCAAGCACTCGGCACCCGTCTGAAGAGACCAGGTTAAAAGAAAACTGCCATTGTTGTTCGAGAAAAGCCCACTCTCAAGACGTTCAGGTCCCACGTATTCCTAGAAAACCAAATGTGCTGCTTTACATAGTCACACATGTACAAGTGCACGAAAAAAAAAACTGATTATCAATTTGGATACATGGTGAGGAACATCTCGGACCGCTTAGAAAGAGCGGCTAAGCGCGTCCGCATTCCCATTTAACTTCCCCTTTTTGTATCTTATTTCAAAATTGTACTGCTGTAAAATCAAGCTCCACCTAAGAAGGCGACTGTTCTTCGATGTCGCAGTTTGCAGCCAAGCCAGGGGACAATGGTCCGTCTCTACGGTGAATTTGGCCCCTCCAAGATAGCACTGCAATTTTTGAATGGCCCATACAATGCAAGCGCACTCTTTCTCTGACGCGCAATAAGCCCTCTCTCTAGAACTCAGTTTTCTGCTCAGGTATAGCACCGGGTGCTCATTACCGTCGTCATCTCTCTGGCAGAGAACAGCACCTAGCCCTCGATCACTGGCATCACACTGGACCGTGAATTCTCGGTCATAGTCTGGAGCTCGCAATACCGGACGGCTAATCAGCACAGCCTTCAGGTTTACGAAGGAGGCTTCCTTTTGTTCGTCCCAGACTACATTTGTCGGTTCTGTCTTGCGGAGAGCGTCGGTCAGAGGGCTAGCCAAAGATGAATAGTGAGGGATGTAGTGGTTGTAGTATCCCGTCAGCCCTAAGAATGCCCGAATTTCCGTCTTCGTGCTCGGCCGCGGGTAGTCTGCTACCGCAGAAATCTTAATCTCGCTGGGTTTCCTGAAACCTTGACCTACATTGTGACCCAAGTAGTCCACGGTCGCCCTTGCCAGGCAACATTTCTCGGCCTTTACGGTTAGTCCAGCTTGACGCAAAAGGCTCAGTACAGCTCTTAGATGTACCATATGGTCCGCCCATGAGTCGGAAAAAACCGCAATGTCATCTAAATAAGGCACCGCGAATGTTTCACACCCCTTTAAAACCCTATCCATGAGTCGGGAAAAACATAATGGAGCATTTTTGAGCCCGAAACTCATCATTGTTGGCTGGTAGCTGCCCGTCGGAGTGACGAAAGCCGCGTATCTGCTGGCGCGTTCAGTGAGCGGTACTTGCCAGTATCCTCGAGTAAGGTCCAGCGTAGTCACATATGCCGCTCTACTGACCTGTTCTACTATCTCCTCAATATTCGGAATAGGATACACCTGATCCCTGGTGAGAGAATTTAGCTTTCGGTAGTCTACCACAGGCCTAGGGTCTTTACCTGGAGCTTCTACTAAGATCATAGGCGAAGCATAATCGCTTTCCGAGGGTTTTATTACTCCCAATTCCAGCATGCGAGTTACTTCCCTATCCAGAATTTCTCTTTGCCTTGGAGAAAATCGGTAGCACCTTGATCGCACTGGCACGTCTGAAGTCAGCTCAATATCGTGCTCAGTCAAATCAGTCCTGCCTGGCCTGTCCACGAAGCAGGCCTCAAACTTTGTTATTATTTCGCCCAGATCGGACAGCTGGGATTTCTTTAGTTCTCCTCTCTGCTCCGTCTTTCTGAGAAGCTCCTGAGCGTTGCTTCCTTTTCCGCTGAGGCAAATCAAGTTGTCCCCCATCTCCTCGGGAAGGTTTAACGTTAGATTTACCACGGCTTCCCTCTGCACATAAGGCTTCATAAGATTGCAATGATAAATGCGCACTTCTTTACGCCTACCGGGAATTTTCACTGCGTAATTAGTGTTAGAAAGCTTTGCAACGACTTCAGCCGGTCCTTCCCACTGTACTTCGAGCTTATTCTGCATTGAACTTCTCAGCAACATCACCTGGTCCCCGATACAAAACGTCCTTTGACGGGCTGACTTATCATAGTACACCTTGGAACGAGCCTGGGCTGTCTTCATGCTGGCCTCAACGAGTTCCTTAGTGTTATGTAAGCGATTCAAGAGGTTCAGAATGAATTCTACTACTGTTGGGTCTTCTCCGCGCCCCTCCCAGGCTTCGCGCACCATTCGCAAAGGTGAGCGCAGTGACCTTCCGTACACCAACTCGGCTGGGCTAAATCCAGTGGATTCGTGCGGCACTGACCGCAAAGCGAAAAGCGCTGCAGGCAGGCAGGTATCCCATTCGCGCTTGTTTTCATAGCACAGTCCCCTCAGGACTCGTTTGAGAACAGAGTGCCATCTTTCTACGCTGTTGCTCTGCGGATGATGGATCGAGCTATGCACTACCTTAATGCCGCATCGCTCAAGAAATGAGGTGGTGAGGACACTCGTGAAAACGCTACCCTGATCACTTTGGACCTCGGAAGGGAATCCAACTCGTGCAAACACTGACAGCAGCGAATCCACTACACTTTCGGACGTCACCTCGCGCAGCGGAACAGCCTCTGGAAACTTTGTGGCTGGGCATAACATAGTGAGGATATAACGGTACCCTGACTCTGTCACAGGAAGTGGCCCAACTACATCTATTACTAACCGGTGAAACGGCTCGGTAATGATTGGTACTGACACCATCGGAGCTTTCCACTTACCTTGCGCCTTTCCAACCCGCTGGCACGTGTCGCATGATCGTACAAAATTTTCCGTGTCCTTAAAACATCCAGGCCAATAGTATTCTTGCAACAGCCTCTGCTTTGTTTTCCTTATTCCAAGGTGACATGACCACGAGCTGCCATGGGAAAGTCGCAGTAAGTCTCCGCGGTACTTTTGGGGAACGACTAATTGGTCCCGCTCTACTCCGCGCTTATCCTTGAATAAGCGATACAGCACTCCCTTTCTCATCTCAAAAGAAATGTTCTTTGCTGTCTTAGTGGCGCGGTGGCGCTCTCTTATCTCCTGTATCTTGGGATCATTGGCTTGCTCCATAGCTAAGTCCTCTCGAGTTCCACTTAAAAGTCTCGTGAGATTACTAGACACTGGCGGCAAGAGGTTACTCTCAAGAAAGTCCTCATTCCGCGTCTCATCAAGCTCACTTTCTAGTAGACTTATCTGAGATGCCTCGCTCTCAAAATTTTCTGACCTGCTATCTTCCGCATCTACCACTGTTTTAACTGCCGTTTCCTCCGCTGTGGATTCTTCTGGAATGAGCAGTGTAGCTAGTTCTCGCGCCTTTGAACGTGTTAAGGCTTGCACAACTCTGTCTCCGAAAAGGATGCCCCTCTTTCGCAGTAGCATGTCCGATTTGTTGGAGAACAAATACGGATAGCACTTAGGAAGCTTTCCTGAAACGGCAGCCTCGGTTGTCAACTTGCCGAAAGGGCCCTCGATGACCACGTTCGCGATTGGCAAGCACACACTCTGTTCCTCCACTACCTGGCGGATCCACGCACACTGTCCTCTATAGTCGGAAGGCGACACAAACGCCGGATGGACAACATCCATCGTTGCGGCCGAATCGCGCAGTACCTTGCATGGCTTCCCGTTGACTACTAGGTCATGCAGGTAGGGTTCTAAAAGCTGCATATTTTCATCGCAGTCACTGACATACGAGAAAGCAATCTTTTCTTTCCGGCAGTTGACGGAAATGTGACCCTGCTCATTACACCTAAAGCATGTGAGCGGCTTCCTAGCCCCAAGCTTGTTCTTTGTGTTCTGCGCGTTGGTCACTACCCCACTTTTCTCACTGCCGTCCTTTCTAGGGCGTTTGCCTGAAGAAGCCTTCCTTTCTTCGTTTGCAAATCTAGCAAATTGCCTTTTCTGACGGTTATTCACACTGAACTTGGGATTGCGGGGCCTATCCACTGCTGGGTTGCTGAATTGTCGGCGCGAAGCATACTCCTCAATAAGTTCGGCAGCTTCAGTTGCCGACTTAATTTCGCCTCGGTCCTGTAACCAATTTCTTTCTTTTTCTGGGAGGCAGTTATAAAACTGCTCCAAAAGAATTCGCTCGACTACAGCGTCCCTATCACTGTAGGAATCAGTGCTCTTTAGCCACTCGCCCAAATTGACTCTTAAATTGTACAGGAATTCAGGGTAACTCTCGTCCCTGGACTTAGTAGCGTTCCGAAAACGTTGTCTGAACGCCTCGGCGCTAAGCCTATACTTTCTCAGAAGGCAAGCTTTGACCTTCTCGTAGTTGTCCGGGTCCTCCTTGCTTAGCCGCGCGACAACCTCCGCTGCCTCGCAGGGCAGAACCGTCAATAATCTCTGAGACCACGTGTCTCGCTGGAAGGACAGTTTTTCGCAAGTTCGCTCAAAGTTAGCCAGATACAGACCGATATCCCCTGATATCACATATGGCTGCATGTACTTTGACATCTTGAAATCTGCCTCCTTGTTGAGACGAGGTACCGCTAGCTGGGGACAATCGCCCGACCTCTTGCTCAACTCTAGTTCTAATTTCCGGAGCTCAATGTCTAGCTTCTTTCCCTCTTTTTCCCGCTCTTTCTGCTGTCTGAGCTGCTCCTTTTTTTGACCGATGAGGTTCCATGCTTCACTGAGCTCCTCATCATCGGTTCCCAGATCAGTGATTGCCTTTATAATCAAGGGTTTTCGTGCCAAACCACTTGTATCAATTCCCAATTCCTCACACAATTGCAACAGTTCCGGTTTCTGCAGCTTTTGTAGGTCCATGATCGCTCCGAGTGTCGGCTACTTCCAAAACAACAGTGCAAACTACCAAACCTAAAGGCGTTTCAACACTTTTTATTACCAGTTCTAATATCTAACCCTGTTCTAGAACCTGGTCCACATCAGAAGAAAAGCCAAGCACTCACCCACACATGCGATCGATGTTCCGAGCTGCCCTCTTGTTGGCCGATTGTTGCTCCTGCTTGTTGCTTGAGATGCCACCTCCGATCACAAGATGTTGTGGCTTGTAGCTTCAGATCCACCTCCAATCACCAGATGTTGTGGCTTGTAGATTCAGATCCACCTCCAATCACCAGATGTTGTAGCTTGTAGATTCAGATCCCAACGCTGGTCACCAGTTGTCGTGACGCTGGGGCTATGTCGACCCGGCCTTCACTTGGTAGCGTGCAGAGACTCCGGGGTCATGAAGGATTGAATCTTCGAAGTTGGTGAAATATGTACAAGCAGGTTTAATGGCACTTTGAGAAAACGTATTTACAAGATTATTTACAAGAAAAAGAAGAGTACATCAGCAAAATGGCAAGCGTTAAGAGTTCATAGCGAGAATCGACTGGATGAGCCGTTTACCCAGGGCTCAGAGCCCTTTTTTCGGGCTCTGCACTGACCTTAAAACCCCCTATGTCCAGCCCCCCCTCTGAAGATGCTGACCAATCAGTTCCAGGGCACGCCCCTCAGATATCGGCATCCAATCGAACACATCACTGCACTGATGGTCTGAGGCACTGACTGGTCCGGCATTAATTCGTTGGGCGTGATCACTTGTTGGCGGGAAAAGCTTGGGAACGGCGAGGAGAGGAGGTACATTTCTATTCTTCAGCAAAGAAACCATAGGCTGGTTCTGACAAGTGGGTTTCCTTCTCAGAAACCCAAGCGCACGTGCGCGCCACATAATGATCCCAGCATTGTCCCTTTCCGACAATTGCAAATCTTTCCTGCATTCCTGGGAAATCACTTAATGGCCGTATGCGTCATGCTCCTTTCTTGTCCTGCACGTCAGCGGACATGTCACTCTGTCGTCTCCTTTGGATAGGAGGCATTCATCACTGGAGGATAGCACTTCTCGACTGGAAGGGTGAACAAAAGAAAGAAAGCACTTCCGGCTATATCCCGCAGGGGGACATCCCTTTGTACTTTTCTAGAGGTTCTCTTGACAGGGTCAATTTGGCATTTGCAGGGTTTTCACAAGGCAAAACAGGCTTACACAAAGGATTTATGGAAACAGGCTCACTTAGAGCCTTTGTACCAACAGCACATATCCACAGCACTTATCCATGCCCACAGGCGAACAATAGAGCGCGCAAATGCGGATGCACGTTCGTAACACTGCCCCGGAACCGCCATTCCTGTCGACTGGCTTCGTGGCCATACGCCCCCTGGAGATTCACCTCTGCGCAGCCGCAACATCAACGTCATCACACTCAGAATGGATAAAGCCAGGCATCGAGTGTTCACTTGTCAGTGGGCACGGAGGCACGATGAAGGAAAGCATGAAAGACTTACGCACCCGTTTCTTCGTTCTGCAGGTTAGTTACTTCTCCAAATTACCGTCTACCTGCTTGAAATCGGATGATCGCTTCATCATCGTGTTTCCGTGCCTAGAAGCAGTGATTGCGCCGTTCTGTTCATTGTTGCTGCTCACATGCGGTGACGTCAAAAGCAATCCAGGCCCAGAAGATCTTGCACAGATACTGCAAACCATGAAAGATATGGACGAACGTTCCAAAAGAATGGAATTAGCGCAAAACACTATGCTGGAAAGCATGTCAGAACTGAAACAACAGCAAGAGTCGGTATCACAGGCAATGATAGAAATAAATGAGAGATTGCAAAAAGCAGAAAACCAAACTTCAGTATTCGAGCACTGGCAGTCGGACATGAAAGAGCTGCATGCTACAGTAGAGCGCCTCGAAAAAGACAATGTTGCGCTTCGATCCCGTCTTGATGACGCGGAGGATCGGTCTAGACGGAACAATTTGGTTTTGTATGGCATAACTGACAATGCAGATGAGACATCGTCCGAATCGGAGCAAAAAATTCTCGAAATAATAAAGACTACTATGAAAATTGATATATGTAGTTCAGATATCTCCCGTGCACACAGACTTGGGCGTTTTGTCAGTAGAAAAACAAGACCACTAATAGCTAGATTCGAAAACTACAAAACAAAGGAACTGGTCTTCTCAAAACGGGAGTGTTTGAAAAGTAGCGGTAAAGGAGTTACTGGAGACTTCTGCCCAGCAACGCGCAATGTCAGAAAAAAATTAATCGAATTTGGCAAATCCAAAGGTGGCGTATCCTTCAAACTTGGTTACAAGAAAATTTTTATAGGACGAAAGTGCTACGGCTACAACGAAAGTGAAGATGCCATTTATGAAATCAGCAATTCCTATAAAAATGCAGCAGAAATCGCGAGTGAAACTCATGGCAGAACTCTCCGGTCTGGTCGCATGATGTCTACTAGCTAGGATCATATGAGGGGAGGCGCTTCGAATAATCTCGAACGTTCAGTGTTATACACAAACATCCGTAGTTTTTACCCAAAAAAAAGATGAATTATGCGCGATAATAGAAGACTGTAATGCTGATATTATTGTGTTAACAGAAACGTGGCTAAATAGCAAAATAAGAAATAGTGAACTGTTTCATTGTGAAAAGAAATATGTTGTCTTCCGGAGTGACGGAACGGGCAGAATTGGTGGTGGGGTCCTAATTGCTATCAGTGAATGCATCGATTGTTTTGTTGTACCTATTATAACTAATTTAGAGCTAATATGGTGCTGCCTGAATCTGAACTTTAAAAAAGTAATATTAGGCGTATGTTATCGACCACCCTTGGCTGACTCATCATTTTGCGATAACCTACACGATTCTCTAAATCATATTGTAACTCGTTTCCCTGGTGCTGATCTTTTACTTCTAGGCGATTTCAATTTTCCAAATATCGTCTGGTCCTTTGATAACTCATTTTCAAATCCCCCGTCCGCCGAAGCTAATCTGTTTCTCTCCATTTGCTCAGACTTCAACTTATCCCAGATTGTTAATCGTTCTACACGTGTAACACATAGTACATCGTCAGTTCTCGACCTTATTCTTTCAACATCAGCAGACAACTTATCGATCGTTTCGCACCTGCCCGGACTGAGCGATCATGATATCCTACATTTTACGCTAACGGTGACTCAAACAAAAACAAGCAGACAAAAAAGAAAATTTCGTGATTTTAACAAAGCTAACTACACCGCCATCAACAGCGAACTCTGCTCATTTCTAGATCTGTTTTTGCCATCACTTCACGACCGGTCCATAGAAACTAACTGGTCCATGTTCAAAAATAAAATTTCCGAATTAACCATCCGATACGTCCCCCTTAGAACCGCCTACACTAACAGCAAAGCGCCTTGGTATAATACACATCTGAACAGATTATCAAACAAGAAAAAGCGTTTGTTCCGTGCAGCCAGACAGTCTTTAAAACTAACTCATTGGCTATCGTATAAAAAAGCGGCTAAATGTTACATCACGTCTTTAAGGTCAGCTAAGTTGTCTTTTTTGAACACTACTCTTCCACAGTTACTAAAGGCTAATCCAAAGCGATTTTGGAATGTCATACGAGGGAACACTAATAACAACACCTTATCATTGCTCACTAATTCAGGGGACTCAGTGCCGTCTCACCTCTGTTCAAAAGTACTTAACGACACATTCATTCAGTCATTTTCATCCCCTGTACCCACCAGTCATATTCCAGTTGTGAATGCTACCAATTATCAGCTCATGGACCCAATAATATTTGAATCAACAGGTATCAAAGCTTTAATAAACAAACTGAAACCCAAATTATCTTGTGGAACTGACGAGATAAATATTAAATTTTTGCAAAACACTGTAGAATACTGTTCAATAATACTGGAGTGCACTTTTTCGCAATCTTATGATCTTGGCATTTTGCCCCATGACTGGAAATCTGCTAAAGTAATCCCCATCCACAAATCAGATCCAGCACACGATCCCCTCAATTACAGGCCTATTTCCCTAACATCCGTACCTTGTAAAATTATGGAGCACATTATATACACACATCTTGTTAACTTTCTCGAAAATAACAACTTTTTTTCAAGTGCACAGCATGGATTCCGTAAACTATTCTCTTGTGAAACTCAGCTTGTCTCCTTCACTAATGATTTGCATGCCTATTTAGATTCTGGCTTTTCGACTGACTGTATATTTCTTGATTTCTCTAAAGCTTTTGACAAAGTAAGCCACGCACTACTCCTTCATAAACTCAGCTTTCTAAACATTGACCCTGCTGTAATTAATTGGATCCGCGCTTTCCTCACATCCCGCGTACAATTTGTAAATGCTAATGAAATCAACTCACCTTCTGTCCCAGTCCGGTCCGGCGTTCCGCAAGGGTCGGTTCTGGGACCACTCTTATTCTTGATTTACATAAATGACTTGCCTTCCTGTGTTTCTTCAAAAATTTGCCTATTTGCTGATGACTGTGTTTTATACCGTAAACTTGCTGATAATTCCGATATCCTACTAATCCAGAATGACCTTAATAATATTAGCGAATGGTGCAGTAAATGGTGCATGCAATTAAACATTAACAAATGCAAATCAATGAGGGTATCTCGAACTAATGTAACAAGTCCTATGTATATGCTTAATAACGTCCCATTAGAATCTGTAAAGTCATACCGCTACCTTGGTGTAATCGTTACTAGTGATCTAACCTGGAAATTGCATGTCAACTCCATCATCGCTAAAGCCAATCGTACTCTCGGATACATTCGTCGTAATTTCTCCCTTGCACCATCATCATTAAAGCTATTAATGTATACAACATACATTCGTCCACAACTGGAATACGCCTCATCTGTTTGGGACCCCGGTCAAGCAACACTCATACACTCCGTTGAGGCAGTACAAAATCGCTCAGCCCGGTTCATCTTAAATAACTATCCAAGGACAGCCAGCGTTACTAATATGAAAGCATACTTACATCTCCCGCTGTTATCTACTCGAAGAAAACTATCCCGCCTCTCACTTTTTCACAAAATATACTACCATAACTCCACCTTGCGTTCCTCATGGGTTCAGCCACCATCCTACATTTCGTTTCGCCGTAACCATAGTCAAAAGGTAAACATTCCGCACACAAACACAGTTGCCTATTTTAACTCCTTTCTTCCCCGCACCTGTAATGATTGGAATAACCTCTCTGCATCACTAACAAGTATAACTGAAGAACAAAAATAAAATATAAATCCGCGCTGCAATCTTTCTTTTTTGCCTAGTTTTAAAACTTACTGTATGGTTATTTGCATAACATCATTGTATACTGTTGCTTATTATATTTTTATATTGTTGTTTTTAACACCTATGCCGTTTTCCTAAATTGCACATGTACCTTGTTCTTTTTTATTTGCTTTGTTTTTCAGATTTGTACGCTTTTGTTAACCTTCTGTTTTATATATATATCCTGTATGCGCCCCTCCCCTCTGTAACGTACAACTGTACCCTGAGGGTATTATAAATAAATAAAAGTGCACTTGCATGCTCACGAATGACAGAATAAACAGCCAACCGAACAATGCTAGACCACGTGATCACGTTCGCAATGATATGAATAGAAATGGTAGTTGGTTGGGTGTGGTTTGTAGGGTGGTTTCAAGTCACAAAGAGACACGGGCTATGAGACGCCGTAGTAGAGGACTCCGGAGACTTCGACCCCTGAGATTGTTTAATGTGCAGTGACATGTCACAGCAGACAGGCGCCTCGCTTTTCGCCGCCATTGAAAAGTGGCCGGGTTTCAATTCCGAGTCCTTGGGTTGAGTAGCCGAACGCCCGAAGAAATGAGCCACCTCGGCGGGAGAAATGGGTATTGAGAACTCAACAGCCAAAGGACATGTTGGACACTGGTAGAACAACTGAAGTAACGAAACAAGTAGTCCACCCCGCAAAACGCAAATTAAGCTTGTAAAAGGGACAAACGCATAATTAAGTCTCCCGCGCGTACGAAATAAGCAGGCCCCTTCTCGATGCATCTATGAAACGATGAAAAAGCGGCAGCTGTAAAAAAGAGGGAACACACATCTGAGTTGTTCGCGGCACGTTGTGGGCAGCTCTTGAGGGCGACCTTCTCCAAGTTCTCTGATTGCGGAATCAGAACGACCCGAGGGCCCGATTCCCGAATGTCGAATAGCGACATCCGGTCAGGCGAAAGCCGCAGAGGCTCAAATGCCGTCTGTGGCTTGGACAACAGTAACATTTACTTGGGTATACATAAATCGCATATTTGTAAGCATGAATGATATTTCGCCGGTCGCGTCTATGTGTGTAGGAGGACTGATCATCTCTACTGTCGAAATAAGTTTAGGAGGGGGGAGATAAAAAGCAGGTGATTTTAAATGGAGAGGAAAATGAAGAAGAATAAGAAATGGTAGCCAGGAATTCTAGTTCATCTTAAAGCCACCGGAAGACAGAACGCAGAAATGAGAGCACAACACGATGCTGAATTTGGCTCTTGGAGGCTGGCGGTAGTAGACGGTCACAGGTCAGAATACACGCCAGCTATAGTATTTATTTACTTATTTAGATACACTGCGCTGACTCCAACCTTTCTGTGGCATTTTTTTTCCTTCTTGGGCCTTGTTCAGCCTAATGCAGCCAAACGCGAACCATTAATAGGAAACACATTCCATAAAAGTGCCGTGTTGCCGATATTCAAAACAGCTACAAATTGTGCCGAAATCTCACAAATAAGGTTTTAAAGCAAACGGAAGTACGAATTGCTGACAAGTACAGTCGCCAGGACACTTAACCGGAATGCTAGACAGCGTGCCCTTCACGACGCCAGCGCCGCGATGCGTTGGCCGCTGTTGAAAATTGCCTTGAAATGTTTGCGGCTGCTGTGAATATCTGGAGCGCAGATTTATGACTCGCATTATGCCGATAACCGTCTTGATGGGCTCGGGTCGCTCCTTTCCGCCCGTCGTTGATGTCAATGACAAGAGCGGAAAACAAGTTACTTTGCTTATTTTGGCAACCCGACACACGGCTAGCGACTGCTGGCGTGCCTTCACGTTTGGCCGTGAAGCTCAAGAAGCAAGCATGCAAGCCTCAAGTTGAACAACTCATATGGTCCCGCGTCTGCACTGCTTTTTCTTTTTTTTTTTCTTCTTTCAAGCGGCTCCTCTGAGGACAAACTTGAAAGACGCGCGAGCAGCCGCATGTCATGTCGGGTTGCTGAGGTAAGCAAACTGCATCGTGTTTACTGTGCGCTGCTTGACCTGAGCCACCAGCGAAACATGGTGACACGGGCGCAACAAGGCCACTTTCAAAGCGGCCGCGAAAGAGTCATTTCAAACTGCGCTCCCCCTATGACAGCTGTGCAGCTGCGACGGAAAATAATTAGCACAAGTGTCTCGCAACCGAACCGAAAAAATCGCGATACGAGGCGCTATTGTTTCCGTACGCGCGGCCACTGACAGCATAGTCTCTATGCCGACTATTTTGCAAGGTATTCTTGGGCGGCAGAATTAATATAAAGCCGTCAATCAAACGAAACTCGAGCTTTGCTGTTTATTTATTTATTATTTATCCACAGCGAAAGTTCGGCATTACTCCGAGGGGAGGGGGATAGATACATACAGCATAAGACATTGCAAATATGGCAAAATACAATACGAAAGTAGACCGATCATCCAAAGATAACAAAGCAGTAATAAAATAACGCAGGACACAAGTCAACGTACAGGCAATGAAACAAAATTTCTCATCGGTATTTCGCGCAGGCAAACTGCGCAAAGATGAAACCAAAGTGGAGTACACTATCAAAACACATGAAACAGGAAAGATGGCTGATGAGCACAGATAACACTTCCTAAGCTAACGATTATTTCACCCAGCAATTTTTTAAAAAGAAAAACTGCGATAAAGACACCGTTGCTCACAGTGCTATAGCTAATAACTTAATAGGTAAAATCATGTGGGGCAGCCACATCGGCGCATGACTCCGCCGATAAGCAATGCACAAGCACAATTGTTCATTCATGATGCGGGCTTTCGCATTGTCCAGTGCTGGTATGGGCTGCTTTCTACCGGCTACCCCCGCTTCGGGAAATAGGACGTGCCTGGCACACTCGACGGCAATCGGCGTGTAGGGCAACCATAGTGCTGCCGCGTCTGGCAATTTTTACGCCTTAACAAGTCATTTGTACTAATCTTTTTTTTTTTTTGTTGGAGCTGCGCATAAGTTCCCTTCATCGTCGTCATTATCATGACCGTTAAATAAGCAATCCCAAAAGCTGGACACTTCGGCTGCGTCCCCTCATTCCGGTAACCTTCCTGATCTTATCCGCCAACCTCACAGTTTCCATGCTTGCCTTCTAATAGAATCACTTCCGCTGAGGTACGGGACCATGGTTACCGTGATTTCGCGAAAAGTGTCGTGCCCATGGTATCAACTGAGGTATCAATCGCTAGCAATCGCTCCTATCGCATTCTGTCGCTTAAAGTTGCGTCAGAAAGCTAACATGGATTACGCATACGCCTTCAAAAGAAAATCACGAGATTCGCTCACCTCTTATTCCAGTCGCAGATAGCGCTGTGCAACAGGAATGAAAATGAACGTCGTCGACGTCGTCGCAGCACTTTGCTGAGCGAGGCTGGCGAGGCTTACGGCACAGTCAGCGCCGCTTAGACACCAAGCGGGGACACAAAAACGACGAAGCTTCGCCTCCAACCTTGGCGTGGCCTGGTTGCTGCTCGCTCTATTACTGCGTTGGATGGGCGCCGCTCGCCGTCGTTTTAACACATTCGTCAGTTCAGTACGCGGGCTATCTACTCTCAGATCACTGCCAAGCTATTGACGCGCTTCTGAGTGCACTGGTAGCCGCATTCGGTGGCGATGGGGAACGGGAATACAAGCTTCTATCCTGCCTCTGGTTGCACGAATACAGGTACTACATTCACCATGGCGGAAGTAGAATGGTGGCGAAGGCTGGGCCCAAAGCGGTTCAGCGGTACCGCAGCATAGTCACAGGTTGGGGGGCCAACCACTCAGATTAAGAAATTATACTACTACAAACTAAAAAGTATCAATCAACATAAAAAGAATAGACATTTTGATAACTTCGCTTGTGAATGAGGTAAGGTATTTTTTAAATACATTCTTAATTTTTTTTTTAATCTTGCAACACTCTTATCACCCCACCCCCTTGATGTTGCATCGTTCAGGAGGCGCTGCCAGATGTAACCAAGGCAATGGAGATAACGAAGCTGACGAAGCACGAAACGGTTTCTTATCGCTGTCTCCTACTCGTCTGCTGTGGTGCGGGCCTTGGTGCGCCCGGAAAAGCGTAATTTAGTTCGCAGGTCTTAAAATGTCCCTTTTGCGAAGATTTTGACGTTCTTGCTGGTCGCTGCTCTGTCGCGGTTTGGTGAGATTTAATATCCCCTGCAGCAGTGTTTTTTTGCTTTCGTTCCCTTCGTGGTGCGGGCAGTTCGAAGTCTTTTTGCAGCATTTTATTTCGCTTAGCGTTTTATCGCAAGATGAGCCCGCACAAAATGAGGAAGCGATGCTCTGTGGCACGTTGCGACAGCGTGGACTCAACTTATGAAAATGAAATTTGCCTTTTTACTTCCTTTGTTTTTCCTTTTTGCTTCCTTAACAGACTTCCTTTAGACTTTTCCTTTCTTTTGACTAAAGGAAGTTCCCTTTGAACTCACCCTTTTAGACTTTCCTTTCTTTTGTCTAAAGGAAGTTTCCTTTGAACTCCCCCTTTTGAGACTTTCCTTTCTTTTGACAAAAGGAAACTCATTTTTAAACTGGCTCTCTTTGCCTATATGTGAGCACGAATAATGACCTTCCTTCCTTTGTCCTCAAGTAAAAAGGAAGTAATTTCTTTTTACTTTTTACGCATCATAACCTTCCTTTCTTTGTCCTCAAGTGAAAACATACAAAGCTCACTTTTCTTTTAAGCTATACTTCTCGTTTTTGTTTCTTTCATAAGTGTTCCTTGCACTTTTTTGTTCTCACTTCTGAACTTGTCTTTAGAATAAACCAATCATACATTGGAGCAAAATATACACATAACATTCATTTGTTTGTCACGCAATTGGTAAATATCCTTTCATGTTTTTCATTTTATATTGAATCCATGCGTCCCTTTTTTTTGCGGGTTAGATCTTTTATTTTAGCTTTGAATTTCTTCTTAAAGTCTCTACAAAAAGACCAAGAATGTTTGCCTTCCTGTCTTTGCCCTTAAGTGAAAAGATAATTTTCCTTTTACATATTTTTGTGTGTGTGTGGCATTACTTGGTCTGTTTCTCACCGCTCCAAAGTTTTTTAGATATCACATATTCAAGAATTTCCATGCATGTTAAAAAATGCCAGGTGGTTCAGATTGCCAGAGCGGTCCACTATAGTGCCTTTCATAGCCTGAGTTGGCTTGGGATGTTAAAACCCATGTGACAACATTCAAACCAACAACTATCACTTTCCTTTACTTTTATTAGAAACCTCATACGCTTCATTCAGAATTTATGTATCATTGACTGTCATGCAATAAAACCATAAAAAAATCACTACTGCATATAAGGCTTATATTTACCAAGCATACATAACATCCTCATTAGTCTTCACTGAATGACATTAAGTGTTTCCTTTTATAAAGTTTTTATTCATTAATACCTCGAGCGTACAAATGCACATCTGCCTCATGGCACCCCTAGTCACGGTTGCCCTTACTTGGCTGAAACTGAGTCAGTCAAATAAATTCCGTATCATGAGGTTACCAACCGAAAAAAAAAAAGATGGGCATTTCTGGATCAGCACTAAATTGTAGCATGCTTGAAGGCAGCCAGACAAAACAATACAAAGTGGTGTATTCATCTGCACTTTCCAGCCCCTCTCTTTGCAAGCACTGATCAGTAGAAATTTAGGTATAACTTCTGGTATTGACACACAACCTAATTGGAGTTGGAAACTGTTTTGGTGATAATGTTGCACAAGTTTTCAGTCCATAATTCACAGCTATGATGTGCTGAAAGTATAGTCAGCTTTACGGCTGTTATAGCCACATCAATCTATATTAGGTTATTTCTATAAGTAGCAAGTAAACAGAATAACCCTGGCTTGGGCTAGCCATTAAAAGCCCGGCTAATCTTTTATAAGAATTCATCTGCAGGAGCTCAAGAAAATAAACAGAGTGATGAAAAACATGTTTTTGCCGTTTCTATCCAAAGGACAATCCCTCAAATCTGCTTAAAAATCTTCACACAAAAGCTAATTTCATTGTGTGCAAACAGGGTTCATATTGCTTGGATGTTTGCAAGCCAACATGACCTGCAAATTAAATTGAGAAGCCTGTACAAACCTTTATGTACAGAGGCGATTGGGGGATCAAATGATAATTTGTAAATGCCTACAAAAATTTGTTTTAAATTTTAGGCAACCATGCCTCTCTTGAATAAACTCCTGACATGGAGCACATTAATAGCAATTTCACTGCATAATGATTGAGTCTAATGAGGGCATCAAAATGGGTATTTTTTTACACTGTCACAATAAATACACTTCATTCTTTGTTCAGTGAAGCTTCAAAATCAAAGTTGGTGCAAGCCAACACCATCTCGTAAAACTTGAGATACCGCGCCGGCATATCCTGGTAGCATAAAACTATGTTGTCAGGAGGCTTTAGAATACTGGAATTTGAAATACATTTGTTGGCACCGAAGGCAGTGCCCTTTATGATGAGGTGCACAAATTGCTTACTGACCAAGTCGGAATGAATGGCAGTTGTATTATCTGAATGGTGTGTTATATTTCAAATCGAAATTAAGCATGATACACAAGGGGACAAGGATAAGCAGGGAACATAACAAGCACCGACTCGTGACTGATTTTCATTTGAAAAAAAAAAATTCACCCTTTATAGTTTCAAGCCATCACGTCAAAGACAGTAGAGCCCAAAAACCTGCCTTCATTCAGCCAATTTTATTGAAGGGCGTTTACACAATCTTCAGCCTTGTTCCTTTATAACAATATGCCTCAGCCAGCTCACGTGCCATGTAGTTACAGCTCCTCAAAACTTTTGTTTCTGCCAGCAAAGGCAGGCATGGCTTATCACGTGTATCATCCATGCAGGCATGCACCGCAGCAATGCAGGGGTAAATTCGACCCAGTTCCTGTTTTTAATGAGAGCTGGTGTTCTTTAAGCAATCGCTCAAGCATCAGCCTCTCTGACAAATGTATACCCTCCTACAGGCGTGGGGAACTTCATACCCAACACCAGTCGCACACCTGACGAAGAGAGTGGCATGAAGCTTCACGCTCTCAATCATACTCTTCCCTTCATGCATGATCTAAAGGCATAATGAGGCTAACTTGCACAGTGCGGAAAGAACAACTAGCGTAGCGTGGCGCCTCGCCACATTCTTCAGATTCTGGGAAACCCTGGGGACACAGGGTAGAACTTCTGGCCTCATTTCCTTGGAACTGTCACTATCTTAGCACATCCCAGCCTTCAGTTCGTGCAAAAGCTTCCCTGCCACGCCAACAGTGATTGATACAGGAAACTTGCCCAACAATGCACTCTTTCAAAATTAGGCTAGTCCAGATAACACATTGCTGGTGTTAGGCCATTTTAGACTGATCTTCATAACTTCTAATGTAAAATAAAAATAATTTCCCAAATTTTTAGATGCAATGAATGCAATCACCTATGCTTTGTTGTTTATTTCTAAAAAACAAAAAAAAAACAGTATGCAAGTTAACATGGTACATTGTTATCATACCTATATCTCCATATTCAAACACAAGGTATATACTTCTTTTGTGGGACCGCATGAGTAATGATACAAAAGAGAGTTCTTTGTCCGAGAAAGAAGACAATAATTTGCCTCTAAGCACAAAGAGAAGGGCAGATAGTGTTTTCAACAAGGAGCATTTTTATCATGACGAAAATGTAATGTCGCATCAGCCACACAGTACTGTCAACATCCTCCATGCACACATACAATACACAACACCTATTTACATATACAAGCTCAAAGGCACCCTGGACACCCCTGAATATTAAAACAATTGAAAATTTGTCAGGTATCTGAAAAACTATAAAAACATTCCACTGCATCAGCAAACACAATCTTTGTACAGCTCTATGTCAAATATACTGCCATTCCAAAAAGATGTTTCCATTGTCATGATAAATAATATGGTTTGAAACCGTACATTTCCTCTTTCTTCGCGGCAGAGATTATTACAACTGGTCACAAATATCTTCTGCAGAACTGATCACCTATACATTTTTTTCCTACACTAATATGTTCGTCACAAATGGAAAAAGTGAAAACAAAACCTGAATGAAATAGCTGCGGCAGAACAAGTCATGACACATGGTTTATCACAGTGATTATATGGAAAGCCAGTGATTATATGGAAAGCCAGTACATTGTAAACTTGAGATCTGCAAAAGCAATCTC
The DNA here is from genome assembly GCF_055883805.1 of Amblyomma maculatum. Taxonomy (NCBI): domain Eukaryota; kingdom Metazoa; phylum Arthropoda; class Arachnida; order Ixodida; family Ixodidae; genus Amblyomma; species Amblyomma maculatum. The sequence goes on along the minus strand of NW_028146743.1, from coordinate 2,105,442 downwards.
ACTGAACAATTCACTTCAACCTCAGCATGGTCTCAGTATTATGTTGAATACTGCACAGATACTCTTATGCTCAGCAATATGTCACACAAACACATGATAGTATACCATCTCATTTTTTTTTTATCTGACAGCCCCTTATAAACAGTTTACAAGCACTAACAGAAAATCAAGAGAAGTTTCCGCACAACACATTTAATAATGTACTGTGATAGTCAGCACTTCAGCCATCGACATGCACCTGTGCGTTGTGCGACGAAGACAAAGAAGAAGTACGCTGGGCTCGCCGTTGCAAGGTCCTGTCCTCACAGCTCTCCATCTGAGCGTCAATAAACGCCCTATTACAATTGGCGGAGGTGCCGGAAACGATCCCACCCAAACTGGAACTGCGAAGCCGTACACTACCCTCTACGACCGCCATGCAAGACACTTCGACGCTGCCGGCCGTTCCACCCACGATCATGTGTGCTGGCGTCGTGCGCCAGCGTGACCCTTGCCTGTTCAGCGGCACGGCCGATCAAGATGTCGACGACTGGCTGTCATCCTATGAAAGAGTAAGCAGCTACAACAAGTGGGATGACTCATACAAGCTCAGTAACGTCATATTCTATCTGACGGACGTGGCGAACCTCTGGTTTCGCAACCATGAGGCTGACCTGTCATCTTGGTCGACATTTAAAAAGAATTTCGCGGAAGTGTTCGGCCGCCCGGCAGTGCGTAAGCTTCGTGCCGAACAACGTTTACACGATCGTGTTCAGCGCGCTGATGAGACCTTTACCAGCTACATAGAAGACGTCGTTGATCTCTGCAAACGAGTCGACCCGGCCATGCCGGAAGCAAACAAAATCCGCTACATCCTCGAGGGCATTTCTGAGGACGCCTTCCAGATGCTGGTAGCGAAAGATCCCACCAGCGTTAGTGAACTCGTGAAGCTTTGCCAGAGCTACGACGAGCTCCGCAAGCGGCGCGCTTCTAGGCGCCGCTCCAGTGTGTGCGACGAAGGCGTATCCGCATTAGCCCTGGGTGGTTCGCCAACTTCTGAAGGGAGCCCGCTGAATCAAAAGATCAAAGATTTTATTCGTGAAGAGGTCGCACGTCAAATCTCACTCCTTCCCCATTTTCAAGACTCGGGCCGCCTCGTTCCTGAACTGGCTCCATCTTTGGCCCGTGCTATACGCCGTGTCGTGCAAGAACACGTCGCTGATGCCTTGCCGTCCAACCCCGTGGTGCCGCCTGTGACGGCACCTCTCACGTATGCCCAAGTAACGGCTAGGCCACCACCTTCGCCCACGTCTGGCTCCTATGTGCAGGTCCCTGCCTACCGTTCACCGCCGCATGCTGAGCCTTCGTTTCAAGCCCCACCCTCAAGGTTCCGCCCACATCCTATGAAACCTTGGCGTACTACGGACAACCTTCCGATTTGCTATGCCTGCGGTCGGCCGGGCCATGTTGCGCGCCTTTGTCGCCAGCGCCTCCAACCTTCACAGCCTGACATTCGATTTTACCCGTACGATACCGACTCACGCTCACAAATGATTCCGCCCGGTTCTCAATTTGTCCCACAAGATCGCCAAACCTATACCACTCGTCGATCACATTCTCCTCGGCGCCGATCGCTTTCTCCAATGCTGCGACGTTCTACCAGCACCGTTGAGGGAAACTAACAGTCGCAGTTCCGGGGGCAAGAACTGCGCTTGTTTCGAATTCCTCAAGTCCTCCATGTCGTCCCGCTAATGTTATCAAAGTTTCTGTAGAAGGCGCCACAGTTCTCGCTCTCGTCGATACCGGTGCAGCCGTCTCCGTCATCAGTGAAGCGCTCTGCCGTCGAATTCGCAAAGTGACCACTCCGATTTCCGACTTTTCGCTCCGCACCGCCTCATCACAGCACATTCACCCCTCCGCATCTTGCACAGCCCGTGTGCTCATTCAAGACGTCTTGTACCCCATCGAGTTTATTGTTCTGCCGAACTGCTCGCATGATATCATCCTCGGATACGATTTTCTATCGACTCATCAAGCCGTTATTGACTGTGCTCGTGCACAAATTGCCTTCGCCCCCCTCTGTGATGCCCCCTTCTGTGATACCCCTCCCCGCACTGCAAAACTTCTCGTCGCCCAAGACACCGACATTCCTCCGTTCTCTGCTGCCCTCGTACCACTGTCTTGTGAGTGGGTAACTCCTTTGACTGCGATTTTTACACCTTCCGAAGCCACCTCCCGTCATCCTGCTCCGTGGGGAATGCATTGGACGTCTTGAAGAGCTTGATCCCAGTCATATCACCACTCTTGCTGACTCAACCCCCTCCTTCGACGTTAGTCTGTGCTCTTGCGATGTTGCGACCACTTCGACGCCCTCCGACGTTTTCCAACATGCAATTGATGCTGATCTTCCACTTGCGCAACGTGATCAACTTGTCGCCCTCTTGCAGAACCTGGCTTCTTCATTCGACTTTCCTCAAACTGACTTGGGCCGCACGTCTGTCGTAGAGCACACCATCGACACCGGTAAAACTGCACCTTTGCGCCAGCGCCCCTATCGCGTGTCGGCTTCGGAGCGCCAAGTAATTGCTGATCATGTGGACGACATGCTCCGTCGGGGTGTCATTCGGCCATCCCACAGTCCCTGGGCGTCTCCAGTTGTGTTGGTACCTAAGAAAGATGGCTCCTTCCGGTTTTGTGTCGACTACCGCCGGCTCAACAAGATCACGCGCAAGGACGCCTATCCTCTGCCACGCATCGATGACGCACTAGACTGCTTGCAGGGCGCCGAGTTTTTCTCCTCGTTGGATTTACGATCTGGCTACTGGCAGGTGCCAATGGCTGACGCTGACCGCTCTAAAACTGCCTTCATCACACCAGATGGATTATATGAATTCAACGTCATGCCCTTTGGGCTTTGCAACGCCCCGGCCACATTTGAACGCCTCATGGACACTGTGCTTCGTGGATTCAAGTGGCGAACCTGTCTTTGCTATCTCGATGATATCGTAGTCTTTTCTACCGATTTTCAATCCCACCTGCTCCGACTGAAGGACGCTCTCACTTGTCTCGCTACCGCCGGCCTCCAACTGAATCTGAAGAAGTGCCGCTTTGCTGCTCGCCGACTAACAATTCTAGGTCATGTCGTTTCTAAGGATGGCATTCTTCCCGATCCCACCAAACTTCGTGCAGTTGCCGAATTCCCACGCCCAAAATCACTGAAGCAGCTACGAAGTTTCATTGGCCTATGCTCCTACTTTCGCCGCTTCATCTTAAATTTCGCCTCTATTATTGCTCCTCTCATCCAGCTCCTCTCCGGCAGCTCCGACCTCTGCGCATGGACACCTGCTTGTGATGACGCCTTCAACACTTTACGCCGTCTTTTAGTTTCGCCTCCCATCCTCCGCCACTTCGACCCGAATGCGCCAACTGAGATCCACACTGACGCTAGCGGTATTGGGATAGGAGCCGTTCTCACCCAACGCAAACCTGGTATCCGAGAATATGTGGTGGCGTACGCAAGCCGCACCTTGACCAAGGCAGAGTCAAATTATTCTGTTACGGAAAGAGAATGCTTGGCCATTGTTTGGGCCATCGGCAAATTCCGTCCGTATGTCTATGGCCGACCATTTTATGTGGTCACTGATCATCACGCTCTGTGCTGGCTGGCGTCCCTCAAGGACCCGTCCGGCCGCCTTGCTCGCTGGGCTCTTCGCCTCCAAGAGTATGACATTCGTGTCATATATCGCTCAGGCCTCAAGCATACTGACGCGGACGCTCTTTCGCGCTCACCGCTGCCTCCCTCTTCGTTGCCTGATGAGATATGCGCCTACGATTTGTCTTCGCTTGCCACTATTGACATGGCCACGGAACAGCGGCGCGACCCGTGGATATCTACACTTCTGGACTTTCTTTCAAGTCACTCTCCAGGTCGTCTGTCTCGGGCGCTTGCCCGCCAAGCTCACCATTTTTCAATTCGTGACGGGCTGCTCTATCGCCGCAATTATCTTCACGACGGAAGGAAGTGGCTTTTAGTCATCCCCCGTCATCTCCGCGCCGAAATTTGTGCTGCTTTCCATACTGATCCCCAGTGCGCCCACGGCGGAGTGTTGAAAACCTACACGCGCTTGCGTCTACGCTTCTTCTGGCGTGGAATGTACCGCTTTGTCCGCCATTTTGTCCGCTCCTGCCAGTCTTGCCAACGCCGAAAAACTCCTCTCAAGTCCTTTGCTTCGTTGCAGCCGTTGCCCTGTCCTGCCCGTCCGTTTGATAGTGTCGGCATAGATCTATACGGTCCCCTTCCTACAACTTCAGCTGGCAACCGCTGGATTATCGTGGCAGTGGATCATCTAACCCGCTACACTGAGACATCATCATTGCCCTCTGCTTCCGCGCGCGACGTGGCTGCCTTTATTCTGAAAAACCTGGTTCTTCGCCATGGTGCCCCTCGCGAACTGCTCAGTGACCGCGGACGCGTTTTCTTATCAGACGCTCTTGAGGCTCTCCTGAAAGAATGCCGCATCATACACCGCACCGCTACCTCGTACCACCCTCAGACGAATGGACTAACAGAACGTTTTAACCGCACTCTCGGTGACATGCTGGCTATGTACGTGAACACCGACCATTCCAATTGGGACCAAGTTCTACCGTTTGTTACTTACGCATATAACACCGCGACACAGGCCACTACTGGATTCTCTCCATTCTTTCTCCTTTACGGGCGCGAGCCACCCTGTACTATGGACACACTTTTTCCCTACCGCCCTGACGTTTCCGAATCTTCCCCGCTATCCGATGCCGTCACGTACGCAGAAGAATGCCGTCAGCTCGCCCGCACTCTCACAACAGAGAATCAGTGGCAACAAAAATACCTCCGTGATACCGGCGAAGCTTCGTCATATCTCCCGGACACACTGGTGTGGCTCTGGGTGCCCTCCACAACCCCTGGCCTTTCAAAGAAGTTTCTTGCTCGCTACCACGGGCCATATAGGGTCCTCCAGCAAACATCTGCAGTCAACTACGTAGTTGAGCCCGTCACGCCCTCTGCGGACTTGCGTCGCCGTGGTCGTGAAACAGTTCACGTGAACCGATTGAAGCCATTCTATGACCCCGCTGTGCTTTCCGCGCCATAAGTCGCCAGGATGGCTCCTTTTTTTTACCCGGGGGGAAAATGTACTGTGATAGTCAGCACTTCAGCCATCGACATGCACCTGTGCGTTGTGCGACGAAGACAAAGAAGAAGTACGCTGGGCTCGCCGTTGCAAGGTCCTGTCCTCACAGCTCTCCATCTGAGCGTCAATAAACGCCCTATTACAATAATAACAATCCCAGCCACAGAAGGCCTCTTTTCGATGGAGGCAAAAAACAAGGCACCCTCATGATGTGCAATGCCAGTGCATGTTAAAGGATCCCAGGTGGTCGAAATATTTGTGTCTCTCATAGCTTGAGTCGATTTGGGAAGTTGAACCTCATGAACCAAACCAAATCATTTTATACTAGAGATAGTGCCAAAACATGTCAATGTTGCACGAAAAAGCAGGAAAGAATGGGGGAAGTTGGGCAGGCATGATTCCGGTGCTCAGTGGTCTAATGAAAATTAAAAAAAATTAGTAGTGAAATATCTGCATAGCATACAGTCTCAGTTGGGTACTAGCGAAAATCTCTGACATAGAAAGAACATGTGCTGCTGCGGTGGCTTTGTGGTTTGGCTACCATGCTCGGCTAGACGTAGGTGCAATCCTGGTTGTGTCGGTCATAGTTCCATAGCAGCAAAATGGTAGAAGCCTGTGTGCTGTGCCATGTCAGTGTACGTTAAAGAAACCCAGCTGGCCGAAATTTCTGGGGCCCTCCGTTATCACGTCTCTTTACCCCGAGTCACTTTGGAATGTAAATGCCACAGAGGATAAATTTTCTTTCATATCCAACTCATTCCTCTCGGTAACTATGTATTACATTTGGAAGCTGGGACGAGACACGAGCTCCATACCAGCAGTGGTGGCTGTAATTTATACGAAAGTAAAAATTCAGAACTGCTTATCTGGTGCACATAGTCAGTGTGAGACAGACCCAATACTAACCTTGGGTCCTCCATTAGAGTACATCTCGCATGCTATTGCCAACCTGACTAGTGGAAATTGTTTTTTACTGAAAAGGCATCTGTGGCGAGAATTTCCACGCTTGCAAGAACATCAGATTAAGCTCACTGTGTGCATAAATTTGAAAGGACAAGAAAATGACTGGTAATAATAAATGACTAGAATGAGTTATGATAATGCAATGGAGAACACAACACTTATAACACCTTAAAAATATGAAAATACACAGCTCAGTGCTTGCTAATCAATGTGTGAAAATGCCTTAAATGCACGGCAGCTGCATGCTAACAGTGCCCTGACACATTTAAGACACCTCAATGTAGAATTTCATAGTCAGCGTGGTACTGCTATTTCTCTTAGCGCTGCTGCTGCTACTGATTAAGCAGCTGCACTTTTTACCTTGCAGCACTGCTAAACTCCAACTGGGATGACGCAAAAAGTTTGCCAGAAATGTTTTATCTTTGCTACAACAGCTCAGAGCAAAACTGGTATTATCAAGAAAAACAGCTTCACTCAAGCAAGCAGCGTGAAATGCTGATCCGACGTTTAACAGAGCAAAAACCACTTGTTTTGGGCTGAATCATATATTAATTCAAAACCACATGAAAGAATTGTTTCAGAGCATATGGCTAGAGGAATCCAACTTTACATAGAGGAATCCAACTTTAAGTTAATGCCTTAGGCACTGACACTTTGATGCAAGGTACCATATTTACGTTACAAAATAAAAATGTATTTAGTCCACTGTGGAGCTAAGTGGCTAAAACACTCAGGTACTGACCTCAAGTAAACGGGTCTGTTCCTGGTCATGGTGGCTGAACTTTTATTGAGCAGAAATGCACAATGTGCCTGTTTGTTATGCAATGTCACTGAACAAGAACACCAGGTGGTTAAAATTATTCCAAAGATCTCCAGCAGAGTGCCTCTCTCTCATTTTTTTCATCCTTTCCTCCTCTGTGCAATTTTAGGCTACAGCTAAAAATGCAACTGATACACTTTTCCTCTCTGAGAACTAATTATTATTACTACACTGCAGCAGGACATCCTGTGCTCAAAATAAACTGAAATTGCCCATACTGAGTGCTTTGTAGTGCCAAAGAAATTTTGAATAGCAGTGTTTTCTAAATAAAAGGCACAAAACCTATGCAATATGATTGCGTTGTACTAAGCTAAAACTGTATTACTGTGTCACAGGCACACAGCTATACAGAAAACCGTGCAATATGGCATGGGTACAAAGCTGAAAAAGAAATATCTAAAGAAAGGCGCGTCTTGATTTGAACTACACCGTGCTAAATTAGGTTGGTTTGTGGGGTTTAACGTCCCAAAGCGCGACTCAGGCTATCAGAGACGCCGTAGTGGAGGACTCCGGAAAGTTCAACCACCTGGGGTTCTTTAACGTGCACTGACATTGCACAGCACATGGACGCCACTCCGTTTCGCCTGCATCGAAACGCAGCCACCGAGGCCGAGATTCGACCCCACTTCCTTGGGCACAGTATTCGAGCGCCGTAACCACTGCACCACCCCAGCGGGGCCCGTGCTAAATTAAAGTTGCTGCGGGCCACATAGCTTGTAATGGTCACGACCATAAACTGAAATATGCAATGGAGTTGTGCCCATAACCAGCCTTGCCACACACATATGTTGCAGCTTCTGGTTTGTCCGATATACTTCAATCAACTGCTGCCCAAACAGCACAAAAAAGGACAGTGCACATGTAAGGAGCACCTTATTAATTTTCTCTTCGTTGTCTCAATGCCAGTTTCTTAACACATGTCGAGCCAACTCACCCAACTGCACGTTCTATACAATTTTGGCAGATATAGCCAAACATTAAAAAGCTGATCGCGTTCACCACTGACATTGGCCAGCAGACCAATACATATATTATGGTGAGGCTACCCCCCCAAAAAAACATAAAATAATGTGCCTCTGCCCGTGCCACTAGGTATAACGGGCTAATACAGGAAGCTGCAAACCACGGAGATGCTGCAGTGGTTCAGTAGTTATAGCACTCAGCTGCTCACCCAAAAGACACGTATTCGATCCTGGCCGTATTGGTCGCCATTTAGCAACGGTGAAATGCTAGGACCCATTAGGGCCCTTTTAATGTGCAAAATCAGTGCAAGATAAAGAACCCCAGTTGGTTGAAATTATCCGAAGCTCTCCAAATACATTGTCTCTCACAGCCTGAGTTGCTTTAGGGGCGTTAAACCCCCTAAATCAAACAAAACCAAACAATGGCCCCTTGCTAAGCTGTGTACAGATTAGTGGATCAGACCACAGGTGATCTGAACGACCCAGCTACCAAGTAACACAAATGTGACATGTTCAAGTGACTTGCACAGAGACCAGCTACTGAACATGGTTTCAAGTAGTGCCATTTGTGTCATGTGGCAGCTGATCCTCTAGACTACCCGTGATCAGGTCCCTTTGTCTCAATGCTATTCCCATTTGCTTTTCTTTTAAGTTACAGCCTCTTACTATTTTAACAACATGAATCTACCAGTGTTCTATCAGACTGCTTCAATGGCATAGCTACTCTGAAGCGGAGAAAGAAAAAGCTTGTCTCAAGCTTCAGAGCAACACACTTGCAGATCTTAGCTGCATCAACCTTCAGCATACGATTGGTTGCCTCAACACGAAATATACCATTTAGAGGACAATTTGTTTTTCTGACAAACACTGTTTGTTTCACACTCAGCCCTTTGAGCATTAAAAACACCTGTGGTATGCACTTGCAAGGCTCAGTATGTAGCTGGCATACTGTACGGACAATTGAGGTGATTCGGCCGAATGTTGGAGAACTTGTGCCCACCTGAACGTATGAATTGGCCCGACGAGACTTGTCCAGTTTCTCAGCACACAGTGTGTATGCCTCTATAGCTAGTTTAGAGAAATGACAGCCTTCATCAGACTACACCTTTGCCAAAAAATGTGTATCTGTCATGTGCTACAGTGCACCCTTAGCTTGTAGCCTTTCAACATAGTTGACAAAATATATTGCACAGGTGGGGAAAGTTTGTACTGGGCACAAAGCCTAGGCATTGCAGAAGAAATAAGGAATTTTTCAACTATTTGCAAATGTGCATGTCTTGTTCCATTCACAAACTTCAAAAGGCGCCCGTTCATGTCTTCATAAGGGTACGCTGAAAAATTCCACAAAGGACCCCACTCCTGAACGCAGTCTACAAGATGAAGGAGAGAATGAGCATTGAATGACAGATGTTCTTTTCCGTAAAGTTCTTGATATTCTTTTAAGAACTGGGTCATTTCCTTCCGCACTGACCTCAACTGATCCGATGGTACCAAGTCACCAAGGAGAAAGTGCATGAGGCGCACGAACTTGACCCAGTTCTTTAGTAAACACCCGGAAGAATTCCGCGAAGAACAACTGGTGAGAAATATAGAAGCCAGTTGCGCCACTTGGAAGACTTCCAGTATTTTCTAACAGTGAGTGACCTGGGCAAGCGCGAGATTTCACAGACAGGCTGCAACTTTTTCAAGCGCGTGTCGAGCTCTTGTATGCAGCGCCCCAAGCTGTACGGAAAAGTTGCTTTGTGGTCAAGCCACATGCATGCAGTGGCCCTTACAAAGCCAGAGCACACTGCATGCATGTAGTCAACCACAAAACTAAAGGGAAATTTAAAGGAAGACAGCTTCAATAGGATGCTGCTCCCCTTGATTCCATATACGTGAAAGCCCTTGCTGTCTGCCTCATGTGCATGCCTTCTCATTTCACTGTCAGTCCTCATTTTGTTTTTCAGTGACATGACCGGGTACACTCGAACATGCCCTTTTCCTTTGCGAACAACTTCTTTTTGTGTGCACCAAGCACACCCATGTTTCCTATTGAACTGGTTCATGTTCAACAACATGGCCCTCGCAACTGTGTCAACTACACATGGCCCAGGAAAAACACGGGTGCACTTCGTGACCCCTTCCTGATTTTGCCAAGAAAACCCTATGTCTGACAAGACATTTAATTCTTCAACAAATGGTTTCAGAAAGCACTCTATATCTGGCTTCCTCTCGCCAAACCACAAACCAGCCACAAGAATATGCTTAAGCCGTTCTTTAAAAGGCAGCTCATTAATTTGTAGTTGGATAGGCCAAATTGAATATTTCCACATTCGATGATTTCGATGATTTCGAATATTTCGATGATTTGAAAAGTGGTACTCCATCTGTGTTAAATGACAGAGAGACGTCGTCTTCCCCAAGACCAAGCTCATGCTATGCTTTGCTTTGAGTGATGTCACAGACATCAATGATTCGGTTTCTCTTTTTGAGTTTAGGATGGAGAGTTGGATCCAGTAACAGGTTCCGCAGTTGCGACTCTATGCCGAGATAAAAGAAGTAGGAGCCCTCCTCAATCAAATCATGAATGCTATGCATTACTTTGCACGCGGGGCACTGAATTTCTTTGTCATTTTCGTGCACTTCCCCCAAAAAACATTTCTCTGTCTTACAATAGAAGACTTTCTGTGGTTGTTCAGCTACAAACTTCTTGAAAAACAAGTACTTTGTTTTGGCAAAAGTTGTGCCAGGAGGAAGGTGCTGGTCCACAACTTTGAGCAAGCTTTCCGTTGCCTCCCGCCTTGTATGGATGCCGCAGAATGTGGCCCATCAGCAGAAGGCTTTCTTGTTTGGTTATTTTGCTGTCTGGGTACAGCTGTTCCCCCTGCAGGTAGCAGTACAATATGTTTGTGTATCACTCAACATATTGACAATACCAGCCACATGCTCCTGACCTTAATACTTTGCAAGATAATGATAATGAAAGCTACATCATGCATGAGTATTGAATGTCACAAGAATTAGCTCTCCAAAGAACTGAATCCTACAAAGTCAGCCCTTTGTGGTGCGGTCTCCGTGACTGTACATGCAACTTTAAAACATCTTTTCACTGCACAGAATTACAGGGTCATTTCTTGCTACGAAAAAAAAAAGCTTCTCACAAAAAAAAAGGTACTCGTTTTCAATGTCGTTAAACCGAGTGGACATTAAAAGCGTGTGTTTAACCTGGTCAGCAGTGCTTTTGCACTATAAGTACTGATGGCATAGTGGTGCAATGCAGTAGTAGCGAAGTGAAAAGGTGCAAGTGCATTCAAAACCCATTTGCATCTTTTCTCGATTCGAGCAAAGTCAATGTTCGAAACTGGACCACTAAATTTTGCAGGTGTCAACGCAGCTTTTCCTGTAAACCCAATCATTTGGATCTCGCAAGTGGTGCTTGCACATTAAAATAGAAGTAGACATCACAAAAGCTTTTGCGTCTGAGGGGTGCTGTCTGATGCTATAACTTTTTTTATTCTGTCACGGTGGAACTTTTTACTTGTTACTTGAGTACATTGCAGCTGATTTTATGCTGCGGTAACAGCTTTAGATGACAAAGAAAATAATTATTTGCCTTTCTTTTTCCTATGAGGAGGGCAGAAATTTCACGTGCGTGGCACGTGGAAGTCTCCGACAGGCGTGAATACCTTAAGTTGTTGATCCATTCATGTTATTTTTTTGAAATATAAGTCAGCAAATGTACGGCTATAAATTTTGAAACTTTTCGACAGACAACAGAGCATATCTGCATTGCATGAACATGCGCAAAACACGAGATAGCAGCGTTACGGTAAGGATTACTAGCAATAAAATGTACGTTTTTTTTTCTTACATCTGGTCAATATGAACATCAATGTAATGCTACCACAAATCGAGAATGCGCTACTAATGCCTCGCTTATTTTTTTTTTATTCTTTATTACGCCTCAGATATCAAAAGTGGGAAGAATAAAAGCAACAGTAAATCGTGTCACACCGACTGTCAGCAGAATTTTCTTTATATAACCTGGAAAACATGCCTTACGTACCGTTTCTGCTGGCCGTGAATTGAAAAGCTCTTCGCTGCTGTACTCATCGCTTCCGCTGCCGGTCGCTTCGATGGCGGTGCTGTCATAGCAGACGGCATCTTCGTCCATAGTCCGAGCATCGGCACAGTGCTCATGCGGTTCAATGGCCGACTCTTGGCTGGCAGCGATGCTGCAAACCTGCGCGGCTTGCCTTCGGCGATATTTGGTCCGTTGTGGTATGCCGACGCTAGCGTCTCGCAAGTACGCTTTGTATTGCCTCCGAGTCGGCATTCTTATGTCGTTACCACGTGCACCGCACGTGCACCGGTCCGAAGGCAAAGCGTCGTAGCACACAAGTGACGTTGTTTGTAGGTGAAGCAGTGGAAGAAGGGAGCAGAGCGAGTAGCGACTCGCATCAAGCAATTCGCATGAAATGCAAGTCTGGTAGCGCTTCCTCCTGTAGTGATTATCACAATTTTACATTGCGGCAAATGTCACATATTAAGTAACAAGAAAACAATAACAAAATATTTTTATTGTTTATATATTATTTAAACAGTATACTAAGCTTACAAGAGGTATATATTTTTGAAACGTTGTTTCCCAACAATTGGCGCTTGCTACCTTAGCGCCAATTTTTTTGTATTGTAAGGATGGGGGTTTATTCAGCAGATCAACAGGATTTGATCAGCAGGACTGAGCAGATGAGCGGCGAACACAGCGGCAGCGAACACAGTCAGATCCAGCACGCGCAGCGATCACGATGCCACTGACTGGCATGTTCCTTGTGCACTTCTTCCTCTTCACAATTACCCGCGGGACGAAAAGGAGACATCCTGGCGACTTACGGCGTGAGCAAGACGGCAGGGTCGTAATAGGGTTTGAGGCGCTGGACGTGAACAATCTCGCGTCCGCGCCGGCGTAGATCATGGGACGGCGTAACAGGTTCCACCACATAATTAACCGGAGAGGTGTGCTCCAGAACTCGGTATGGGCCATGGTATTTAGCAAGAAATTTTGAAGACAGTCGAAGAACAAATCGCTGCAAAATGAAGGAAGCTACTTCTGACGCTGTGGCAGATGGAAGTGCGGCGGTTTCTGCATACCTCGTCAGATGATCAACGGCTACGATAGCCCAGCGGTTGCCGGCCTCAGTGTAGGGAAGCGGCCCGTACAAATCAATGCCGACGCGGTCGAAAGGGCGTGGTGGGCTGGGTAATGGCAGCAACTCTCCAGCAGAACGTTGAGGAGATGGCTTGCGACGTTGACAGGTGAGGCATGAGCGAACGTACTTGAGTACAAAGGTGTACATACCCCGCAAGTAGGAACGCAGCCGGAGACGAGTGTATGTCTTGAAGACGCCCGCGTGACCGGATTGTGGGTCAGCGTGGAAATAGTCACAAATTTGCGAACGTAGCTGCCAGTGAATAACTAGCAACCACTTGCGGCCATCTGCGCAGTAGTTGCGGCGGTAGAGGAGGTTATCACGAATGGCGAAGTGGGAAGCATGGTGGCGGAGAGCACGCGATGGAGAAGCAGCTGTAGGATTGGAGATAAAATAGAGGATAGAGTTTATCCAAGGATCTTGCCGCTGCGCTGACGGCATGCCATTGATGTGAAGCGATGGCGGGGAATCGTCGCAAGGGGAAAGGCTCGCGACCTCAGCTGTAAGGGGGCAGCGGGAAAGTGCATCGGCGTTGTGATGTTTGCGGTCAGAGCGGTAAACAACACGGACATCATATTCCTGAAGGCGAAGAGCCCATCTTGCCAGTCTGCCGGACGGGTCTTCCAGTGAGGAAAGCCAGCAAAACGCATGGTGGTCCGTCACTACGTCAAAAGGTCGACCATAGAGGTAAGGGCGGAATTTAGTAAGAGCCCAAATAATCGCTAAGCATTCTTTTTCAGTGAAAGAGTAATTGGATTCAGCCTTCGTGAGTGTACGGCTAGCATAGGCGACCACGTATTTAGTATAACCTGCTTTGCGCTGAGCGAGCACAGCGCCGAGACCAATACCACTGGCGCCTGTGTGGACCTGAGTAGGCGCTGTGGGGTCGAAGTGACGTAGGACAGGCGGGGCCGTGAGGATGTGTCGTCAAGCATTGAAGGCATCGTCGCACGCTGGTGACCACGACGAAAGGTCGGAGCTGCCTGACAGAAGTTCTGTCAAGGGAGCAGCAACGGAAGCAAAATTCCTAACAAAGCGGCGAAAGTAAGAGCACAGCCCGAGGAAGCTACGTAGATCTTTGATGGAAGTCGGTTTGGGAAAGGCTGTTACGGCACGAAGTTTGGCAGGGTCTGGAGATACACCTTCTTTGGAAACAACGTGGCCGAGAATGGTGAGCTGGCGGGCGGCAAAACGACACTTTTTCAAATTCAGCTGCAGTCCGGCATCAGATAGGCAGGTCAAAACGTGCTTCAGACGGTAGAGGTGTGTGTCAAAGTCACGAGAAAAGACGACAATGTCATCGAGGTAGCAGAGGCACGTCTTCCACTTTAAGCCACGCAAAATGGTGTCCATCATCCGCTTAAATGTTGCCGGAGTATTATAAAGGCCAAACGGCATAACTGTGAATTCGTACAAGCCGTCGGGAGTTACAAAGGCAGTTTTGGGACGATCAGCCGCTTCCAAAGGGACTTGCCAGTACCCGGAACGTAAATATAGGGAAATAAAGAGTTCGGCGCCTTGGAAACAATTGAGAGCGTCGTCGATGCGTGGGAGAGGATAGACGTCCTTTTGCGTAATCTTATTAAGGCGCCGATAACCGACACAGAAGCGGATAGAACCATCTTTCTTTTTACAAGGACAACAGGTGAGGCCCAAGGGCTGCTTGAGGGCTGAATCACGCCATTCTGGATCATTAGGTCGACTTGCTCTTCAACAGCTGGGCGTTCGGTTGCAGACACACGATAGGGGCGCTGTCGTAGTGGTGCGTGGGTGCCGGTGTCGATGCGATGAGTAACTGTAAAAGTTTGACCCAAAGAACTTTGATGAGAGTCGAAGGAGGAGCGAAAGTGATGTAGTAGGTTAAAAAGCTGAGTGCGCTGCTCTGGAGGAAGATCGGCATCGATGGAACGGAGGAACAAGTCTGTAGAGGGGGGAGCGGGCGCAGGTGAAGGGGAGCTGAGCGCAGTCACGGCACAGTGCGGCGCGTTGTCAGGTTCCTCAGAGGTCAGAAGATATGCGATTGGCTGGATACTTTCGAGGCATTCGCCATGGCGCAAAGCAGTAGGGGAGATAAATGGGTTAGAGACCCATAACATGGAAATGCCAGCGGAAATAGCGAGCACTGCGTAAGGCAATGGAAGACACTTGCGGCGCAGGAAAGTATGAGCTGGTGTGAAGAGAACGGTGTCATCGCTAATAGAGGCACAAGCGACACGAACAAGCACTGAAGAGCAGGGAGGAAGGTCGATATCTTCGGCGACGAGGGCTTTAGCACAAGGTTTTGATTGATCAGCGTCTGGTAAGGGATCGGGCACAGTCGAGAACCCCACTTCAGCTCGAGCACAATCGATAATAGCAGCATGACGCGACAGGAAATCCCAGCCTAAAATTACAACGTGCGAGAAACTTGGCAGCACGACGAACTCAATCGTATAAAGGGAATTCTTGATAACTACTCGAGCGGTGCACGCTACTAAAGGCTTGATATGCTGAGCGCTGACCGTTCGCAACGAAAGTCCCGCAATTGGCGTCTTCACTTTCTTTAAAGTGCGACATAGTTTTGCGTCCATTACCGAAATCGCAGCACCAGTGTCAATTAGAGCCATGACAGCAACACCCTCGACGAAAACTTCAATTAGGTTTGTCGGCGACAGATGAGGACTTGGGAAGTTCGACTGGGTCGCAGTTCTCGCCTCAGGAACTGCGGCCTCTAGTTTTTCTCGTGTGAAGCGTTCTGTCGACGTCGCATCGGAGAGATAGAGCGGCGTCGCGGCGACCGTTCGTGAACGGCGGTCGGACATGGCTGAGCGGTCTGGGGAGAAATGAGGGCGGGCTGAAGGCTCAGTAGGCGCGGAATACTGAGGCGTCGGAGACCAGTATGCAGAACCATGAGTAGGTGGTGCCGACACCGGGAGACGGTTGCGTCAATAACGAGAAATGTATCCAGCAAGCCCGCAAGTGTAACAAATTGGCCGATTATCCGTCGTGCGCCAGGGATTACGTGGTCTTGGAGCCGGTCGCATAAACTGCGCAGGTTCTCGCGCAGGCGCAGGAGGCGGCTGAACGTAGACCGGTGGCGGTGGAGCACATGCAGGTGGCGGTCTGGCCGCAACAGCCGCATATGTTAACGGCGCTGTAACAGGCATGGATTGAGGGGCTGGAGGAAGAGATTCAGCTACCTGTTCTTGAATAATGTGGCGCAACCTCGGAGCTAGGTGTGAGGAAGGTTCTTGATGGCAGGATATAAGGGAGAGCTGTCGAGCAACTTCTTCCCGAATGAAGCTCTTAATTTGTGACAGGAGCGCAGAATGCTCGCCTGCATCTGTCAGGCCAGCAAGGGACTGCATGGTATTCGCGCGAGTTATGGCCCTTTGTTTCCGCAGTTCATCATAACTTTGACACAGTGTGACCACTTCCGCGACGGTGCGGATATCTCGTGCCGACAGCATCTGAAAGGCATCGTCATCGATGCCTTGCAGAATGTGCTTGATCTTCTCGGCCTCTGACATGTGTGGGTTAACGCGCTTGCACAAGTCGACGACGTCCTCGATATAACTCGTGAAATTTTCGCCAACTTGCTGAGACCGCGTACACAAGCGCTGTTCAGCGCGGAGTTTCCTCACAGCTGGTCGGCCGAAAACTTCAGAGAAGCTGGCTTTAAACGCGGACCATGATGGAATGTCCGCTTCATGGTTTCGAAACCATAGGTTTGCTACGCCGGTGAGATAGAAAATGACGTTGCTTAACTTTGTTTCCGCGTCCCATTTGTTGTAAACGTTCACTCGTTCATAGGATGTGAGCCAGTCCTCGACATCGTGGTCGTCAGTGCCGCTGAAGATGGCGGCGTCTCGCTGGCGGAGGGAGCCGGGACAGATGATGGCAGAGCCAACTTGTACGGCTTGGGGGTTAACGTCCTCAGGCATCGCAGGAGGTGGTAATGGGTTGGGTTGGGTTGGGTTTTTTGGCACATAGGCAACTATGGCCATCATGCGCCAAACACTAGGTTGCTGAGCTTCTTTGTGAAAATGAAAAGTTTAGAAAATTACAGCTGATTTAGAATCCCTAACTCTTTAAGAAAACTAAAAACAGATGAAATTTCAACAAGCTGGTTGTCTCCTAATAGTAAACAGGGGTGGAATGGGATGCGTTCATTATAGAATGGAGTAAAATATTTTTTCCTTAACTGTTCAAGTTCTGTGCACGAGATCAAAATGTGGTTCACGGTGAACTCACCTCCATATTCTTCGCATAATGGTTTTTGCTCTTTTCTGAGTAAGAAATTGTGTGTCAAGTGTGCATATCCGATTCGAAGACGGCACAAAATCACCTCACTGAAGCGTTAGTTCTGTGTGCATTATTTCCATTCTCCTACTATGGGTTTTACTGTGTGTAGTTTATTTTGCTCTTCGTTATTTCATTTTTTCTGCCATTTATCTATCAGGCTTCTTTTTACTAACTTAATACAATCCTTGTAGGGAATTGGTATTTTCTTTATTTCCTTAGTTCGAGCTTGTGCAGCACATGAGTCGGCTACTTCGTTACCATCTATCCCAACATGGCTAGGAACCCAGCAAAAGATTATGGTTTGGCCTTGCGTTGTGATTTTTTCTATGCCGTGAATGATGTTCCCCACTATAGGCTCAACTGCATTTTTGGAATGTAATGCCGTAAGCACACTTAAAGAATCGGTATAGATTATGCTCTTTTCACAGTTCTGTTGCATAATTTTATTTACAGCTACATAGACAGCGTAACATTCTGCAGTAAATATTGAGGCACTGTTAGGTAGCCTTACAACTTTTTCTCTGTTGCCTTGCACGACAGCACATCCAACATAATTTGCTGTTCTTGATCCATCTGTGAAAAATTCGGTGAAGTTCATATACTTCTCTCGTAGTGCTAGGTATTCCTGTAATATGTGTTCGTGTGCTGTTTGATTTTTTCGGAAGGCTGTCAGTGTGAGGTCACATGTAGAGGGAAGGCTGTACCAGGGCGGAAATGGATACTGTCTCTGGGCTACAGTTGGAAGTGCATCCAGTATTCCTAAATCTTGGCATATTTCTTCGAAGCGGAGTAGTAAAGGCCTGATAGAATGGGGTTTGTTTATGAACAGTTTTCTGGAAGGGCACTTTGTAACTAAGGGGAAACAGAGATGTTTTGGTAAAGATCTTATCCTGAGTATGTATTCACATGTAAGCATGCTCCTCCTGTCGGCAAGGGATGGTTCATTTGTTTCTACATAGATGCTTTTAATGGGGGATGTTCTGTATGCACCACTAGAAAGACGTAAGCCGAGGTTATGTATTGGGTCTAATCGCTTTAGATATGATGACCTCGCAGAGCCATACACAATACAGCCGTAATCTAAACTGGAGCGGACAACAGAGCGGTAAATGTGTAAAAGGCATGTTCGATCGGATCCCCAGTGCTTCTTTGAGAGAACTTTGAGTATGTTGAGGGACTTAGAAGCTTTCTTTTTAAGGCTAGTTATGTGAGGCAGGAATGCTAATTTTTTATCAAAAGTTATACCTAAAAATTTATGTTTATTTTTTACTGGCAGTTCAGCTTCATTTAGGTATAAAGTTTGGTCTGTCTGTAGGCCTCTCTTAAGTGAAAAAAGAACATCTACTGTTTTTTTGAGGGGAGAATTTAAACCCATTCCTGTCTGCCCATGTAGCTAACTTATTCAATGTTATCTGTATTTGCCTCTCACAGGATGGTATGTTGGATGATGTACAGGCAATTTGCAAGTCATCAACCTAAAGTGAATACATAACAGACTCTGGGATTGCTTTACTTATACTATTCATTTTTACAACAAACAATGTAGTGCTTAAAATACATCCCTGTGGTACGCCATTCTCTTGGATAAATGTTTTTGACATAGTTGTGCCTAGACGAACATTAAATGAGCGGTTAGAGAGGAAGTCACGCAAGATGTTTAGCATTCTCCCACGGATGCCCAAGTCTGCAAGGTCACGCAATATTCCGAACCTCCAAGTTGTGTCGTATGCCTTTTCAAGATCGAAGAAGACCGCTAGACAGTGCTGTCTGTGTATGAATGGTTCTCTGACGGTATTTTCCAGACGGACAAGATGGTCAGTTGTACAACATGCCTTCTTAAAACCACACTGATGAATGTCAAGAAGCTCTTGGGATTCTAGGATAAACATTAATCTAATATTAAGAATACTCTCAAATGATTTTGCCAGACAGCTAGTTAATGATATTGGCCTATAACTGCTGGCCGAAGTTGGTGGTTTGCCATGCTTCAAAAATGGCACAACAAGAGCTTTTTCCACGCCTCCGGTATCTGTCCTACTACCCATATTTTGTTGAAAAACTTTAGAAGGGCTTCTACAGATGGCTCAGAGAGGTGGGACAACATTTCGTAATGTATCTCGTCGGGGCCTGGGGCAGTCTTTTTGCCAGTAGATAGAACTCTATGAATTTCTTGTATTGTGATTAAACTGTTAATCAGTTCATTGCTGCCACCGCTAGTTGGGAGTTTGTTTTTCAGTTGTGATTTTATATCTTAGGAATGATTCTGTGTAGTGGTTAGAGCTAGACACTCTGCAGAAATGCTCACCGAGTATATCTGCCTGCTCCTGCAAGCTAGTTTGCACACCTGGAGGGGTTAGGAGAGGGACTGTGTAGGGGGAGTAGGTACCATCTAGTTTGCGAACTTGTTCCCATACCTTTTTGGATGTGATGGAACTGTTTATAGATGAAGCATAGTTTTTCCAAGATATTTTTTCTGCGCTGCGACGAATATATCTTGCTTTTGCTCTTGCTTTCTTAAAGTTCATTAGGTTCTCGTGCGTTGGGTACCTGCGAAAGACACCCCAGGCTTTATTTTGTTGTTTTTTTGCTTCCTTACATTCCTGTGTGTACCACAGTTTATGATTTGGTTGTATTTTGCCCGAGGACTGGGGGATAGCAAGGTGAGCAGCAGTAAGGATACGGGTCGTGAAAAGCTCATTTAATTCATCCACACTGAGGCTGTCTGAAAAAATGTTTTCTAAATTGGCTTCTAATTTGAACAATGACCAGTCGGCTAGGTGGAGCTTCCAGCGACGTGGTTTAGAAGGGATGATTGATGGAGAAGATAAAAGCTCAATAACAACAGGTAGATGATCGCTTCCATACGGGTTGTCTATCACGTCCCATTTAAAATAATAAAAAATTGATGGCGAGCAGAGAGATAGATCTAAACAGCTCATTTTTCCAGAGCTTGGTGAGCAGTATGTTTGCTTTCCGGTGTTCAGCAAACATATGTTGTTACATAATATAAAATCTTCTAATATGCGGCCTCTAGTATCCGTTAATTCACTACCCCAAAAAGATGAATGGGCATTAAAATCACCAACTACCAGATAAGGCTCCGGTAGCTGGTCTAAAAGCTCCTCTAAGTCATGGAGGTTTACTGGTAAATGAGGTTGAAGATATATGCAGCATATCGTTATCGTTTTAAAAAGCAAAGTGGTAACAGCTACGGCTTCGTATTTAGTCTTGAGCTTGATTTGTCTGGTTGCAACACCACTCTGGATAACAATAGCGACACCTCCTGATAATCTAGCAGACTGCTCCCGGTCACACCGAATGACTTTATAATTTTTTAGAATGTTTTTATGTTCAGGTCCTAGGTTTGTTTCTTGTAAACAGATGACAAATGGAGAGAACGTGTTTAAGAGATCTTTTACATCACTATAGTTGTTAATTAGACCTCGACAGTTCCAGTGAATGAGGAACGCCATATTGGGTGGGTTTTGTTGAGAGTTAAAAGTTTAGGTTTCGGGTCTCTCAGGGCCCGTTATTCGGGGTTTCTCCCTTTTTTCTTTTCAAAGGAGTTGTGCCGGCGCAGAAGCGGCGGCGAACTAAGACTAGTGTCCATCGCTTCCTCGGAGGCGCTGGACGTCCGCTGGTCAGCTGCGGGTGCTTGTGTTTCAGGCTTCTTCTGGAAGGAAGCCTTTTGGGCTGGCGGTTGAGAGACCGGTAGGCCCTGTTTTGCAGATGGCAAGGAAGCTTTCGCTGTCCCTGCCTGGGGCGGCGGTGGTCCTGTCTGAGGCATTGCCTGGACAGGAGCAAGATTCAAGCGTGGCGTGTCGCCCCCACGCGCCACCTTGGAGTAGTCTGCATTCGCTGTAAAAACAAATTGGTTTTTTCTTTTTCAGTTTTTCGCGCGCTTTTTTGAAGCTGATGTTTTCTGTTGTTTTTATGGCTATGATTTCCTTTTCATTTTTCCAAGTTTGGCATGATCTGGAGTAGGCAGGGTGCTCCCCATCACAGTTGGCGCAAAGTGGCACAGCTGCATAGTTTTCAGAGGTGTGGTCATTTCCAGCACATCTTGCACATTTTGGGCGGCCACGGCAGCTCTGTGAGCCATGACCGAAGCGTTGACAGTTGAAACAGCGTCTGGGGTTGGGGATATAATGTCGCACAGTCACTTTGATATATCCTACTTCAAAAAGTTAGGACAAGGTGTTTTAGTAGGTATTTCTTTGTCATCTTTTCTTATTTTTATTCTGTGGACATTGGTTACATGCTGTTCTTTAAGACCCTCAAGCATTTCTTCTTCTGTGAGGTTCAAGAAGTCGCTCTCAGATATTACGCCACGGACAGTATTTAATGATGTGTGCATAGACACTACAATTGGGATGTCCCCAAACGACTCAAGCTTTGGAATGTTGTCATATTGAGTTTTGTCTTTGACTTCAAGCAGGAGGTCCCCACTGCCCAGCTTGGATACTTTGTATCCTGGACCCAGGGCTTGTGTGAGAGACTTAGACACGAGGAAGGGAGACACCATGCAGGCTGGCTTTTCTGGTTTTTCACTGTGGATAACGTGGAACTTGGGGAATATTTCTAGTTTTTTATTAAAGAATTGAGAGGTTACTTCGGTCCGCCTTTTCTTTGTTTGGCGATCATTTTGTCTTGAAGAAGCCATAAAGTAAGTATGCTGTTCGGTCACAGTGCCAGCCACCCACCATCGAGCCCAACAAGGGGACGGGGCAGGAGTTAAATAAGTCCTACTCTCGCCAGCTGTACACAGTAACTATAATCTAATATGGGTAACTTAGGGTAGTTACTCCACACACGGTTAACCCTAGCAGCCTGGAAGAAGGAAGAATCCAAGAAGAGAGAAGAAGACAGGACAGCTGTAGGATAGAAGATAGGAAAGTGAAAGATGGAGGGAGGACAGAAAAGGCGACTTCCGATTTCCCCCGGTCGGGTCAGGCCGGAGGTGCCGTCTATGGGAAGCGTGGGCCAAAGTGGTGTGTTGCCTCCGCCGAGGGGCCTTTAAGGTCCAAACACTCGGCATCGGCTCAACCACCAGGATCCCCTTTTCCCCAGACACGGCGATGCCACGTACGGCTAAACGTGGGTGCTCGGGGTCCGTGGTGTCGCACAAAACACACAAACACCTGCTTTAACAGGTGCCCCCTGCGGGGCAGGAGGTGGTAATGTACGGCTGCGGAGTTCCAGGGCGAGAGGATAGATCTTGACCGGCAGCTGCACCAAATGTAAGAATGGGGGGTTTATTCAGCAGATCAACAGGATTTGATCAGCAGGACTGAGCAGATCAGCGGCGAACACAGCGGCAGCGAACACAGTTAGATCCAGCAGATCTAACTGTGTTCCAAGTTTGTTCCTGACTGTGTTCCTGACTGGCATGTTCCTTGTGCACTTCTTCCTCTTCACAGTATTAGCAGCTGTTGGCATAATTCTACGGAGTACAACTGGTACGACGTCATAACTACTAAAATTGCCGCATTGTGTCCTTCTGAAGTTCTCATTCCCCGATCTCATTCGTATGATCTGGAGCTGCACGCGATGTCTACCCCGCAATCGATGATAAATCATTTTTGAGGGTCAGTATAGTCGTGGTCCTGTTTGCGCTTTCTCTATCTTCTACTCCTCTCTCACGAGTCAATAAATTTGTAACCTAGCCGCGTAGAGGAAACACACATATGTTGAGAGCCGATGTTCAATTCGTTTCACTTTGCTCGAATAACTGCTGGAGGAAATTTTAGCAAGCCTAGGTGTTCATGACAACGCAATACCAGAAATTCACTTTGTACATAGTAGATCGCGGACTGGTTTTCACTACACGAACGCCAAGAGTTTTATATCGCTGTCCTTGGCATTTATTGCTTCTGGCCGCGGCCGGAGGCGAAACACGAGTAGCAATATTAGTATAGCAGTAAACTTTATTGAACCGTGCACGCAAAATGTAAACTCAGATTATGCAAGCCACGATGGTTGAGGTAGGCAGGTACAAGATCTCTTATCAAAGGCCGTTTGCTGCAGCCTTGGTGAATCAGCTGTGCTGAAACGTCTGAGTAAACCAGCTTTGTCTGCCACAGCTCGTAGCTAATTTTTGTCTATGTTGCACTGGACAGATCCAGACCATGTGGAAAAGGGTAGGTATGTTTCTACACAGGCTTGGCACTCGTCTTTAAATATTGCGTGAGGTTGGGGCATGTCCGCACCTAGCAAGTTATTCGACAAAGTCAGTTGCTGGGCGAGTTGGTGACGATGTTTCATATTTATAGCGCGACAAACGAGACAAGAGAGAAAACATGTAACGACAAACACACAAACACAAACACACTGCTGTGTTTGTCGTTATATATGTTCTCTCTTGTCTCGTTGTAGTGCTGTAGATATGGAACAAGGTATTCGATTTTAACTGTGACTTCTGTTCTTGTAAACGCTTGACTGGTGGTGCAAATTTCTGGCGTTTAGTGGTGGTACAAGCGGTTCAGGGACAGGACGCAACGGGGTTAAAGTGTTACATCTAGCTGTCCGGTAGGCCGCCTTCAGTCCTAGTGACGTTGGCCGCTCGATACCCGTAAAACGTAGAACTCGTAGAACACGCGTACTGTGTGGCGTTAGAGCACGTTTAACTTAATTTAGAACTTCGTTTTTCTGCCTGTCTGACCACCCCAGCCCTCACCAAAGCCTATCTGAAGAAATAAATGTGTTCAGTTCTGATTTCGATATGTTCTCCGCAGAATTAACTTTAGAGAGATTGGTTGTATGATACTATCATTTTTTATTTTGCGCTTTTACTTCCTTCTTTTATTGAACTCTCGCTCTTAGATCTTAGACCTTTTAATTTTCAGGCGCATTTTCTCCCAAGAACGAAGCAGCCCTGAGTGTTGTTGTTTGGTGCACCATGCCTCAGCGCACCAGCGGACCACGTTTTTTAGGGCTGTAATCTCTACTACGGCAACACGCGTCTACACCTGCACGCTGCTACTACTCCTACAATGGGTGACCACATTCTAGTAAAGTGGTCGAATTCCCCGCAGTGGGATGTGTATCCCACTGAGGAAGCTGAAATGTAAACAATGCATACATCAATCTTTTACAAATTTATTTACCAATGAGAAATGTAGATTTAAATGAATCGGGGATTAGAAAAAACATCCTCCAAAGCTCCTACACAATCTTGCCTTCAAAGCGGCCAAAATCTGGCACACCACTAGGACAGAAGAGTGCACCAAGAAGCCATCTTTAACCGCATCATTACTTTAGTGCTTGTGAACCAATTGGACGAAGAAAGTTTAGTTAAATTTTCAAAATGCTTAACTCATGAAAACATAGGTATAGGCGGTGCTTGCTGTCCCATTCATATATCCCTGCCTCTATTGAATGATTTAATATTTTTTATCAGTGCTCCTTTAATGTCCCAAAGTTGCATACATACTAGGAAAGACACTCCAGCCAAGGGCACCAGTTTAAATTTAGTTACATATGGTTACTTTTCACACCCAAACATCTGACCAGCATTATGCCAATAGATCCATGACTTCTATTCCAGATCCTGCAGCAAAGCAGCTGGGTGCCATACCCACTAAGCCACTGCAGCAACTACTTTCTGCTTTATCCACATTATGTGCAAGGCTTTCTCTTGTTTTCGCTTTTTTTACATGACCGCCATCAGTCTTGATAGTGACAGCGTAAAAAAATAAGCCATATTCACATGAATGCAACATCTACACACAGTACTGCATGCACTGCAGATGGTGCTTCATCTAATATGCTAAACCATGTGATGCCCCATCTCGCACTAATGTAAATAGGGGTGCAGGTGTGTTGATGGTAAACACAGGGACAGCGCATATCCTAACGGTTCGATAGGTGGAATTCTGCTCACTGCAACATGCTTTCCCCATGACATGTCCCAGACTTGGCAACTTATACATAAGATTTAGCACTTACATCTGCTATGCTCTACACAGCATTTGATGACACCACAAATAATTGCAGTCTAAAAGCAGCAGAAGTTTGCATGCACGTAACTTCGAAAAAAGTGACCACATACCAAGCATCTGGCGCGCTTCATTTCTTTCAGCCTTGTATTTTTTGGCTTTTTTTTTTTGCAGCATCCAGCTGTGTTTCCAATTCCGCTACTCTTTTTTTGGGCCTCGCTGTATTAAGACTGTAGGTCCTGTAAAGGTACATATGGCAATAGGTATGCACCAAAACCTACTTCTGTTGAAATGCATCAAATAAAAGTGGTCTTGTGCACCCATCTGGTTCCACCCAGGAAGATTAGCAAAACAGAGACAAATGAAGAGGATGGCAGATAGCAGACCAGTGGCATGGCCAGCTTCCAGGCTAGGGTACAGTGCTAATACAGTCGAGCACCTCTAAAATAGAACCTGCATAACAAAGTAGTTCATATGTCCCACATAAATTTTTGTCTTTCGTGTGAATTGTGCATGCCTCTATTCGCCGCGAGAATGACCTAGAGGTGATGCCACCGTCGCTCCAATAGTGGGGATTAGCATCCAGTGGCGCTCACAGAAACGGACGTAGCATACATCTGCTTCTGAGTTTACGGTGGGTTTGTTGGCGACGAAAACCTGCCTTACGCAATGTGTTAGCGATTTATTGTTTCGTGTGTTCCAATATTGCAGAAAAACATTTGTGGATTTCGTCAATGCAGCAAAATAAAAAAAAAAGCGTGGATTTTAGGAAACCAAAGCACACAACCACCCTTCTTTTAGGTTTACTGCCACCACTTTGCATGCTTTTTGCGTTGTACGGCACTCACTGGCCTGATACTTGGCCCTGAACATGACATATCACCTTTTCAACAGCGTGCACATGTCTTATTCAAGTGAGACAGGCAAATTTAGTGTCAAGCCCACGGAAATACAAGGTTCGTGCTCTGCCCTGCAGTACTTTAGAATGAATTGAAGCAGCCTGGTTCATTATATAGTACTTGACACAAGGATTATGAAGGTTAAATGTAGCACTGACAGCGTACTGCCCAGCGGGTTGCCGTAGACTGAGTGGACATCAACTCTGGCTAGTCAACAAGGCACAAGTATTCCCCAAAAATGAGATTACGCCGACACTCTACAGGAAACATCGCCGCACAGAAAAGCTGACTGCTCACGTGTAGAGCGGTGAGTGGATTGAGTTTGCCGAGCTCACAAAGCGAATACTTCTTGCGGCAGATAACCTGGTGTTGCACTGTGAAATGACTAAATTATTTTCTGAAACTGAGGGAAATATAAGGAATTTCTTATGTGTGATGTTTATAAATGGTAAATTGGTAGCGTAATTATTTTTTTAAATGACAATGAATTTCATAATGTGACAGAACTTTAACACACACAAAATTTAGGACTAGCAGCGATTAATTTTCAGTAACGTTAAAGTGCAAGCTACGAATAAGTAGCTGCGAAGACATCGTAAAAACTGCGCTTAGTTGCTGTCATGTTCTGGCAAGGAATTTGAAGGCTGAAGATTTCTTTTCTATCATTTTAAATATTGTTCAGCAGCGACTTGGGGTGATTCTGTCGTTTACTTCCAAAACAAGTGCAGGATACAGAACTATCCTGAAAGAAATGGGTTCATCTTATCATGTGACTATAAATATGCATTTATTCCCAAACTAAACACCGATGGTTAAGCCCATATGAAGCTGTTTTACTCCCCGTCAGAAACAACCAGTTTGCTCGAAAGACAGCACAGACCAAAAGGGGTTCTAATGATTCTAATGGACTACCAGTGTACATTGATCTATGTGTATTATGTAATATTTAGTGTAACAGGTGCTGCAAAGATTTGCTTCTCAAACATTCTAGCATTTCTCTAAAGCGAAATGTGCTCATTATCACTGTTGCGGATGCGCACAATCCTTCAACAGGAAAAAAAAAGAAATGAAATGCATATATGGGTTTAACGCGCCATGCGACATCGGCTATATGACGGATGATGTAAGGGCGGGCCTCAGTGTCGTTGACCACGTGGGATTGTTTAACGTGCATGCAAATCCCACAGCCGAGGAGCGCCTTTCGAAACGGCTGGGATCGAACCCCCCCTTCTCGAAATCAGCAGTCCAGCGCCCTACCACTGACACATCGCGAGAGAGGTTGAACAGCAAAAAAAAAAAAAAAAAAAAAGAAAAGTACTCAGACAACTTTATCGTGGATACTGAAGGCACAGAGTGGCTTGTTCAAATTGGATTTTGCTATGCAGTAGACTAGGGTCGCATGTCTCAATAGTTGCGGTATTTCAAAAAGAATAGGGAATATACAATTTTTGAGCGTTTGCATTAAGTTGTATTGACGGCAGCACCCTGCTTTGCTTTGACACGGCGCCTAACGACAGTAGCGTATTGTTTGAGACACCGCTTTTCAAAGAATCTCAAGCGCGGAAGACCGCGACTGATGATATCCTTTCCAGCATCACATACTCGATATGGACAAGTGTTTTTTTTTTTTTAATGAAGTATGGGGGTAATAGCCTGTTCATATTTCTTTTGCAAGAGGCAGATAGATAGGTAAGCAAAAGCGCACAGGAACAAACAAACAGCACTCTTGTACACGCCGCACGCACACACGTAAATCACTGCGGGCTGGCACGCGACGCGAACACACATCCACTTTGGGTAGGGTTCAGCGCTATGCCGCTAGGTGGCGACTCTGCTTGATCTCGAGGCCAATAGAGAAGACCTCTACAATGAACTTGCCTAAACAATGCAAGGATTTAAGCATCCCTAAAGACTGGTGCGTTATTTTACAATGAACTCATGTAGCACTGCCACCACTGCCCTCCACAGCCATCATTGAACTGCAGTGCACATAGGAGCGCCAGCAGACACCACAAATATCACACAGCATAATCTGAGCTCCTGAGTAGCCAGCCGTCATAACTGCCACACCAATGCAAAAAAAAAAAAAAAAAAACAAAAGTGCAGAAGGCTCAACAGCCAGTAGGCACGAGCATTATATAACAGCCAAAATATGAAAAACATGCTCAGCGCAACGATATCTGCATTCCCGCTTGGCGGTGGCACTAGGTAGTGAGCTGTAGGAAGCTATAGCGAGTTATAGCCATGGAAACCAACACATGCAAACTCTGTGAACCAGCATAAATGCATCGATAAAGCCATTAGCTGCAGTTTTGTGGCAATCCAACTGGGAGCTGAAGAAATAGCAAAATCAACTACAGCAAATGCTTCCTGGCACTTCTCTTCTCCCTGCATTGAGTAGAAGTGGGCAGTCTGGGTGCAAGCATTTGCATGAGATGAAGATAGGAGGGACGAAGGACATGCCAGTGGAAAAGGCAATATCGTGATCGACACCGTCTGCAACTGTACTAAGGTGCTTCCGAGTTTCACTGTGGGCTATGCTGCGAATTTTATTATGCTAAGGTCTGCCGCAATTGCACATTAGGATGGAAAAATTGTCCAGAAGAAAATTATCGACTTCTTTCATCAGGCATTGCTTCAGTTCACAAAAAATGGAGTTTTTTTTTCATGAACATGCTTTGTTTGCTCTATTGCATGTGATACAGTGCGCAACAAAGCAAACCTTTTAATGCAGGTTTTTTTGCTAGTACTCTGCATTCTATTATAAATGTGCTCGATAGTACTCCATAAAAAGTACTGTTTTTTTTTTTTTTTTTAAGTAGCCAGGCTGCTTTGAACGTTGCGGGAGCAGGCGTATGGCCTTGCGGTGGTGCTGTGCTCGCTGGTACAGGCCAGCACTCATCAGCTTTGGGGGTACAGCAACTGATATAACTCGCACCCTCACTCTCACGTTCTGGAGGGTAAAACGTAAACACACGTATGATGTGCGGGCTGCATTTTCTGGTGCGTGGAGCATGGTTGTGCCAAGCTAGGGTGCACAATATAGCAACAATGCTATTCGTTTTTTCAACAACTGCCCTAAAACAGATACATGTCGCGTTTTTTTACCATATAATAATACGTGCTTGCGTTCTGATCCACAGCTGGTGAAATGCATGAGCAAGATAGCACTTTTCTGAACGTTTGATGTGTCTGTGAATAAACGAGGACAACAGACATCGGCATGTAAACACTTTTCCTGCGGTGCTCTGCATACTGCCACCTTATGCAGCTTGAGTACAGACATGAGCGTCAGCAGGTGGGCTGGTTGGTTTGTAGGGTTTAACGCCCCAAAGCGACTAGGGCTATGAGAGACACCGTAGTAGAGGACTTCGGAAATTTCGACCACCTGGGGTTCTTTAACGTGCCCTGATATCGCACAGCACACGGACGCCACTCCGTTTCGCCTCTATCGAAACGCAGCCACCGAGGCCGGGATTTAATCCCGCTTCCTTGGGCACAGTAGTCGAGCGCCGTAATCACTGCGTCACCCTGGCGGGGGGGGGGGGGGGGGGGGGGGGGGAGGCTGCAATAGGGGCACGGTGAGCTCGAGTTATTCATTTTAGAACGAATATGTGCTAGATTTACGAGACAATGTTGCCCAGAAATACTGGGCGGTGCGTACTAAGAACTATTATCATGCGTGCCTGACGAGTGAGTGAAGAAGGTTTCATCACAGTTTGTTTCTTTTACCCACAAGCAAATGCAAGAAATTATTACAATCAGGCATTTCGCTGATTTATGCACAGCATAACCAAATGGTTATGCTATGTATGAATCAGTGAAATGCTTGATCGCAATAACCATAATGTTACTGGCCCCTTGAGGGGCTAGCAGTGTGGTTTGCAAGTATAAAAGAGAGATGAGTGGGCTCGAAAGGGCTAACAAGCTTCCCCATCTCTGTACTCGAGCTGCATGAAGTGGCAGTATGCAAGGCACTCCAGAAAAAGCGTATTTAAATCTCGAGGTCCCTTGCCCTTCTTTTTTTACAGACATATCACAGACGCAAAAAAAAGCGCCATTTCGCTGATGTGTTTCAGCAGCAGTGAAACAGAACGTAAGCGCACATAATTAAAAGACGAAAAACGTGACTTATATCTGCTTCAGGGCAGTTGTCGAAGGCCAAATAACATTGTTGCTATACATAGCGTCCTCGCTTGGCCCAACCATGCTCCACACATCGGCACACACAGGCTGCACATCATCCACGTCCAGATTTTACCCAAAGAGCGAGAGTGAAGGTGTGAAGTTACGCCAGTTGATGTACCCTTGAAGCTGATAAGCGCTAGCGAGCCCCAGCGAAAGTGACACCACCATATGGCTGCTCACCTGCTCCCACAGCCTGGTTACTTTTGGTAAAGATGGTCCCAGAGCAAAACTCTGCACCTTTTTTAAAATACAGGCAAAGTTTAGCTGTAAGCAGGTAGTAGCACCCGGCATCACTGGTCCTTAGCCAGGCACCCTGGATTTTTATAGGTTTAGTGCAACTGTTATGAACCTGATTAGAAATGCATTTACACAAAAAATGCTATTTCAGCTCCCATGCACACCAAAAACAAGGTCTCTCTTTTTCCAGCCAACCAGAATGTTCAGCCAGAGACCAGGCACAATCAGTGCACTGTCTTGTTTCTCTGGCCCACAAACACCAATTTGCACAGCTTGACTTGTCCTAACATCAAAAAAGATTGAACACTCCATCAAATGTCTCAAGAAGGACTCCTATAAATTAGTATGTGTGCTTCAATAACTGGACTACATTTATTTCATTACAGAGAACTTTTCTATATATTACCAAGTAACCCTGTCCTGTGCAAGAAGCAGCCAGATTATTCCGACAAAATTCCTTAACACATCTGACTCTACCATCCCCATGATATGCTGCCCTTCTCTTGGAATCCATAAGCAACAGAATGGAATTTACACATTCCTAATCAAATATCATAACTATGAATGTTCTTGTCATTTATCTTTCATGCCATCAAGCAATGAGTATCAGTTAGCATCAGTATGCAATGTTGCTTGGCCTTGTAAAGCCTTTGTCGAAGTATGCAGTCCAGCATGTTCTCTTCTGATACTTCACTGTGGGCTGCTTTGCAATCTCACCATTCCAAGTTTCTCAGCAGTAAGATGAATCTAGTACAAACACCTCCAAAGCTTAGAACTTCCTTCATAGGATGATACCTTTGCTACAGGGTTGAGATATCGGGAGGCTCATTTATGAAAAGGAGTACACATTCATGCACTGCATTCATGCAAAATATTTATACACTGGACATTACCTTCTGCTCAATGTCCACAGGACTTTCCGAGACAATGGCTGTCCTTTTCTTTTCCATTGCAGTAGCCGAGCCTAAAGATAATTAATAATTAAAAAAAGACAAACAGTATACCGCAGGGCCGGAGAGAGCGCATGAGGCAGTGGCACTGCCAGAGTTTAGCACTGGTGCAAAGAAAATGCTGATAAAATACTTCAATTACAATGCCACTTATAAGTGCTATCAGCGTGAAATGAAATACGAAATACGGAGTGAATGAAAAAAGGTCCAGCTCTGGCATGCCTGTCATTCAGAGCTAGCTCTTCCAGTTAGCGATAGTTTGTCTGTTTCCTTTTACGTTCGTTTTCTCGCTGCGCCACTGAAGCGCCACATTCATTCTTGATGGTGACTTGCACAGCGCGGTTTCACCATTACTGCCAGCAGCCGCTGTAGCCTGCGTGGGTAATCGAGCGCAACGGAAGCAAAATCAAAGCGCCGTACGATATCGAACTAAGAGCTCTCGCTTCATCCACGCGGGTTACAGACGGCGCTGTCGGCAGTCGCAAACCGGAAGAGTGCGCCTATTTCCGGCAACGACAGCGAGCTCTGGATCAGGGTAAGATTTTTTTTCATTTGAGTTACGAAAAGGTTCTTCTTTCCTTTTTCTTGTTTTTTTTTCGATTTTACTCCTCTCCGAATTACATGGACCTTGCGCTCTAATTGAGTCGCTGGAGAAAGATTTGATGTTGGGAAAGGCTGAGGGTCGCCGGAGAAGGGGTAGGCAGCGAACGCGATGGTTAGATGGCATCCTGGAGGCGCTGCAGATGAAGTTATGTGATGTTAGGAAGATAGTGAGAGACCGGAAAGCGTGGCGTGACATGGTCCATAGGGTCACGAAGAGTCGGACACGACTGAACTGAACTGAACTGAACTGAACTGAACTGCACTCTAATTACAGCATACAGAATTTATTTACAGCTATATACACATTGCAGCCTAAATTTACTTCTGTCAGGGTGCGGCCTCTCATCGAAGCTTGTATGCTCGGCCTAAAAACCAACTCGCTCGCTGCTTTTCACGCGTCAGAAGACAGCGCAGTTTCCCGGCAATAGACCTCTCCCGGCCTACGTCACGAATGACGAATCGGAGGAGGGGCGAAGGGGGTGGCCGCCCCGTGATGGGCAAAACATTCCGCTGCTGGTGGCATGGTGCGGAGGATTTGGTCTCGTGTGGTGACAACCCTCTGTGTTTTTCGCAACGCCGTCAAGAGCCCGCGTGGTGTGATGCGATATTCGATCGCAGATGACCAACTAGTAAATGCTGGCAATATTTACAAATATGAACTCATAACAAATTACTCTAGAGCGGTACAAGGAAAGCTCGGTTCTTTTCTCACGCTAGCCAATCTACAGAAACAACATTATACTTACCTTCATCGCCATCAACTGCAATCGAAAATTTCTTTCTCGCGAACGATGGCCGTCAACGAATTGCTCACACACCTCCAAACACACTAAACAACTTCACAAAGAAAAACATAACCGAAATGGAACTGAACAAAAAGCATATCTTCGAAATATTTCTGTAAACAGCTTGCCTCAAAGATTAAAAATGTGTTTCTATCCTGTATTTTTTTTTCTCATTGAGAATCTGCCTATAATATTTATTTTACTTATTTTATATTATTCAATGTGTATTCTACGTACAATCATATATTTTTTTGCATTTTGCATCTGTATCTGACAGTGTAATGAATTTTAATTTCTACAATGATTGAAGAAAATGTTATACCAAACAGTGTGTCACTGTTGCCTGGGTGGCCGGAGTGTTGTCAAGCTACAGACGTGCAGCTCCCGTCCCCCTTTTTCGCCATGTATGCCTTCCTTGGTGAAAATAAAATGTGCGTGAAAAAAAAACTACATGTTTCTTCCGTCCTATACGCGGTCCAAATAAGTTTTTCAACTGTGCAAAGAGCCAAGCGACAAACGTCGTGCACCAGCAGGCCACGACATTGTTCTCGACCGTAAGCATATTTTTCTGGTATACAAGTGCGTTCGCGTAATTCTAGGAAAACGAACAAGCACTTATTAGTTTGCTTTATTGCCCTTCCGAACGAATCGTTCTCAATGCTGGCCAATTGCGCTCTGAAAGGCCCGGGCGGCATGCGATCAATTGCAGCGCTTTTAGAGATTCTTGCTCGGTATTGAATTTATTCCATTTGAGTAGGCAATGTTGAAGGAGCAAGCTCTCTCACCACACGGCTCCCAAAGTCATGCCAGCGGCATGATCGCAGAAGTACAACAGCATCCGATGATGATGAAGTTGGATTTTAATGGCACAAGGGCGTCTCAGGCCAAAGAGCGCCAAACACAAGGTCAACGGTGTACTCAAGTTTGCGTAATGTGATAGTTGTAATGTTTCATGAAGTGATAAAAAACAGTGGTGTATAGGGCCTAAAATTCATTTGCGATGAATAATGAGCTGAGAAAAAAATTTAAGAAAGTATATGTAGACGCTTTAAAAGATCTCATCCGTCCTCTCAAGGAGGAACGGGCTGAGACCCATGTCGATAAAAAATTCCATGTAAAAAACCTACTAGCGATAAAAATTTGAGCACCTGATTTAAAGGAAATATTGGGTTGTCACCAATAAAAATGGATGGGTGTGCAGGTATTTGAAGAGTGTACAAGGAGGAAAAATGACGTCTCCTTTCTGGTTCCAGTTGTGCACATATAATTAAAACATGAATGACAGTGAGCCGATCACCACATCTCGAACAGTGTGGTGCAGGACAGTTAACATATGTATGTGTTGTGTATGTGTGACCAATTCTGAGCCTGCAGAGCTACTTCTTTAAATCTGCCTTGTTTTTTTTGTGGTGTACCTGCCTATCCTTGGCTTTATTGTGTGCAGTTTATTTTCTGTTGCTGCGTCCCATTCCTCTTGCCATTTTTGCCGAATCATGCTTTTTATGTGTGGCTTGAGGTCATGATAAGTTATCTTATCAATGTCTGTGTCACTCCGAAGGGCAGCTGACGCAGCAAGCCTATCAGCTGCCTCGTTACCCGGTATACAGCGGTGGCCTGGCACCCAACACAGTGTAATTTTAATTTCTAGTTTATGGGCAAACATAAGGGTGTTATAAAAAGAATTCAGGACTGGGTTCTTATTATGTCATTTCCAAAAGGATAGGGACGTTTAAACAGTAAGGGAGTCTGTGTAGATGATCGACGTTTGTATTTTATTTTCTACAATGTGTCTCACAGCTAAAATGATAGCATGGCATTCAGCGGTAAATATACTAGTATGTCTGTTCAGTGTTTTTGACTGTGACTTGAGCGGACTTCGAAGCGTCAGTGTAATATTCATCACAAGTGTACTTCGCCTGAAGTGACATGAAGTGCTGCTGTATGGCAATAGGGGATGCATGTTTCCCCACTTCAAGAAACGACAGGTCACAATTAACAGTGTGCATTTCCCAACGAGGAATTAAGTTTTTTTATGGTAGTTGTGTGAAGACTGGTAACTGGAACATCCAGATGTTCAATATGAGTGGCAACTCTGATTGGATATGGTGGTGTCAGATATGGTTTTCTTGAGAAAAGTGCAGTGCTAGTTTTGTCAAGCAGGAGCCGGCGACATGAATGGTCCAGTTGGCACAGTACCTTCATAGCATAAGTTACACAAGTAAATTCTCTTCTTCGTTGCAGTGACCATCGGTTCGCCTCGACATAAAGACTAGCGATTGGGCTAGTTCAAAAAGCACCCGTGGCGAGGCGAAGGCCAATGTGGTGCACGGGATCAAGCAGTTTTAAAGCAGAGGATGATGCGGACCCATAGGCCATCGAGCCATAGTCAATGCGTGATAGAACTACACTATTCAGAAGGCCCAGAAGGCAGTCGCGGTCTGTGCCCCATGAAAGGTGAGAGAAACTTTTTAGCAGATTCATTGCTTTGAGACACTTCAGTCGCAACTGTTTTATGTGGGCAATGAAGGAAAGTTTTTCGTCAACAACTACGTCAAGAAATTTATGTTCCTTTTTAAGGGCTAGGCTTTGACCATTCAATGTAATGTTGGGGTCGGGTCTGACGCCACGCTGCTTAGAGAAAAGTACACAAACACTCTTTTCAGAGTTAAATTTAAACCCATTGTCATCAGCCCACCTGGACAATTTGTTAACACCTAGCTGAATCTGTCTTTCACAGATGGCCAAGTTGCAAGATTTGAAGCTTATCTGGATGTCATCAACATATACAGAGCAAGAAATGGTTTTTGGCAACACACTTTTTAAAGAGTTCATTTTGACTATGAAATGTGCGAAACTGAGAACACCACCTTGAGGGACACCATTTTCCTGTATGTACTGCTTTGAATATGCATTGCCAACACGAACTTTGAAGGATCGTTCAGACAAGTAACTTCGTATTGTATTCAACATGTTCCCTGTGATACTAAGAGAGGAGAGGTCGCGGATGATACCATAGCGCCAAGTGGTATCATATGCTTTTTCAAGATCGAAAAAGGCTGATAAACATTGTTGTTTGTGCGCAAAAGCATCCCTTGCATATGACTCAAATGCAATGAGCTGATCAGCTGTTGACCGCCCAGCTCTAAAACCAGCTTGGTTTTGATGAAGAAGGCTTCAAGGAAATGTAGAAGGCGGCGATTTACCATTTTTCCAAATAGCTTGCATAAAGAGCTGGTTAGAGCAATAGGCCGATAACTTGCAGCAAGAGTGGGTTCTTTCCCGGGTTTTAATATCGGGATAATGATCGCTTCCTTCCATGCTTTAGGAAAGCGTCCTGTGGTCCATATTTTATTATACAGGCAGAGTAGGGTGTCAAGCGTGTCCGTATGCAGGTGGTTGAGCATTCCATATGTGATCCTGTCAGAACCTGGTGCTGTGTTCCCACATGTGTCAAGCGCAATCTTCAGCTCCTGCATGGTGAAAGGGCTATTGTACCCTCCTGTGCACGGTTTTTTTTTTTTTTTTTCTCGCATATAGGCTTCCTCTCCTCAGTTACCTTGTGCCGCAAAAAGGAATCTGTATAGTGCGCTGAGCTGAATACGTAGTCGAAGTGTTGCCCTAGTGTGTCTGCTTGGTGTTCAAGAGTCACCACTAGTGCTTACAAGGGATGTTGGGAGAGTGCTATATCCTTTGAGTGCACTTATTCTGTTGTATACTTTGTGAGCATCAGAATAAGAGTTCACAGAAGAAAGGAATGATGACCAGCTTTCTCGCTTGGAGATGCGTCGAACACGTTTGCCATTTGCCTTTGCACGCTTAAATCCTATTAGGTTTTCAGCCGTGGGGTATCGGCGTAACTTCGACCATGCCATGTTTTGTGTTTCACGGGCAGTCTTACATTCTGCATTCCACCACGGCCTTCGTTTGTTTCGTGGCTTACTTGATGTTTGTGGAATGTGTTTTTCTGCAGCACCTATAATGTGCAGCGTGATCAAGAGTTGAGATTCGTCAACGCCTAAGGCAGTAACTGATGAACAGGACAGAACTGAGTGTTCCCTGAACATCTCCCAGTTGGCCGCATATTCTTTAAATTTCCTGGGACTAGATGCATTTACATTTTTATTGCCTGTGTACTTCACAGAGATGGGAAAATGGTTACTTCCATATAGATTGTCAATAACAACCCAGTCTGTAGCTGTCAAGAGCATCGGAGAGCCAATGGCTAAATCAATGGCTGTGTACGTATTATGAGCTGAGCTGTAGTATGTTGGCTGTTTTGAGTTGAGTAAACATGATCCTGAGGACAACAAAAACTTTTCAATTAGTGCACCTCGGAAGTCCGTTCTTGTACATCCCCATAATGGGTGGTGGGCATTAAAGTCTCCGACCAGCAGCCATGGTTCTGGGAGTTGGTCAATCAGCTTTTCAAAATTTTTGTTGCATAGGCTATGATCTGGCGGAATATACAGCGAACATACCGTTGTTATTTTACCGAATATTAAGGCTTGTATTGCCACTGCCTCTAAGTCTGTGTTAAGCGAGATGTTTCGACAAGCGATTGATTTTGTGTTATAATGGCAACGCCACCGGAGGGGTGAGTACTGCCTTGCCTATCTTTCCTGAATACACGATACTGCTTGAGAAAACTTGTGTCTGTTGGTTTCAGATGCGTTTCTTGCAGACAAACTATGTTTGGTTGGTGTTCGGCGAGGATATCATATACGTCATCCAGATTTTTTAGAAGTCCTCGACAGTTTCAATAAATGATGCTCTCGGTAGCCATTTTGGTAGGTGTGGAAAGAATATAGAGTAGGGTTAAGACTCGCCGCCCTTATCAGGGGGCTTAACTGGTGTATGTTTTTTTTTTATTTGAGGCGGTCTAGCAGGCCCCGCCTCTCATTGGCGGACTCCCTAGGCGCCGCTGACGCTGCGGAGTCCATGCTCACCTCCATCGCCTCTGGTGAAGGCATGGACGCAGGAGGTTTTTCGAGAGGAACCAAGTCCCTCTCAGATGTCTTTGGTGTCCCGGACGTCTGGGAGAAAGTGACCTCCGGGATTGCAAAGATTGGTGCAGCCGGTGGCTGCTTAGTGAAGAGCCGTGGTGGGAGCACGTCAGCAGCATTGCACTGCGTGCCCACCGTTACTAGACGCGGCCTGGCCCCTCTGCGGGCTGCGTCAGCATAGGGAGCGCAGGAAAGCATTCTGTGCTTATTTCGCGCCTCTCCGTATGTTATCTTCTCAGTCACCTTTATATTGATTACTTCCTTTTCGGCCTGAAAGGCTGCACAGGACCGCGAGTATGCAGGGTGGGTGCCCTCACAGTTCACACATTTGTAGTCAGTTGCACTGCAATTATCGGTTGCATGGTCATGTGCGCTGCATTTTGCACATGTAAGGCGTCCTCGACATGTCTGGCTACTATGCCCGTACCGCTGACACTTTAAGCACCTGCGGGGGCTTGGTATGTACGGGATAACTTTGCATCGGATGAATTCCACATTGATAAATTCAGGAATTGTGCTCCGGTTGAAGGTGAGAACAATATGTTTCGTTTTTATTTCTTCATTCTTTCGCCTGGTTGTTATTCTTCGTACTGCTGTTACACCTTGGTTCTGTAGGCCCTCAAGGAGATCTGATTCTGTTTCGTTTAAGAGGTCTCGCTCAGAAACCACTCCCTGGCAGCTGTTAAGACTGCGGTGGGGTGATACTTGAACGTCAAGGTGAGCAAATGTTTTTGTTGTGAGGAGGTTGTCAGACTGACTTTTGTCTGATACTTCTATTAGCAGGTCACCAGATCCTAGTTTTTTCGCTTTATATAGTTTGCCCCAATGATGGCCTTCAGAAAGTTGGCAATCAGAAAGACTGGCAGTTCATTCACTGGTTTAGATTCGGTTATAGAGCGCAAGACAAGAAATTTTGGAATGTTCTCAGTTGGTGTCGTGATTTTTGGCGTCACTTCGGTGCGACTCCTTTTCGGGGGTCGATCAGGTTTTTTTAAAGGTAGTTTTTCCATGCAGTATAGATAGCTTAAGGGGTCCTAATATATGTCGCCTCTGGTTCACCCTTATACGCAGAGGAGGCTCCGGAGCCCCTCGCCTGGTGGACAGGCGAGGAGCCCATCGGCGGAGACTTGACCACGGCCTCGACCGCCACCGTTCAAGGTTTCTTCCCTCCACCTCTCAACCTTTCGCCACGGTACGGATGACAGCTTCAGTATGGGGACTCAGGGTCCGTGGTGGCGCCAGGCACCAACCACCTAGTTTACACAAAGTACAACAGCATCCCTTGACGGAATCGTTATATAGCTCGTTCAAAAACTATCGTGTCCCAAGCGAAAAGCGTTTTTACTGAAATCATTTATGCGCCCTTATGAATATTTGTGCGCCTTGCGTGAATATTTTGTGGTACAAACAGCCCTTTGTTACTTCCATACCACGGGATTCACTCGCGTATTATTGCTAGCTTCCTTGTAACACAGTTTTGGTGACAGTACTACACGACTAGGCGGAAATAATTTTGTGTTTGTCTGGCCGAACATAACAAAAAACTAAAAATGTCTATACGTGGGATGGAAATCAACCAGCCAAGCATGAAGCTCGCGCGTGCGCTGCTGTTTTCGCTCACAAGTGCCTACGCTTCGTGGGGCTCACAGTCGATTTTGTGAAGACGCATGAAGCTCGCGCGTGCGCTGCTGTTTTCGCTCACAAGTGCCTACGCTTCGTGGGGCTCACAGTCGATTTTGTGAAGACTAAAAAAAAAAAAGAAAATGATGCTTATAATCTGCCTGCATTAACCCGTTTTCCAGCATGCTTACGTCCTATGAGTTTCAAGCGTTTGGTAGGACTTTAGGTCGTCCGCAAGCGGCCGTGCCAGTTCATTGAACAAAAATCATAGCATGCATGCTTGCCGAGACTGTCATCTTTTTCAACGCAAAAATTGCTAATAGGTGCGTATAATACGGAGTGACGCATATTGTGCCGGATGCGAATATGGCTATCGCAAGATTTGAAGCAAAAATTGCACAGCAGCGGAAAGCTTCCCGCCGCTCGTTGCAGCAGGGAGACCCGGCTGAAAGGAGCGCTTTTGCCCACCAAGCCCGGCGCGACCCACCGTCACGTGCCTCCCTGACGTCACATTGTTTGGAAATAGGGAGAGGTCCATTGGCAGGATAGCATTTTAGCCAATTTGCTTTGAGGCAATCCGCATTAGCGGCAAAGAACGCGAAACAGATTTACCAGCGGCAGGCTTCGGGCGCTTGTGTGCATCGCATGTGCGTGAGACAATAAATATCGTTACAATAAAAAATAAAAACTTCGGTAAACTTAACTTGGCTACACGAATAAAAAATAAAAGTACACAAATTGACACCGACGACCGTTCTGTTCGGTGTCTTGCAAACCACGCTCAGTGCAGACACTTGGCCGTGTCCCACTCTGAAGGCTTTCCTTCGTTTCCTTTTCCTTTTTGCCTCCTTCTTTGTACTAGTGAGACGCCCAGCGTGCGCTTTTGGAACCTGGCAGTCGCGGAGCCAATATGGTTCGGCGTCGGCGGTAACAGGAATCCTCGTCGCCTCATCGGCGCTCGTTCACGGCCCTTTCTTGGTTCGGATCTCTGGGTGGTCTGGCGTCCGCATTTAGTTAGGCAGCCAGCGCGTGCACAAACACACGCAGACAAACACACAAACTTGCGACCGGCCACTTGGCCGACGTTGAGGGCGATGAAACCGACGTCTCCTGACAACCCTTTCAAATGTGAAATTTTTAATTCTGTCCCCGATACGCACAGTACACGTTAGAAAGTAGTCCTTCCTATTTTCTAAGATTTCCACTCCGAAAATGGCCTTCAAATTTGCGTGTTTTTTAGAAGCCGTACTTTAGCAGGTATATGGAGAAATGAGGAGCTTCATCCGCCCGCCTCCCGCGTTATCAAATTCTAGCCGAAGAGGGCGCTGATCGCTTGCTTGAAGAGATAGAACAGCAGTTGAAGGATGACAAAATAGGTGTGTACGCTCTTTGCGAGACTCATCTCAGGGATCCGCCGTTTATAGAAGGCTACGTCTGGGAAGGGTGCAACAGAACGAGAACGGAAAAAATGGGTGGAGGGGTAGGTATGTTGATACACCAGGGAACAAATTGGCAAAGAATTAAATCATCTTGTAAAGAGCATATCTGGGTTTCAGGAACAATTGCCGGCATAAGGACATGGCTAGGGGTAGTTTATTTAGGAACAGGACATTAATGCAG
Organism: Amblyomma maculatum; assembly: GCF_055883805.1. Classification (NCBI taxonomy): domain Eukaryota; kingdom Metazoa; phylum Arthropoda; class Arachnida; order Ixodida; family Ixodidae; genus Amblyomma; species Amblyomma maculatum. The sequence continues at coordinate 2,064,229 of NW_028146743.1, read as the reverse complement.
GCAAGAAAACAGGGATCTTGTTGAATGTCTCAGTGACGATATAAGCCAGTTTGGAAACGGGGCCAATATTATTCTACTGGGGGACATGAACGGCCACACCGACGATCTGGATGGATACACGGATTGTAACGGCAAGCTAATGCTAGATTTCTGTGAGCGACACGATCTAGTTATAGTAAATAGAGAAACAAAATGTGAAGGCCAAATCACGTGAGAATTACGCAACAGGCAGACGACCATTGACTATTGTCTAATGTCGCAGGAAATTTATAGCAAGGTCACAAAAATGGAAATAGACGAAGAAGGGGAGTGTAGTCTGGGAAGTGATCATAAACGTATTAGTCTGCAGATGGGGCCCTTGATGAAAAGAGAAATGGAACTTAGACAAAACGTAAACGCAAAATTAAACTACGATCAAATAGCGCAGATAGCAGCAGACATAGAAGAAGCAATAGAGAAAAGCCCCATGGAAGACTGGGATTATGAACAGGTAGAACTACTACTCATAAGGAGTAAAATTCAGGAGGTTAAAGTAGCAAACCGCTGGAATGGAAAGAGGAAGCCACGGAGCTGGTGGAATAAGGAAATCAGGGAAGCTATTGAACAACGACGGGCTGCTTCAAGGGAACACCGAATGGCAAAGAAAGCACAGGCTTCTCAGGAGGAAATCGACCAAAAATGGGAATCATATCGACAAAAGAAACTTCAAGTGCAGGCCCTCGTCCAAAGTAAAATAAGACAGTCCACCGATCGCTGGATGGCTGATATACACGATGCCTCTAGAGGAGGAGCAAGAAAATTCTGGAACCATATAAGCTGGCTAGGGAAGAAGAATCAAAGAAAGCAAGATCGGATTCAAGATAACGAGGGAAATTGTTTAAAGGGAGACAACGCAGTGAACTACATTACATCAGTTATAGCCGAGTCATTTAAGAGCGACGATAGGGTAATCTCCGCAAATCAGGAAGCAATACAAGGTAGCAAAATACAAACCACCTTAGAACTGACCAATCTAAACTGGAAAAAGGCAGAAAAAGATATTCCTAAAAGCACATCTACAGGAATAGATGGAATTCCAATCAAGCTGATTAATGAACTCGGTCCAAAAAGCAAGGAAACGTTGTTAAAAGCTCTGGAAACAGTCATAACGAATAAGCAAATTCCGGACAGCTGGCGGCAGAGTAAAATGAATTTGATTTATAAAGGGAAAGGAGACAGGATGCACATAAAATCCCACAGGACGATTACCATAACATCTGTTATGTACAGGTTAGCCATGCAGGCGATGCAATTAAAGGTGTAAGCATGAGTAGAAAGTAACAAGATACTCGGAGAAGTTCAGAACGGCTTTGGAAATGGTAGGCGCTTAGATGACAGCCTGTTCGTGCTTACCCAATGCATCGAAATATCTAGAGTGGAAAATAGACCTTTGTATTTGGAATTCCTGGACATAAACGGGGCGTACGACAACGTAAGCAGGGAACTCCTGTGGGACATATTAAAAGAAGAACGTATCGGTTATGAGATAATAGAGTTCCTACAGGAAATATACCGAGATAACAAAGTATAAATTACGTGGGAAGGGATAAGAAGTACGGGGGATGTCAAAGTATGCAAAGGATTAAGACAAGGCTGTCCTCTATCACCGGTGCTGTTCATGCTTTATATGATAAACCTGGAACGGAAGATACAAGACAGTAACCTAGGTTTTAACCTGTCATATAGATTAGGTGGAAAGGCGGTAGAGCAGCGCCTCCCCGGTTTGATGTATGCAGACGATATTGTGCTGCTAGCTGAGAGTCTGGAAGAATTGCAAACTCTAGTTAAGTATTGCGGAGACGAAGGGGACGCTCTAGGCTTCAGTTTCAGCGCAGTTAAGTCGGGTCTGATGATTTTAAACGGCTCAACTGATCAGGGTCTTAAAATACAAGGCCTTGAAATACCTAGAGTAGCAAAATATAAATATTTGGGGGTATGGGTAAACGAAGGATTGGCATACATTGGAAAGCATGAGCAATCGCTTAAGGCCAAAGGGCGAGGGAATGCCGGGATAATGAAGCATAAGGCATTGTGGGGATACAATAGGTATGAGGTATTGAGGGGTATTTGGAAAGGCATTATGGTGCCAGGACTTACTTTCGGAAATGCGGTTTTGTGCCTAAAATCAGAGGTACAGTCGAAATTAGAAACAAATCAGAGATCCGTTGGACGATTAGCACTAGGTGCCCACGGCAAAACTACAAATGAGGCGGTACAGGGAGATATGGGCTGGGCATCTTTCGAAGTACGGGAAGCTCAGAGTAAAATATTATATGAGGAACGCCTGAGGAAATTGGACAGTAACAGATGAGCAGCTAACGTATTTAAATACCTGTACTTAAAACGCGTTGACTCACAATGGAGGAAAAGAACTAGGAAACTAACTAGTAAGTATGCTAGTAACAAGGACGGAGAAATAAAGAGCATTAAGCAACAGGTGAAAAACACGGAAGGTAAAAATTGGATAAATTCGATGGAAAAAAAACAGAGTGTGGAATTATACCGAAAGTGGAAAATACAGATCAGGAAGGAAGATTTCTTTGATAACTCAAGAGGCAGTGCCCTACTTTTTGAAGCAAGATCAGAGTGCCTTAGAACACGCAGCTACAAAAAGAAATTTAACAATGGAGATGACGCATGTGCTGTATGTGGAAACTGCAGTGAAACAATTGACCATATTATACTCGAATGCAATGGTATCCATTCGGAAGTTGATGCAGGCGCAATCACTGTTCCTGAAGCTCTGGGGTTTAGAGATAACAGTGCCCGGGTGAATAAACCGGCGGTGGAAACTAGCAAAAAACGGCTGGAAGATTTGTGGCTTAAAAGCAGAGAAGTGACAATGTTAGTAATGTAGGAGCAAAATTTTATAAATAGAATGATGGTTTAGTTAACCATTCTAAATCAATAATTAAGATATATGGAGAAAAATGAGCATGATAGCTACTGCTACCACCCCGTTTCAAAGGGGACGCTCCTATATTTCATCCATCCATCCATGGAACGCTGCCTGGCCCAGCTTAGGATTCCTCTACGTGTCGATCGAATATTTAGGGGAATCCCCCAAGGCGAAGTAGATTTTTAATAAGGGAGTAATTATTGATTAGCATCCACCCAAGCGTAGCCATACGGCAACAAAGGCAGCTATAAAGATTTCTCAGAATTAAAGAATTCGTCCTGATCCGGGCATTGAACCCGGGACCACCGCTTTTCCGGGGCAGTCGCTCTACCCCCTCTCCCGCAGTCCGAAGGTCCGTGGTTCGATTTTCAAGCCTCCTAAATTAACCAGATTTCATGCTCAGCTCAGTGACTTTGCTTTGGTTATAGGAACACCGCTAAACATTCGGCGACAGTCTACATATTTTTACTTTTTCCTGAATACATATGGCACAGTTGAGATAACATTTCCACGTGGTGTGGACAGTGAACGGATAATGAGAGGAGGAAGTGTAGCTGTTAAATTAATTCCGGTATGAGCATCGGCAGTGCTGGTTTTATATGCGATTCAAAGTGTAATTGTGCGGTCAGCTGTGTCGTTCTCTCCGTCGCTTCTGAGCGCACAGCCGCTGGACTGAGGAAAAAAAAAAGGAAACAATTAAGCGGCTCGGCTTACTGAACACGACGAGCAGAGAAGTTTCCTGAAAAATAAAAATAACAGCATTACCACAAGAGTTGTTCAAATTATCATAAAAGGACTGCTTGCTTTTTGTTAACGAGCAATAAATTTTAGTGTACATAATACTGCGCCATCTGGCGCTCGAAAGCTGTCGCTTGCATTGCGTGTGACTATTTCGAGCCCTATTGTCAACAATTCTTCACTTTGTTAAATTATGACGCACGCGTGACGTGTGCAGCAGGACGGTGTCAGGTTACGTAACGACAGAATTCGTTTGCGTATTTTAAAGAGAAAAAAATCGAAAAAAACGGTGTCATCTTCTACTATATATCGGCGCAAATTATGAAAACGACCTTTGAGAAAATGGAGCCGCTGCGGTTCATTCCGCGATTCGGACGTCTCCAGTTGCATTGAGAGCGAGTGAACGTTGTTGCGGCGTTGCGGTATGGTTGGGTCATGAAAGGAAAGCAGTCGGGCATTCGGCAGCAGCTACGAACGAAGAGGCCGAGTGAGTTTACGAGACGAGAGCAGGCAGTGTTAAAGCTGAAGAGCAAGAACGGCACCGGGTTATTCGAAATCGCTTGGCACAGAGGGGAAAGTGACATTGCTCCTCATAAGCTCTGATGACATCCCGCATTCATGTATCGACGACATTTCAGTGGAAACACTAAAACTCGTAACTTTTATCAGTGTCGTCGCGAGGGGAGTGCGGGATGCGGTGCGCACCGGGTGCAGCTGGGCAGTGAGAGGGAGGAAGGTGCGGGGGGGAAATGAATTATTGTGTAAAGACGCCCAAATGCGCGCATTGGTGCCGCTGAGACACTGACTGTCAAGTGTGATCTCAGAAGGAACTATTCTGTTACGAGGGGTGCTTGAAAACACATGCCTTAGTTTATGCCAGAGACTCCACGCCATTTTAACCTTGGACCGGGCCTGTGAACGTGCGTGTACCACGCTGGAAACACCAGCCTTAACTCTATACCCATCGGAAACCCTGTGCGCGGGAGCGTGTTAGCCGCGCCGCCGCATCAACTCTTTTTCTGTGTGTGCATTTCATTCTCCTTTCTCAAGCGATGACCACTGGCAGATATCTCCGGCAGTCTTATGCCTTTTATCCATGATTAAAAATAGCGCAAAATATGTTTTTTTGTCTTGTTTATTTGTATCCAGTGCCTTCCTCGCTTCCCGGCCCAGTCACACATCCACCTCACACTTCCAAAACGCCGAAAGGCACGGAACGCCTGTTGCTCAGTGGAATGGCAAGTCTGTTCATTACGTGCTGACTAGAAAAACAATAATAATAATAATAATAATAATAATAATAATAATAATAATAATAATAATAATAATAATAATAATAATAATAATAATAATAATAATAATAATAATAATAATAATAATAATAATAATAATGAGATGAGGGCACCTTTAGCAGGGCCAGGTGCTTTAGAAGGGGAATTGAGAGTGAGTGTACCCAAGGGTGCTAGATATTGCATTATGCGGTTCTTACCATTTTTTTTTTCTCAAAAAAGGTAAAGGCATGATTCAAATTAGAAACGCAAAGGAAGCAAAAAAAGGCTACGAAAAGAAGTTTCGCGCTTAATATTTTCAGTTGGTATCGCATCATTGTGCGTTGGTAACTGTGCAGTCTGAATACGGAAGTCAGCTTGCGCCTTTTGGAGGAAAGAAGAGGAGAAAAGTTAAATGTAGAGAATGAAAAGTAAAAGGCTTCCACCTATTCATGTGGCATGTGAAAGACTCTGCTTGGGGCCCAACTACAACGTGTGCTTTCATACTGGGCAATCACCTGTCTGAAGACACTTGCTCAGTGAATTTCCTCGCAACTTACACGTGCTAGTGTTTTTGCCGATTTTGGAAATGTCTGCTTTTGATGTCATGATTGGCAGAATTATCAGTCGCGGGGCACTATCGCTACATCTAAGTATTAAAAAGAATAAAACAAAGCCACTCGCATTGCTTAGTTGGGTGCACTGAGAACATGACTTCAAAGAAAACCACGACGACAGAGGAGGTAGAAAGGAAGTTGCGATCCGCTGCTTAAAACGCGGAGATGCGAGGGGGGGGGGGGGGGGGGGGGCGGTGCCACTCCGAGCCTCCGCACCGGGTGCTGGTGATCCTAGCGACGCTACTGTCTCTCATTGTCAAAACAATGCAATGCAGATCAATAATAAGATATTATTAGCTTCTGGATCTGTTACTTAAGTAAAAAAAAAAAAAAAAAAAACAGATTAAGCAGCACGGAAATCAGTTAACACCATCATGTGATTAGAGCGTATCCTCAATAAGTGCTGTGGAGTACTTATTTCTGTTTTGCTGAATATAAGCAAGTAGCGAGCCTGCATGCATACTTGAGGAAAATTTTACATTAAGCACATCACACGAGGCAAGGAGACATGTACCATGTACATGGCACATACCTTACTTTAATAAAAGAAAAGAGGCCGTCTGTAATTTTGCTTGTTCTTTTCATCGTGGAAAGGCCGTTAATCGTTTGAACATTGAACTGACTGCATATAATGCTAGGCAAAACTAAGCAGGTAAGATGCCCTTCCGGCGTGTCGCAAGTGCAGACCCATGTGAAATGCAACAAAGTTTTGTCTTATGCTCTCAGAGATAGCCCCAGCTGCCTGCCCAGCTTTACACATAAACACCATGCGTAGGGCCCTGAACATTAAGCATTTGCCTAAATATGCCTAAATAGGAGAGTTGTGCACTTGTCTGCCTTTTTGTCATTTTGGGGGGAAATACTACCTTTTTAATCTCACTTGCTATCTATAGATGCATAATACGGTATTTCGATACTCGGTGTCGTTTTTGAAGTTTGAGACATTTCCCTAAGTATCGTGAAAGGCGCGCGCCGATGCAAGACATAATTAGACGCGGGTGGCGCCAAACGTTTTTCTGGAAGAGCAACTAGAGCAGCCGAAGTGGGAGTGCGACCTCCTTCAGTGTAACCCGACCTCCGAATCGGCGCCGTCCATGCGGGGACCATCGCCTCAACGCACTTCGTCCAAGCAGGGACCGTCGCCTGAATGCGCGCAGGACTCACACGCTTGGTCCACTCGCGGCCGCTTACCCCTTCGCCGAGAATGGCCACGTCTTTGCTTGCCGCTTCCAGAACAATCGACGCTGACTTGAGTGGTGCTCACAATACTTGGGTTCGACAGCGCTCTCCGTTTCATTTCGTGACATGCCGGAAAAGGCATTGAGAGGTACGCGTTGCAGGCAGTGGGTTTCAGTTAGAAGAGCCTTTTTTTTTTTTTTTTTTCGCTGATGCAACTGTGCTTTGCTGCAAAATGTGCCGAACCGCAGTGTCAAGTGTAGTCGACGCAGTTGTTTAACAAGACGAAAGGAATTGGTTTCATTGTCCCTTCGTTTCGTCCACACTCGCTCGAATGGTGTACAAACACGCACTGCTCCAAAGGGTCCGTTTCGTCGGCGGCATTGTCCACTCGGTCCCTCTCACCGCACCCTCCTCCACCAGATGCTCGAGAGCGAAGCGGTCGAGTAACCTGAGGTGCTGGCGAGCGGCGTTGCAGCGGAGCAGACCAAAGTTCCAGTGAGTTTAGAGCAAACCCTTGCGTTTTTTTTTTTTTCTTGCTCGTAGGTTGCTTGGCCATAGTCGATTTCGGTGTATGAAGGCCATTTGCCGCTGGCCGAGGAGGGAGCTCCGCTGCCGCGGGAGAGAATCCGCCGGAAAGCCAAATCGTTCCGACCGATTCTTGCCGACGAATATTTTCCGCCGAATTCCATCAGCCAATAGGAAGGCGAGGAAGTTGAGCCGGCGCAGCCCGCGGCTTCGGCCGGTTAGGATCCCTCAGGTGCCAACATAGCAACAGCGTACTCGCAATCGACCATCGGCTCGCAATAAGTGACGGTCATAGCCGAAATAAATAAAACTATGAGAAAAGTAATTTACCGAGCGTTGGGCCCATGAAATAACAAAAACATAAAGCGCTTGTTTCTCAAGTTTTTCTTGCACTGCGTATAAACAAACCGAGCCCTCGGTCATCGCAACGCTTCCTGAAAGGTTTACATACAAATAAGATTTAGTTACCAGCAAAATAGTGTCCTCGCTGCTGCGCTTGCCAGTTTTGAAGCTTCGTCTAGTTTTTTTTTCTTGAAGGTTTGTGCTACAGCTCCGTGTCCATGCGAAAATTACGTCCACGGTAGCAGAGCATGACTGAAGAGCCGGCGCTCATACATTTGCCAGCGCTGTGAAACTCCACATGTTAAAATGATTCCAGTGCACAATATAGTGCGCATAGGCATCCAGAACATTAGTTGCAAGTCGTGAGAGCAGGCAGTAAGCTCCGATGGTCAAAACGTTGTAATTTTTAGAGCGGTAGCAGTCGCCTGTACACCTCGAAGCATGAGGATCCAACTTTATAAATGCGGCCTTGACATAGCATGCAAGCATTTCTCGGTTGCCAGTGGAAAAGATACTGCCCATGGATGCTCGCCTATCTTCCTTCGTCGTTGGAGGGTAACAGTGAGCCGTGTGTGACGCTGATCTCTGGCGCGTCTGGTTCTCTGTCTGTCAATGTGGCAGCGAGTGATATGCTCCATTCAGGTTCATGGGCCGAAATCCTTGAGTGTCTCAGAGGAGGACATGGACAACACAGCGCCTCTGAAGCGTCCCGCAGATGATGAGGTGTGTATCGATGGTGCTGGCCAGAAGGCACACTCTGCAGAGGACACGGGAAGGGTGACTTTAAGGAGGAGGGCGATGTCTGCCCGAAAGGCCACGAATTTGCAGGCGGGAAACCCCATTCCAGGGGATGATGTTTAATAGGACTAGTATCAAAAACAGCTAGCGTCGCAGCACATTAAGTCACTACCCTTAACGTCAGGAGTATGCGTAATTGTCGGAGGCAGCAGCAGTTAAGGCATCTGTTAAAGAAATGGAGTGTGTCTGTAGCAGCAATTCAGGAAACAAAGTTGTCCTCCGATGAAGAGACGGAAGCTGCTCTCGAGCAGTTTTTGCCGGAATATAACATTATTGTTAGCCACGCTAGGGGCTTGTGCGGAGGGTGTTGCTATTTCTGGCAAAACGATAGAGATGACAGCCATGTCTTATTGCATAGATGACGAGGGGTGACGTATATGCTGTGACCTCGCAATCTCAGGTGTGGAGTGGCCAATTATTTGTGTTTACGCCCCCGTCAAGCAGCGAGATAGAATGCTTTTTTTTCTGTCATTAGTTAACCATTTGTGCACAGATCGCAAAATTATATTGTTAGGATATTTTAATTGTATTTGTAGGGATGAGGACCGATCAGTGTTATGTAAGAGATATGGCCCTAGTGCTGCCTTACCTAACAATTTGGTTTGTGAATATAATCTTGTGAATGTGGAGCAGAAAAAAGGCGACAGTATTCATTTCACTCATTTGCAGTTCTCCTCCAATGCCCGCATCTAACTGAGCTACATGAGCTAGAGAGGCTTAGCCCGGGTGCCTATGTTGAATAAATTAATAACGTAAAGGCAGAGCTTCAATAATTTGCGAAGGTATAGGACCCGAAGGTTTCTTGATGAGAAACCTTCACGTCGGGCCCTGAGTGATGAAAGAGAGAATGCTCTTACGAAGGAAATATTGGAAATTCTGTATGTTGATTGCACATACAGAGATCTTCCTAGTATTCTTGCTGCTTTCTATGCCTATTATCGAAAGCTGTTCGGTAGTGGTGAAGATCCAAATCAGGGTTCCGATTATAATCCCTTACTTGAGAACTTGCCTCGACTAGACGATGACAAGTGGGCTGTAATAGAGGGACCCATCACTTTGGACGAAATTAAGTCAGGTTTTTCAGGCCTTCGGAACCAAAAATCTCCTGGTCCAGATGGTATTAATATCGAATTCTGTAAAACATTTTCGCCTTGCCTAACGCCTGTTTTGATGGAACTTTTCCAAGCATCTTATGATGTGGGTTTCTTGCCTCCCACTTTCTGTTCAGGCCACACAATATTAATTCCGAAAAGTAAAGACACTAATCGGTTGAAAACTGTTGAAGGATCTCGTCCAATTTCCCTCTGTAATGTTGATTACAAAATTTCTGCCAAGGTTCTTTGTTGTCGTTTGCAGTTGGTCATTATGAACTTGATAGGTTCGGATCAGGTATGTGGTATCAGAGGGCGCAGTATTCAAACACACATCCATATTGCACGTTAGGTAACCGAGACAGTATCAGATGAGACCGGCCAAGTAGGTCTGATTCAAATTGACCTGGCGAAGGAGTTTGATAAAGTTCGGCACGATTCCTTGTTCGCGGTCTTGCAGCATGCAAACATTGGTGACGTTTTGATCAAAGGCATAAGGCTGTGATATATGAACTCGTACACAAGACTAATTGTTAATCCTGAGCTAACGAAATCAATAACACTGGAAGCGTCTCCGTCAAGGATGTCCACTGTCTCCACTATTGTTTGCCTTATATCTAGAACCCCTCTGTCTCAGTATAATTAACAGTGCAGCCATCCGTGGTTTCTCTCTGGCTCAATGTGTAGTTAAGATTTTAGCCTACGCGGACGATATCGCTCTTTTTTGTTCTGACAAAAAGAGTGGACTAGAGGCTTTACACTTGACGGAACAGTTTTGCGATTTATCAGGCGCGGCTCTTAATTTCGATAAATCCAAAGGTTGAAAAATTTGGGCACTATAGACCAAGCCAGTTTGGAGGCATATGCTGGGATTGTAGTCCTCTTCAGTACCTAGGAGTTCCGTTGCACCAAATTCGCAACAGCGCAGCTTACTGGGATTCACAAATCGTACCTATGCGGCGACAAACGCAGGCTTGGATGGGCAGGGAACTCTCAGTGTTTGCTAGGGCACAGGTCTGTAACATATATTTGCTTGCATAGCTTGCGTATGTCCTTAAAGTCCTGCATTGTGCGAGGAGGGAGTTACAAGATATACACAAAATATTTGCAACATTTGTGAGGCGCTCTCAATGGGAGCCCATGCGGCGTGACTTGTTCCTTCCCTTAGAGTTTGGTGGAGGGGGCCTTGTTCGCTTGTTTGTGCATCAACTTGTTTCCTGTTTTTACATTTTCAAATTGGCAAACCACCCGTTTCTTGTAGCTGTGCTCATTAGGCGTCTTAGTCCTCATTTGCCTTACTTATTCGCACCGACTGGGCAGGCTCGTGAGGGGCCTTTATGGGGATTCCCTAAGGAGGTTGCTGCACTTTCAATTTTCTCACTGTGCATTTCTCTGTAGATTACATGTATAGCATCTCGAGAAAGCAGATGACCCAGACTCTCACTGAGTCTTTGTTGCCTACACCGTTGTATCGGCAGCCTATCTGAGGTTTTTGGACACCACTGTTCTGAAGCGTGTTAGGCAAATGTGCATTCAGGCGGCTGCAAAAACGTTCTTTTTCAAACCACACACAGCGACGACGCCTGTCAAGACATTTCTTCATGATAAGGAGATATTTGTGCCCTGGACGGTGAATTGCCGTCTCTGTAACGTGCCTGAGACAATTGATCATTGCTTTACTCTGTGCCGAGATGCTATGTTTTTTGGGGACATACTACAAAGAACTCTTAAGAAGGACATTGAAATTACACCATATACTATTAGACTTTTGCCTCCTGACAAAAACTCTATCGCGCTTTACGATGTATTTGTGTTGATGGGACTATTCAGTCTTTGGACAAGCCGCATGATCGACAGGCCTACAGAGCCGCCAAGATCGTCCAAATCCGTGTTTCGGGAGCAGTGTGCATTGGTGAGGAGTGTATGCTGCACGTGAAGAACCTCCAAACTGGATGCCGTATCTGGATGCATGTGTTTGCGTCCCAGAGTTTTGATGTTTTGATTATGGTGCATTTTGGGCTAGGGATATGACGGGCTCGTATTAAGCAGCCCGGTAACTTTAGACATGGACAAGTTTAAGTGGAGTTTTTCCTTTTTTTTACGGAAGTTTTTCCATGCAGTAAAAAAAAAAAAAAAAAATCTCGCGTGGCCAAGTGGTTAGCGCACAACGCTACGGAACAAGATGTAGTGAGTTCGAATGGCGCTACGGCTGTTGTTTACTTTAGAAAATTGGTTTTTTTCAGCATTTTAGCTTGTTTATTGTATTTGAGGTGCTTCGTTACTTTTTAGTTTTTACTTTTTATACCAGGCCCTTTTTCGCTATGCGATCAGCACAACAGGGAAGGATGCAATAGGGGAAGAATGGCATTTCCAATAAAATCGTCGCTGTCCTTGGCATAAGAGGCAAGTATGCCCCTTTGTCTACGATGCCCGCAATTAGCACGTTGAAGCTCTTGTTGCCACAGTATGTAGGTCAGATGTGCCATGATTTAGTGAAGAATTCAGTGATAATGCGTTATTCCTTCGGCACTTAGCATATGTATGCTTTTCGTGGCGTACGTAGCAGCAGTCGAGCGGTCAGGTCAGGGTTAACGGGAGCTCGCAGTCGAAGCGGCGACGGCGGCGATATGTTGGCTCAGAAGTGTGAACGAAGGAGCGTGTCGGCGGCAGCAGATTTCGCTCGCTCTCGCCCCTCAATGCTAAAGTGTGAACGAGGCTTAAATCATATGTTTCACATGCAAGCGAAAACGCTGGCGATTTCTGCCGCGGCGACGCAAAAAACCTGTTCGTCCTTAGGCGGGTGCCAAGTTCGTCCCCGTAATTCACTACGTTTGGCCTTTGCTTTCAGTAAAAAAAAAAAAAATAATAATAATAATAAATAAAAAAATAAGAACATATGCAGGCTTTCGCCCGTGCAGATTTTTTTTACTATACTGGCAACCGAGGACTCGTGCTGTTGCGTTTGAGCCACCTTTAACTTTGCGATGCCGGGGACTCAATTAAGGAACCGTTGTGAGAAGCGCGTCGTCGAGTAATTTCTCATTCTGCATCCATAGCAAGGCTTGCTTTGTGTCTTAAGCGCAGAATATTTTGTATTTGTAGCGATTCCATGACATCAAAGTAAATGTTTTATAACCGTTCTTCATCTTCGACCAGGGCATTCATAGCGGCCTTCGAGGAGGGGGGCAGGGAGTGAAGGGCGCTGCGGGTATAATTAGCTCCCCCTAATACAGAACCCTGCGCACCCCTTGCTCGGTGCTGTGATCCATCACTTGTTGAAACTCTTTCTCTGTTTCTCTTGGTCCCTCGGACATTCTCAATTTTGGCCTCCGTAGCCTAAGCAAGCTGGCGCCAAGCTTCAGTGCGATGGCGTCATGAGCGGTCTCTCCTGTCACGTTTCGTGGGCGAAAGTTTAAAAACTCACTGAATGGCGCTGCCTTCGTAGCTCGGTTTACTCTATTGTTGATTCCCATTGCACCTGCGTTAGGGTTTCGTCCCAGTCCTTTTCGTCGCTTCGTTCTGATAAACTACCATTGGCGGACGTTATCATTCTGTTGTAACTCTCGACCTGCCCGTTGGACCTAGGTGTGTGCACGCTGCGTTCTTTACGTCAGTTATGATGAGTGACTTCCACTACTTCTTGTACAGCAGGTCGGTGTAACTGGTTGCCAAGGTCGGTGCTGAATCTTCGTGAACCCCCGAAGATGGCAACAAGGTGCCCTAGAAAAGAATTTGCGTAGCTCGATGCGGTGCTTCTCACAGCGCGAATGATCGCAAACTTTGCAAAGCCATCCATGTACACAATGAGTTTTGGGTGCTTGAGTGGTCTGAGCAGCGTGTTTATCCTGCGCTGGAACGTGCTCGGTGCGTCGATAAGTTCAAATGACATTCGCGCTACATCCTAGTGCTTGTCCGGAGTGACGAACACCGTGTTCTCTCGGCAGTCTTCATCTACCGGCGCCTGATAATAACAGCGCGCAAGGTGAACACCCGTGAGAAGTCGTTCGTCGTGTAGCCTGTCAAGTTGATCATTAATTAACGGGAACGGATTCCCGTCCTTCTAAGTTATTTTCTTGAGTAGTGGGAAGTCTACAGAAAGCTGTTTCTCGTCGTTCTTTTTCGATACAAGTAGGATAGGGCTCGCGTAGGCGGAGTTAGATTCCGTCACTACTCCAGTCTCTTTAAGTTCGTCCATCATTTGTGTGCTAGACGGTATGTGCGGTACGTTACCGCAGTTTCCTTGGTCAACACAATCCTCATTTGCGTTGCGTGTGCGCACCCGATTTTCGAGAGAACAATCTTCTAAGCAAAGCGTGCGCCGTGCGGCAAATCGGAAGCAGTTTTACGCAATGTGCGGCCGTCGCTGTGGTGGCGCCGCTCCGTGGCCGCCTTAGCAAACGCTCGACCGCCGCTATGGCCTCCGAGATTTCCTCCGCTCACGTGTTTCAAAGGCGCGCGCGATGGTAATCTCGGAGGCCATGCCGCCGCTTGTCTTGAAATAGCATTTTTTTTTCTCCTTTTTTTTTTTTTTTTTCGCGCGCAACCAAGAATTGCGTTTTGATCGCGCGTGAAATTAGAGTACGCGACGTCCGACGCAGTAAAATCGCTGGCGCGGGGTTTCAGACAAGGAGAACATGGTGAAATGTAGAGAATTTGTTTCCTGTTTTTTTTTTTTTTTTTTTTTTTTTTCATGATCTTTTAGAAAATATCATCTGGCTCTTCTTCCCTTTTAAGGTGTGAGTCACCCATTGTGCGTGCATTGAACATGATTTCTAAGGGATACCTAACTTCGAGGCTCGTGCGTCTCTCTTTGCGCTGGCTCCTCGTCTTCACCTATGCGCGAGCGGTGCTAGTCGTGACGACGGTGTTTAATTTCGCTAGGAGCGCTACTAAATGCAGGTACTAACAGGCTGCGCCGTACACACGAGCTGTTCCTTACTTCACTTATGCAACCAGACCGACACAAAGGTGAGCGAACTGTGCTCGCTGTCAGCGTCCTGTGGATTGAATTTTAACTTGATTCTTACCACTGCAGCTGACATATATGCATGCTCATGATTGAAAATGGGATACGATCGTATCAGGCTCAATTCTGCGGCAAAAACGACCTTGCGCTTTCGAAAGTATTAGCCACCTCCGTATATGTGCAAAAGCAGCTGCCTTGTATACTAATACTCGCTTTTTCGGTAATTGCAAAGCTTAATTCTGAATGCCGTGTATATACGCACCTTGATCCTGCACGTAGCATAGAGATGCAATTTCTGCCTGGCGTTGTTGTACGCGCGTTTTTCTCTGCATCCATTTATTTTGGCATACCAGAATTCCCTTCATGACTTGCCATTTTTGCTAAATCTCACTGCGCGTTTTTCCACTTCGCGTATTTTCCTTTATATATATATATATATATATATATATATATATATATATATATATATATATATATATATATATATATATATATATATATATATATAACATGGAACGTTTTTTTAACCATGCACGTTTTCACGACACGGTTGTAGATACATTGTGGAAAATAGCAAGGCTCATACCTTTCACGTTAAGCAGTTTAGTTCGAGAAGGCATACGTACGCGATTCGTTTAGTAGGCACAATGGCATTTTGGGAAATAAAATATTGTAAATTTGTTTCACAGTTTTGCACAATGACAGTTCCGCTCACGTGCGCCAGCGTCACAGCCTCCAGGCAATCCCGGAACCACATCGTCGGAGGTGTGTCGTGTGCTCGCTATACTGGAAGCTTTAAGATAAGGCCTATAATCTCATCGAGACTTTTTCGTTTCCAGAGGATATATGCCTGGCGAACATACGTGCATTGAGTGCAATTAGAGATCACTTGGAACACACAGTAATGCGTCCTCAATGGTGGATTTTGAACACTACAGAAAACTCATCTTGCGAAATGAAGGCTGCAAAGGTAGCCCGCTTTGTTCGGCCTGTCCTGGGCGAATCTCCCAACCGATGGAACGACGCAAATATATATATTTTTCGTAAGTGCATGCTTTTATCTTCTTCCGATGAGCACGGATATTTTCTGCATACAATCTTCACCGTTTACTGTGAGCGTGCATGGCTGCTCTTGGGCAAAAATATGGAACAAACTAATTTGTTATTTGCTAAAATGAAACGTACCTATTTAATGAATCACGTACCTACTCGAACCAAACTAATTAAGCACGAAAGAGCGCGCCATTTTACCATGCTCGTCAATTATACGTACAGTCAGGGACAAAAGTTTTCGGGACGCGTATTTGTGGAAAAACATTTATTTCTTCGTTGCCTCGCTAGTTTGCATGTGCATTTTTTTTTCTCTGAATGGGGCGCGCATGTCCCCTCGTGACCAAGTAATTTCATTCTCCATATTTGCGCGACCGAGCAGAAATAAATATTTTCCCCTGAACTCGCGTCCCGTAAACTTTTGTCCTTGACTGTACGTCCCCATAATCCGTATCATCGTCAGGTTGAAAAAACTCTCCTGAGAAAATGTAACTCGGCGGCAATCTTCCATGTTATGAAAACAGCACGAAATAAATTAACGCCAAAAAAAAACGCGTAATGACTTTTGGCGAACTCATAATATATTTTATTTCCTAAAATGTAACGTATGTCCATTAAATTAAGTAGGTACTGCCTTCTCGAGCTACACTAGGCGTGAAAGATGAGCTTTGTCACGCTCCACAACCCTTTTTTCCTGTTTAGGACACAACACGAAAACACAATTAAGCGTATAGAAAAACGCGCAACCATTACAAGACCTCATGATCAGTCTGAGACAAATGAATGCAGAGAAAAATGCACACCAAAGCCAGCTCGAAATTTCACGTAGATGCTACCGGAGAAAGACGTGTATAAACATTTTATTCAAGGTTAAGCTTTCTGGTTAGTCAAAAACAACGAAGCGTTAGTACAACAAAGCTGCTTGGCGTACATTTCGGAACGCCCGCGGTTTTCATTTTTTTTTTTGTCTCGAGAATTCAGCCTAATGGAGTATAAATAAATACGATCGGCTCCAATTTTACAACATGAAGATGCATGGCAGCTGTAGTGATAATAATTAAGGTAAAATTCAGTCCACATGATGGACAGTTACTACGGTTCGCTCATGCATTTTGTGTGCGCCTGTTGCCATAAGCGAATTGTGTAAAAACAGGCTACGTGCAGCGTGTTAGCACCTGCACTTAGGAACGCTGCTAGCGAAATTAAACTCCATCGTCAGGACCAGCATTGCGCGCGCATAGCAGACGACGGGGCCGGAGCGCAAACACAGGCGCGGGAGCTTGGAATTTAACCACCCCATCCCAGTCATGTTGAATGCACGGTGACCCACGCGTTATTTGATAAATAATAAAAAGGACAGCCGAAACAAGCCATCAGGCTTTCACGATACTTTCCTAGAAAATGTTTGAAAAACCGCGCGCCCAGCTTTGCTTCCCCTGTTTTCACTATGTCAGCCATCGCGTACTCACGTTTCATATGTCCAACAAAGCAATCATAACAAAAAATAAATCGTTCGTCAATCCAAGTGATCAAACGTTTACTGTGGCGACTACGGAGCAACGCCACCGCGGCGACCGACAGACATTGCGTAGAACTGCTTCCGGTTTGCCGTATGGAGCACGCCGGGCGTGGAGCATTGTTCTTCCTGAGGCGCATTGCAAAGGAGTCGCGGAGAGATCGACAACCTCATGAGGTTTCGACCTCGTGAGGTCGACGTCAACCACTGAATGACTTCAACCTCACGGAGTGAGCTGAGGTGTAGGTGAGGTTGACGATTGCTCGAAATGTATTGAGTGAGGTCATGAAATTGGACCTCAACCTCACGCGTGGTTTGAGGTTGGATGAGATCGTTATTGTGTGAGGTCGAAATTGCGAGGTCCAGGTTTTTTGCTCTTCTCGCGGCTTACTTCGTAGAGCGCCCCTTGTGAAACCCGTCTTGACAGAAGGGGTCGGCATCTCATGCCCCCCCATCTTTCTTTGGCTCTCGGAAGAGTAAAAGAGGGAACTAAGAAAAGCAAGCAACTGCACATGCTTAGACCCCCCCCCCCCCCTGTTCCCTTATCCGTTCGGCTCTGTAGCTCGGACAGGGGACAGGATGCGCGTTGAGTTTATTATTCGAAAGAAAGAGCGAAAATTGAAATCTGAAAACGTGTAACTGGGACTCTACTCTGTTCCTCTACGTTTTCACCCTTTCCATCTCAACGAGTACCCAACATGACTTGAGCAAGGGGCTTCTACTTGAGTCAAGGGCCATTTAGCAGAGCGCTTCCTCTTCTTACATGCACGATTTAAATTCCGCGACCCGGCGGTCAACAATATGGGGACTTAACAAGCCCTTGCAACTCGCATTCAGCTACACCTGTACCAACTAGTTCACCTTTTTAATTTTGTAAATTATCAAGCCCCCCCCCCTCCCCTCTTCATTATTATTATTATTATTTTTTCTGCTTTCGCTCCCCTCTGTCCTCCTCGCTTCTTTCTCCCTGTACATTTCCTTTCCAGTCGGAAGCAATTCGGGTGTGCCTGAGCTCGGGTCACGGTGGAAGAATACTGTGCTCGCGGGCTTGTGTCCGAGCACTGTTCAAAAAACGACTGCACGCGAGCTGCCATAGCGGTATTAGCAATTAGCGCTGCCGGCAACATTCTTTTTGTTCCTTGTTAGTTAGTAACTTTTGTTTTTTAATAAATAAGGCACTATGACCGGCACCACCACTACACTGAACAAGTATCAGTAGTGGCTTAGTGACAAAAGGAGGGTGAAATTGTTCTCCGACCGCGGCAAGTGCCATTTTTATCAAGTACTGGAGCTGCAGCCGATGAAGTCACAGAGAGTACTGCTGAGGACGGAACAAGTTAACGCCGTTCGCGCTCGAGTACTTGGACACTGTTGCACGTCCAAGTTCACTCTATAATAAAGGCTGCGCGCATATAGCATTCTACTACTAATGAATCGCGAGAGCGGCACATGCACAAATGACTGACGTGCAGCGCCCAGCATCCACCTGCAAAAAAAAAAAAGAAAAAAAAAACTGAACCAGTTTTTCAACGTGGTGTTATCCTACAAGAACATTTTTGGTTGATGTTCATTTCTATCTGAAATTAAAATCATAACCGAGATCATTCAACTAGGATTTGACCCTGGATTCGTAATTTGGGTAAGCGGCTTACTTGCTTAGCAGATGGCCAAATTTCCTGAATAATTACCAGCATGTCGTCCTAAGCACTCTTCTTTATCGCTACAT
Organism: Amblyomma maculatum; assembly: GCF_055883805.1. Classification (NCBI taxonomy): domain Eukaryota; kingdom Metazoa; phylum Arthropoda; class Arachnida; order Ixodida; family Ixodidae; genus Amblyomma; species Amblyomma maculatum. The sequence continues at coordinate 2,045,475 of NW_028146743.1, read as the reverse complement.
ATTCTACATACACTTTGAAGTGGTTGCCGAAATTATCAGCGATTATGAAGAAGGCGAATTCCCTATCGACGACAAACAATCGAATCGTCGGGGCACTTTACCAACCTAAGTGTTGTGAACTCTTGAACTACAGACAAATGTTTGCATCGGAGAAATTACTTTCTCCGCACAGTTAGCTAATAAATCAAGCACAAAGCGCAGCACCAGGTTTGACGCACAAAATACTGCAATACTTACAGCACTCACTTCAACGTCTCCAAGCTGCACTTTCACGACATCGTTGAAACTTTCGAACAGCCAACTGCTATTCAGGCTGTTACGACCAAGCATCCGCATTTGCGCGCTCTATTGTTCGCCTGTGGGCATGGATAAGTGCTGTGAATATGTGGTGATGGTCCAATGGCTCTAAGTGAGCCTGTTTCCAGGAATCCTGTTTTGTAAGCCTGTTTTGCTTTGTGGACACTCTGCAAATGCCAAATTGACCCTGCCAAGAGAACGTCTGGAAAAACACAAAGAAACGTCCCCCTGCGGGAAATGCAGGAAGTGCTTTCTTTCTTTTGTTCACCCTTCCAGTCGATAAGCCCTATCGTCCAGTGAGGAATGCCTACTTTCCAAAGGAGACGACAGAGTGACATGTCCGCTGACGTGCAGGACAAGAAAGGAGCATGACGCATACAGCCATTAAGTGATTTCCCAGGAATGCAGGAAAGATTTGCAATTGTCGAAAACGGACAATGCTGGGAGCGGATGCGGCGCCACGTGCACTCGGGTTTCTGAGAAGTAAAACCACTTGTCAGAACCAGCCTGTGGTTTCTTTGCTGAAGAATAGAAATGTACCTCCTCTCCTCGCCGTTCCCAAGCTTTTCCCGCCAACAAGTGATCACGCCCAACGAATGAATGCCGGACCAGTCAGTGCTTCAGACCATCAGTGCAGTGATGTGTTCGATTGGATGCCGATACCTGAGGGGCGTGCCCTGGATTTGGTTGGTCAGCATCTTCAGAGAGGGGCTGGACATAGGGGGTTTTAAGGACGCTGCAGAGCACGAAATGTCGCTCTGGGCCCTGGGTAAACGGCTCATCCAGTCGCTTCCCGCTATGAACTCTTAACGCTTGCCATTTTGCTGATGTACCCTTCTTTTTCGTGTAAATAATCTTGTAAATAAGTTTCTCAAAGTGCCATTAAACCTGCTTGTACATATTTCACCAACTTCGAAGATTCAATCCTACTTCAACCCCGAGTCTCTGCACGCTACCAAGTGAAGGCCGGGTCGACGTAGCCCCAGCGTCACGACAACTGGTGACCAGCGTTGGGATCTGAATCTACAAGCCACAACATCTGATGACTGGAGGTGGGATCTGGATCTACAAGCTACAACATCTGGTGATTCGAGGTGGATCAGAATCTACAAGCCACATCTTGTGATCGGAGGTGGCATCTCAAGCAACAAGCAGGCGCAACAATCGGCCAACAAGAGAGCAGCTCGGAACATCGATCGCATGTGTGGGTGAGTGCTTGGCTTTTCTTCTGATGTGGACCAGGTTCTAGAACAGGGTTAGATTTTAGAACTGGTAAAAAGTGTTGAAACGCCTTTAGGTTTGGTAGTTTGCACTGTTGTTTTGGAAGTAGCCGACACTCGGAGCGATCATGGACCTACAAAAGCTGCAGAAACCGGAACGGTTGCAATTGTGTGAGGAATTGGGAATTGATACAAGAGGTTTGGCACGAAAACCTTTGATTATAAAGGCAATCACAGATTTGGGAGCCGATGATGAGGAGCTCAGTGAAGCATGGAACCTCATCGCCCAAAAAAAAGAAGGAGCAGCTCAGACAGCAGAAAGAGCGGGAAAAAGAGGAAAAGAGGCGTGAGCGTGAACTTGAGAGGGAAAAAGAGGAAAGGGAGCGCGAACGTCAGAGGGAAAAAGAGGAAAGGGAGCGTGAACTTGAGAGGGAAAAAGAGGAAAGGGAGCACGAACGTGAGAAGCTTGAAAGAGAAGCAAAAAAGCTGGACCAAGAAATTGAGCTCCGGAAATTAGAACTAGAGTTGAGCAAGAGGTCGGGCGATTGTCCCCAGCTAGCGGTACCTCATCTCAACAAGGAGGCAGATTTCAAGATGTCAAAGTACATGCAGCCATATGTGATAACAGGGGATATCGGTCTGTATCTGGCTAACTTTGAGCGAACCTGCGAAAAACTGTCCTTCCAGCGAGACACTTGGTCTCAGAGATTATTGACGGTTCTGCCCAGCGAGGCAGCGGAGGTTGTCGCGCGGCTAAGCAAGGAGGACGCGGACAACTACGAGAAGGTCAAAGCTTGCCTTCTGAGAAAGTATAGGCTTAGCGCCGAGGCGTTCAGACAACGTTTTCGGAACGCTACTAAGTCCAGGGACGAGAGTTACCCTGAATTCCTGTACAATTTAAGAGTAAATTTGGGCGAGTGGCTAAAGAGCACAGATTCCTACAGTGATAGGGACGCTGTAGTCGAGCGAATTCTTTTGGAGCAGTTTTATAACTGCCTCCCAGAAAAAGAAAGAAATTGGTTACAGGACCGAGGCGAAATTAAGTCGGCAACTGAAGCTGCCGAACTTATTGAGGAGTATGCTTCGCGCCGACAATTCAGCAACCCAGCAGTGGATAGGCCCCGCAATCCCAAGTTCAGTGTGAAAAACCGTCAGGAAAGGCACTTTGCTAGAGTTGGAAACGAAGAAATGAAGGTTTCTTCAGGCAAATTCCCTAGAAAGGACGGCAGTGAGAAAAGTGGGGAAGTGACCAACGTGCAGAACACAAAGAATAAGCTTGAGGCTAGGAAGCCGCTCACATGCTTTAGGTGTAATGAGCAGGGTCACATTGCCGTCAACTGCCGGAAAGAAAAGATTGCTTTCTCGTATGTCAGGGACTGCGATGAAAATATGCAGCTTTTAGAACCCTACCTGCATGACCTAGTAGTCAACGGGAAGCCTTGCAAGGTACTGCGCGATTCGGCCGCAACGATGGATGTTGTCCATCCGGCGTATGTATCGCCTTCCGACTATACAGGACAGTGTGCATGGATCCGACAGGTAGTTGAGGAACAGAGTGTGTGCTTGCCGATCGCGAACGTGGTCATCGAGGGCCCTTTCGGCGAATTAACAACCGAGGCTGCCGTTTCAGGAAAGCTTCCTAAGTGTTATCCGTATTTGTTCTCCAACAAATCGGACATGCTGCTGCGAAAGAGGGGCATCCTTTTCGGAGACAGAGTTGTGCAAGCCTTAACACGTTCAAAGGCGCGAGAACTAGCTACACTGCTCATTCCAGAAAAATACACAGCGGAGGAAACGGCAGTTAAAACAGTGGTAAATGCGGAAGATAGCAGGTCAGAAAACTTTGAGAGCGAGGCATCTCAGATATGTCAACTTGAAAGGGAGCTTGATGAGACGTGGAATGAGGACGTTCTTGAGAGTAACCTCTTGCCGCCAGTGTCTAGTAATCTCACGAGACTTTTAAGTGGAACCCGAGAGGACTTAGCTATAGAGCAAGCCAATGATCCCAAGATACAGGAGATAAGGGAGCGCCACCGCGCCACTAAGACAGCAAACAATATTTCTTTCGAGATGAGAAAGGGAGTGCTGTATCGCTTATTCAAGGATAAGCGCGGAGTAGAGCGGGACCAATTAGTCGTTCCCCAAAAGTACCGCGGAGACTTACTGCGACTTTCCCATGGCAGCTCGTGGTCATGTCACCTTGGAATAAAGAAAACAAAGCAGAGGCTGTTGCAAGAATACTATTGGCCTGGATGTTTTAAGGACACGGAAAATTTTGTACGGTCATGCGACACGTGCCAGCGGGTTGGAAAGGCGCAAGATAAGTGGAAAGCTCCGATGGTGTTAGTACCAATCATTACCGAGCCGTTTCACCGGTTAGTAATAGATGTAGTTGGGCCACTTCCTGTGACAGAGTCAGGGTACCGTTATATCCTCACTATGTTATGCCCAGCCACAAAGTTTCCAGAGGCTGTTCCGCTGCGCGAGGTGACTTCCGAGAGTGTAGTGGATTCGCTGCTGTCAGTGTTTGCACGAGTTGGATTCCCTTCCGAGGTCCAAAGTGATCAGGGTAGCGTTTTCACGAGTGTCCTCACCACCTCATTTCTCGAGCGATGCGGCATTAAGGTAGTGCATAGCTCGATCCATCATCCGCAGAGCAACAGCGTAGAAAGATGGCACTCTGTTCTCAAACGAGTCCTGAGGGGACTGTGCTATGAAAACAAGCGCGAATGGGATACCTGCCTGCCTGCAGCGCTTTTCGCTTTGCGGTCAGTGCCGCACGAATCCACTGGATTTAGCCCAGCCGAGTTGGTGTACGGAAGGTCACTGCGCTCACCTTTGCGAATGGTGCGCGAAGCCTGGGAGGGGCGCGGAGAAGACCCAACAGTAGTAGAATTCATTCTGAACCTCTTGAATCGCTTACATAACACTAAGGAACTCGTTGAGGCCAGCATGAAGTCAGCCCAGGCTCGTTCCAAGGTGTACTATGATAAGACAGCCCGTCAAAGGACGTTTTGTATCGGGGACCAGGTGATGTTGCTGAGAAGTTCAAGGCAGAATAAGCTCGAAGTACAGTGGGAAGGACCGGCTGAAGTCGTTGCAAAGCTTTCTAACACTAACTACGCAGTGAAAATTCCCGGTAGGCGTAAAGAAGTGCGCATTTATCATTGCAATCTTATGAAGCCTTATGTGCAGAGGGAAGCCGTGGTAAATCTAACGTTAAACCTTCCCGAGGAGATGGGGGACAACTTGATTTGCCTCAGCGGAAAGGGAAGCAACGCTCAGGAGCTTCTCAAAAAGACGGAGCAGAGAGGAGAACTAAAGAAATCCCAGCTGTCCGATCTGGGCGAGATAATAACAGAGTTTGAGGCCTGCTTCGTGGACAGGCCAGGCAGAACTGATTTGAATGAGCACGATATTGAGCTGACTTCAGACGTGCCAGTGCGATCAAGGTGCTACCGATTTTCTCCAAGGCAAAGAGAAATTCTGGATAGGGAAGTAACTCGCATGCTGGAATTGGGAGTAATAAAACCCTCGGAAAGCGATTATGCTTCGCCTATGATCTTAGTAGAAGCTCCAGGTAAAGACCCTAGGCCTGTGGTAGATTACCGAAAGCTAAATTCTCTCACCAGGGATCAAGTGTATCCTATTCCGAATATTGAGGAGAGAGTAGAACAGGTCAGTAGAGCGGCATATGTGACTACGCTGGACCTTACTCGAGGATACTGGCAAGTACCGCTCACTGAACGCGCCAGCAGATACGCGGCTTTCGTCACTCCGACGGGCAGCTACCAGCCAACAATGATGAGTTTCGGGCTCAAAAATGCTCCATTTTGTTTTTCCCGACTCATGGATAGGGTTTTAAAGGGGTGTGAAACATTCGCAGTGCCTTACTTAGATGACATTGCGGTTTTTTCCGACTCATGGGCGGACCATATGGTACATCTAAGAGCTGTACTGAGCCTTTTGCGTCAAGCTGGACTAACCGTAAAGGCCGAGAAATGTTGCCTGGCAAGGGCGACCGTGGACTACTTGGGTCACAATGTAGGTCAAGGTTTCAGGCAACCCAGCGAGATTAAGATTTCTGCGGTAGCAGACTACCCGCGGCCGAGCACGAAGACGGAAATTCGAGCATTCCTGGGTCTGACTGGGTACTACAATCACTACATCCCTAACTATTCAGCTTTGGCTAGCCCTCTGACCGACGCTCTCCGCAAGACAGAACCGACAAATGTAGTCTGGGACGAACAAAAGGAAGCCTCCTTCGTAAACCTGAAGGCTGTGCTGATTAGCCGTCCGGTATTGCGAGCTCCAGACTATGGCCGAGAATTCACGGTCCAGTGTGATGCCAGTGATCGAGGGTTAGGTGCTGTTCTCTGCCAGAGAGATGACGACGGTAATGAGCACCCCGTGCTCTACTTGAACAGAAAACTGAGTTCTAGAGAGAGGGCTTATTGCGCGTCAGAGAAAGAATGCGCTTGCATTGTATGGGCCATTCAAAAATTGAAGTGCTATCTTGGAGGGGCCAAATTCACCGTAGAGACGGACCATTGTCCCCTGGCTTGGCTGCAAACTGCGACATCGAAGAACAGTCGCCTTCTTAGGTGGAGCTTGATTTTACAGCAGTACAATTTTGAAATAAGATACAAAAAGGGGAAGTTAAATGGGAATGCGGACGCGCTAAGCCGCTGTTTCTAAGCAGTCCGAGGTGTTCCTCACCATGTATCCAAATTGATAATCAGGTTTTTATTTTTTTTTCTCGTGCGCTTGTATATGTGTGACTATGTAAAGCAGCACGTTTGGTTTTCTAGGAATACGTGGGTCCTGAACGTCTTGAGAGTGGGCTTTTCTCGAACAACAATGGCAGTTTTCTTTTAACCTGGTCTCTTCAGACGGGAGCCGAGTGCTTGCTTCGACATGTGGTTGAGTTTCAGACAGCTCGAGCAATTTGGCCTACAACAATCAAGACAACGCGACAAGCAACAGCGAGCTTCAAGCGTTCACGTGCAGGCCATTAAGTCGTCTCTTCATGCAGCAGCTGGGACTGCTGCCCTCCGAGACTCTTCTGGCGGGGGAGGAGGCTGTTACGACCAAGCATCCGCATTTGCGCGCTCTATTGTTCGCCTGTGGGCATGGATAAGTGCTGTGAATATGTGGTGATGGTCCAATGGCTCTAAGTGAGCCTGTTTCCAGGAATCCTGTTTTGTAAGCCTGTTTTGCTTTGTGGACACTCTGCAAATGCCAAATTGACCCTGCCAAGAGAACGTCTGGAAAAACACAAAGAAACGTCCCCCTGCGGGAAATGCAGGAAGTGCTTTCTTTCTTTTGTTCACCCTTCCAGTCGATAAGCCCTATCGTCCAGTGAGGAATGCCTACTTTCCAAAGGAGACGACAGAGTGACATGTCCGCTGACGTGCAGGACAAGAAAGGAGCATGACGCATACAGCCATTAAGTGATTTCCCAGGAATGCAGGAAAGATTTGCAATTGTCGAAAACGGACAATGCTGGGAGCGGATGCGGCGCCACGTGCACTCGGGTTTCTGAGAAGTAAAACCACTTGTCAGAACCAGCCTGTGGTTTCTTTGCTGAAGAATAGAAATGTACCTCCTCTCCTCGCCGTTCCCAAGCTTTTCCCGCCAACAAGTGATCACGCCCAACGAATGAATGCCGGACCAGTCAGTGCTTCAGACCATCAGTGCAGTGATGTGTTCGATTGGATGCCGATACCTGAGGGGCGTGCCCTGGATTTGGTTGGTCAGCATCTTCAGAGAGGGGCTGGACATAGAGGGTTTTAAGGACGCTGCAGAGCACGAAATGTCGCTCTGGGCCCTGGGTAAACGGCTCATCCAGTCGCTTCCCGCTATGAACTCTTAACGCTTGCCATTTTGCTGATGTACCCTTCTTTTTCGTGTAAATAATCTTGTAAATAAGTTTCTCAAAGTGCCATTAAACCTGCTTGTACATATTTCACCAACTTCGAAGATTCAATCCTACTTCAACCCCGAGTCTCTGCACGCTACCAAGTGAAGGCCGGGTCGACGTAGCCCCAGCGTCACGACAAGGCTAGTAACATGCGCGTTAAAATGCACTGAGATGCACTGGTGCAAGAACCACGATACACGCATTCTTGTGTGAGCACAAAGTATGAGCGCTTTGGAATGAACCATTTCCCTATTTGAACACAAATTCCTGGAAGTTTTAATGCTTCGTATGGTTAGTGCGGACGCAATTACACTATCAATCACAGCAATTGTGGGTACTTCATTCGTCTGCAGTAATATATTTACCTACCTGTCAAGCAAAGTAGCCTCTTGGCAGTCTGCGCATTAAAGCTTGTGGATGGCTTCCGCTTTCTTGTATAACCCATTGTTCTGGCGCGCTCCGATGGTGGCACTTTCCATAACCCAACCTTCCCAAAGAAAAAAGGCAAAAAAAAAAAAAAAGGAAAGAGACCAAAGGAGACATAGACATGCGCCTCCCCAAACACACCGAGACAGGACGCCACGCGTTTCTTGCCGATATTGATGATGCATATTGAATAGAAAAACAGCGTAGGAAACTGACTGTGTGTATCATTAGGTCAAAAGAAGCGAAGCCGCGATTTAAGTGGGAGTTATGGCAGCTTCACGAATATGTACTCACAGATGAAAATTTTATAGATACTGTGCAGCGACGCATAAAATACTTATTAGAAGTAGAACCTGAAACAGTACTTGGATCATGGGAGCATTTTAAGGAGGATGTTGAGATACACGCAACTGAGCGATCGGGTTCCTTATACAGAAAACAAAGGAGTAAAGAGAAAGAATTGCAAGGAGATCTTGACATTTTATTAAGCTTAGAGAGGTGCACAACCAAGGCAATATATGAAGGAAATCAGAATGGTTAAAAGCCACCTAGAGGCTATCGATATACGCAAGTATAAAAGGGCTGTCGTCCGAGTACGTGCAGAATAATTATTTTCCCAAGAAGCGCCCACCAAGCGTGCAATAGTAGAGGAAAAAAGGTAAGCGATGAAGAATGAAATAAAAGATATCAGCACGAGCAATGGGGTCACAAGCGGCAGGGCGGCGATAAAACAAGCGTCCGTAGAATATTTTCGCTCCGTGCTAGGCCACGCAAGGAGAGTGGAGGAAGGATTTGAAAAAAAAAAACTTTTTGCCACTGATGCCAAGACGCGATAACACCGTGAAAGCAAGCTTGGAGAAGCCCATCAGCATGTGAGAGATAGAAATTGCTATAGACGACCTGACCGCTGGAAAATCACCTGGTCCTGATGGATCGGGCATCGTTTTTTATAAAGATTTAAGGGGGAAGTAGCGCAGGCATTGCATCGACTTTTTAGCGAGGCATTTGATAAAGAAGAAACGCCACCGTCATTTAGAAGGACGCACGTGGTGTTGATACCAAAGAGCGATGATCCCGTCAAATTGCTCTCAGTGAAGTCATATCGGCCTATAACACTTGCCAATGTGGATTACAAAATCTTAATGAAGGTGCTAGCGAAACGGCTGCAGAACGTAATTAAAGATGTTGTTGGGCCACATCAAACATGTGGAATTAAAGGGAGAAGCATATATACAAATATTCACATAGCCAGAGGCATTTTGGAATGCTGTGACGTGTTTGGAGATTACGTTGCAATGCTGCAACTAGACCTGGAGAAAGATTTTGACCGGGTTAGTCAAGAAATTTTATTTTGGATACTGGATTATGTAAATGTAGGCTCAGTCATATTAGGTGGAGTTAAAATGGCGTGTGCAAATTGTCTCACTAGCATATTGTAAATAAGGAAGTCGCAGAAAGTTTCAGATAAGATCGTTCGTAAGACAAGGATGTCCGCTGTCTCCTCTGTTATTTGCCACATATATAGCACCGATTTGCTTAAAGGTGATTAAAAATGAAAGGGCCCGAAGATTTAGACTTATGGAAAGCCAAGTAAAGATATTGTCATATGCTGACGACACCGCCGTTTTTTTTGTGAGATTAAGACAGCGTTTCAGAAGCAATCAAAGATGCTTGTCCAGAAACAGCCAGCGAAGTCAACTGGGACAAATGTTTGGGGCTGTGGCATGGGGCTTGGTGTAACGCACCTTCCCTTTTCGAAAATGTTTCTTGGTCTGTCACACCTTCAAGGTACCTTGGAGTGCCGCTGGAACACTACAAGGATACGAAAGATTACCGGAATTCTGAACGTGAACGTATCCAGTCAATAACAACAAAGTAGGGTGGCCTTGATTTATCAATATTCGCGCGTTCAACTGTATGCAGTTTGTTCATTGTTGCGAAAGTCTGGTATGTTTTGCAAGCACTGTCTATGTCAAGGGTTAGCGTCCAGAAATTTCACCCATTGCTGGCGGTTTTCGCATGGGGTTCAGTTCGGGAGAGAACAAGTCGTACAAATTTGTTTCGCTCAGTAAAACGTGGAGGACCTGGTTTGGCTCATTTATTTTTACGACAAATAGTATCCAGGTTTATGTTCTTACGGAACCAAACCAACCCTTTTCTGCATACGGTTAGACTGAGCCAAGATTTACCCGAAATTTTGGTGTCCTCAAGCAACTTTAAACACAGAAGACTGAGTGTTTTCTTGCGTGAGGTTGTGGCTTCTTTTAACATTGTAAAAGTGAGATTCTCAATGGAATACCTATGCTCTGCAACCTAAAAACAACTGTATAAGGACCTGCTTGATGTAATGATGCCAGTGCCGCTGTATCGATCATTACACTGTGAAGGGGAAGGTAAGGACGTCCTAAAAAGTGTTAAAAAGATGCCAGCACGGTCGTCCGCAAAACGTTTTTTCTTCCCATTACACAGTGGTACATTCCCTTTTAAACCGTGGTTACGGGAAAAAGGTGTCTTTGTTCCGTGGTCGGTGGACTGCTTGATTTGTCATAACCCGGAAACCATAGACCATATTTTTGTTGACTGCTGGGATGCAGTCCTTCCGTGGGATATCTTGCAGAGGACTTTAAAAAAGGACTTGCCAATTACACCCTATGGTATACGGTACCTGCCGGTTCATAATCAAGGGGGTATGCGATATGACTTATTCATGTTGCTTTGCCTCCACAGTGTATGGAAAACGAGAATGGCTGTGAGACACGCGGACGTCGATGCTCGCTCAGCGAGAGAGTATTTCATTGAGAGTATCAACAATCTGACCGCCATCTCTAATACCCAAAGTGAGAAACCTGAATGGATGTCAGTTTTGAGTGAACTGGCCAACCTAAAGCGTTTTTGAAACTTTGTGAACCCTTACTTTTGCTACAGCGCTTTGTAGCATTATACTTTGACTTTGCCAAACTGTAAATATCATTGTTAACAGGAAATAAATAAAAAAAAAAAACAAGCCGGGGTGGCGCAGTGCTTACGGCGCTCGACTGCTGTTCCAAAGGACGCGAGATCGAATCCCGGCCTCGGCGACCGCTTTTCTATGGCGGCGAAAAGCAAGGCGCCTGTGTGCTGTGCGATGTCAGTGCACGTTAAAGAACTCCGGGTGGTCGAAATTTCTGGAGTCCTCTGCTACGGCGTCTCTCAGAGCCTGAGTCGCTTTGGGTCGTTAAACCCCACAAACCAACCAAATTTTTTGTTCCATCGAAATGAAAGGAAGTCTTTGCGTTTCCTTAAATATACTCTACCTAAACCTCCGGAAGCTTGCCGATATATTGTCAGGGCAATCTGAGTGGTAAAGTAAGGTAAAGTAGGGTATTTTTCCGACATCGTCATAGGCTCCATACTATTGAAAATTTGAAAATTGAAAACAAAAATTTATTTCCAGTAATATAAAGAAAATGGGCCTCGGGCGAAAAGCTACAACGATAGCTTGAGAGATGCCCGAACGTAATGGCCCATGGTAAACACAGTGTTTAAGTCACAGATGTGAAACACCGCTACAATAAACTTAAATACGTTTTTAGCGCACACACCGAAAAGCTTATCTGTAACTCATTCGTGTGACGAGATGTTGATGTTTGATTTCTCATCTCCATTCAGTTACGCGGCTTCGCGCTAGCGGCCGTCGCGCAAGACGCGACCGGTTTTCCGAGGTGCATGGATGGGAATTCTGGGGATGGCAAGCGCGCATGCCAAATAAAAGGGTGCTAAGATTTGCATGCCAACTTTATTTTTCCAATTTTTGGGGGAAGAAAATATTGGGCAAGGGCGGTGCTTAGAATCGGAAGGTGCCCAGACTGGCTAGCAGATATGGATTGTAACTGGGAAGCCAAGTGATATGCCCTGAATGCTGCATCAAGAACAGTTGCGTCACAATTTTGATGACAAATGAGGTCGGTTTTCCCTTTGCAACCACGACACATACTTTTATGCGACAGGGGGCCTTACGGCGCTATCGCGTAAAATCAAAGGCGGCGGCAGGAACCACGTGCGAGGGCCGCGTCTTCGAGCTCAAGAGCGTACGCTTCATAAAAATACCCAGCGATTTCCGAAGCAATAAGAAATAACCTGATTAGTCACTCTCAGAGGATAATGGGCATCCATAAAGTTCATATCTCATATCGCACTTCACCTCCCGTCGGCATCACGCATTCCACCTTGATTAAGCTTGAACCAGCGAGACTTCGTGGCCTGTGACACTAGAGCTCCCAACTCCAAGTTTCAATGCGCGACAACAGCGCCAGAGCGGTGCGAGGCGAAAGTGCTGGGGGCCGGCCGGCAGCGAAGTCGTGGAGTGCAGCCATGACGGAACTTGAGTGGTGGCGAAGGCTGAACCCAAAAGCGGATTAGCGGTACCGCACCATAGCCACAGGTCGGGGGGCCAAAACTCAAATTAAGAAATTATATTTCTATATAATAAAAAGTATGAATCAACATAAGAAGAGTATATATTTTGATAACGTTGCATGTGAATGAGGTAAGGTATTTTATTCAATCATTCTTAAACCTTTAAAAATCTTGCAACACTCCTAATGCGTCTCTTGTGATGTTGCCTCGGTCTTGGTGAGACTTCGCAGGCCTTGTTAGGTTCTTGCGAACTTACGAAGTAGGCAATCATGGAGAAAGGTTTTTCTGTCCTCCATGTAGGCAATCATGGAGGTAACCAATGCAACAAGGCTGACGAAGCCACGGAGCGGTTTCTTATCGCTGTCAGCTTGTGGTGCGCTCGGCAAAGCGTGTAACATTAACTCGCAAGTCTGAAAATGTTCCTTTTGCGAAGATGTCGCCGTTCTTGCTGGTCGCCGCACTGTAGCCGTCTGGTAAGATTAATCTTCCCCTACAGCCGAGTTTTCTTGGTTTCGTCTCCTTCGGCGAGTGTTCAGTGAGAAGTCTCTTTGGAGCATTGTATTGCGCTTCTCGGCCTTTATCGCAAGATGAGCCCGCGCTAAGTGAGGAAGCTAGGCTCTGTGGCACATTGCGGCAGCGTGGACTCAAACATCGGTGTCTTCGTACACCGTTTCCGTCTGACTTTCACCCATAAGTGAGCTCTTGTTAGTGACTTGTCTTCGCAGCGATTAATTCTCGACCCCCAACAAAGGCACTCCTCAAGGGTGCGTCATCTCGCCACTACTTTTCAACGCGGCTATGATCGGACTCGCGAGACAACTCGAAAAGATTGAAGGCATACAGCACGCCATATACGCTGACGACTTCACGGTCTGGGATACCTCCGAGTCGCTCGGCCAGAAAGACGAACGACTGCAAGCAGCGGCTACCTGCGTGCAAGAATATGTCCGTGCACGAGGCCTCGCCTACTCCACAGAAAAATCCTAACTCCTGCGAGTTCACAAAGGGAAACACAAGGAAGGGACCCTCAATGGCTCCCTCGAAGGACAGCTGCTTCCCGAACGAGACAAGATACGAGTCCTGGGAATGTGGCTGCAGATCAACCAGCGATGCGGCCATACGCTCAGCCTTCTAAATCAATCGACCACTCCGGTCGCCAGGATGATCACGCGCGTGTCGCAGAAGCGGAGCGGCATGCGAGAGGGGGATACCCTGCGCCTGGTTCAGAGCTTGGTGCTCAATCGCGTGGGCTACGCCCTCCCGTACTTGAACCTCAACAAAGGAGAAGTGGAACGTGCAGATATCATCATCCGCAAAGCTTACTAGACAGCCCTGCACCTACCAATGATCACCTCCAACGCAAAACTACTAGCTCCTCGAGTTCACAACACCTTCGAAGAGATCAAAGCAGCCCAACTGGTCACGCAGATAGCCAGGCTCCAGCAGAGGGGCGCACGCTTCTTAGGCGACTGGGGATAGGCGGAACTGCGGAAATCGAGAATTGTACTGCGAGCATACCGGACGCAATTCGGGAGACGCTAATGGTTAGCTCCCTTCCCGGAACACGGACCCCAATTTGCATGAGGCCCGTAGGGCAGCCTGGGCGAAGTATGTACAACAAAAGCTAGCTACAAAATCCACAACGGTATACACGGACGCGGCTCCGTATAGCAGGAAGATCTCATAACAGCCCAGTGGCGGTAGCTATTGATTCCAACCTAAAGGAATTAGAAACCGCCTCAGTCAGGGATTGCACGGTAACCGAAGGGGAGGAGCTGGCCGTTGCTCTAGCGGTGGTAGCCGGTTATCGAAGCAACACGTCCCTTACCTTTCTTACAGATTCGAGAGAAGCGTGCCGTAACAACACGAACGGCCGCATTGGTCGCGCCGCGCTCTGGCTTCCACAGAGCGCGACCCCACCAAAAGGCACACACAACATCTACTGGGTGGCTTCCTCCCAATCGGACAATCTACCCGAGCGAGTCAGCCCTACGTACTCAGACATTCTCAACTACTATAAGGGGTACGGATCCACTCTTCACTGGTACCAACGACCACAAATTCCCGATTAGCGGGCCATCTAGAGTGCGTGAGCAATTACAATCGGTGGCGATTCCGTTAAACTGAGCAACGTCCTATTCTACCTCACGGACGTTGCCAACCCAAGGTTTTGTGAACGCGAAGCCGGCCTCCCAACCTAGTCTACCTTCAGGAAGAGCTTCGGGGATGTCTTCGGCCGCCCCGCGGTGCGTAAACTCCGCGCCGAGCAACGTATCTGTGCACGACCTCACCTTCCCTCGGAAACTGCTGGCTGCATTAAGGACGTAGTTGAGTAGAACATCCGCCTCGCATGCAAGAGGACCGCGGTTCAAATCCCGGTGCCGCGCAATTCTCCACCGGATTAAAAAAAAAAATCCGCGTGTCGATGGAATTGCATAAACAGGTTTGGGGTGCGACCTGATGCCGTTGAACACCTCCGGCAACGCACTCCCTCACCAGAACAGGAGTTGGCCGCCCTGGTGCAGTAAATGGCCGCAACCTCTCATGATAAACTCCATAAAACCCCAGCCATTAGTCACCAGCGGCTGCGGAACAACTGACCACGGCGGCTGTCAGACCTGTGACGCAGCAGGGGGTGCTAGGAACTTCTGGCTCCACTGGACAGGCCGCCATTGGAAACTGACCCTGGCAACGTTTAACACTAGAACCCTAGCTAGTGAAGCTAGTTTAGCAGTGCTGTTAGAGGAACTAGAGGGTATGAAATGGGATGTCATAGGGCTTAGTGAGGTTAGGACTAGGCCGGAATGAGGCATATACTGTACTGAAGGATGGGCATGTACTGTGTTATCGAGGTTTACCAGAGAGCCGACAACTAGGAGTAGGTTTCCTTGTCAATAAGTGTATAGCGGATAATATAGATGAAGTCTAAAGTATTAATGAGAGGGTGGCAGGCATCGTAATTAGGCTTAATAAGCGGTATATACTGAAGGTTGTGCAAGCCTATGCACCTACATGTAGTTATGATGACCAGGCAGTTGAAAGCTTCTACGAAGATGTAGAATCGGCAATGCGAAAAGTAAAGACGCAGTATACTGTACTAATGGGCGATTTCAATGCCAAGGTAGGGAAAAAGCAGGCAGGAGATCAGGCAGTAGGCGACTATGGCATTGGTACTAAGTATAACGGGGGAGTTAGTAGTTGATTTTGCAGAGCGCAATAACTTAAGAATCATGAGTACCTTCATCAGCAAACGGAAGAACCGGAAATGGAGATGGAAAAGTCTTAACGGGGAGACTAAAAATGAAATTGACTTCATAATGTGTTCAACCCCCGCCATTATGCAAGATGTAGAGGAAATCGGGAAAATGCGATGCAGTGACCACAGGATGGTGAGTTCCCGCATTAGCCTAAATCTGAAGAAGGAACACAACAGATTAGTAAGAGAGAAACCCATCAATGAATTAGCGGTGAGGGGGAGGGCAGAAAAGTTCAGGATCTTGCTACAGAATAGATATTGCCACACCGCTGACCATCTTCTGGCGCCACCAAGTGGCCGAATGTCTTGGCACGTGGCTAAGCGTCATCCTCGTCGCTCTCTCGAGTTTTCGCTTAATTAAAAAGGGCCAGCTCGGTTGTTGTGCTGCTTGCTACGTGTGTTGGTGACATTTGGTGGATTGTGCAGGATAAGATCCCATGTACGTTACCCCCGAAGACGTCAGTGACGCTGCTCATCAACGCGTGGACGCGACTCCTGTCCATAAAGCCAGCCGTCGCCTGCGAGGCCTACAACCTGAGTTTGAACCGCTGTCCACACCGCTACGAACCATGACATCCACGACGAGCAGCCAGACAAGCCAGCCTTCCAGCAACGCCCCACCGTTCGTCCTTCTCGCACCGCGATCACCGCCATCATTTCATGGTGACCGGTTAGAGGATGTGGAAGACTGGTTGGCCAGTTTTGACCGTGTGGCTGCATTTAACCAATGGGACGACGAGCGGAAGCTAATGAATGTGTACTTCGCGCTGCAAGACTCGGCCAAGACGTGGTTCGAGAACCACGAGGCGTCCTTTGTCAACTGGGCAGCCTTTCGCCGTGAGTTACTTACAACATTCAGCTCAAGTGCACGCAAAGAAAATGCAGAGATTGCAATCCGTTCAAGGTCTCAACAGTCAAATGAGAGTGTGGCCATGTTTGTCGAGGACATGATGCGGCTTTTCAATCGGGCCGACCCTACCATGCCTGAGGCAACGAAGGTACGGCACCTCATGCGCGGGGTGAAGGAGCAGTTGTTCGCTGGCCTCATTCGCGACCCCCCAAGAACTGTCGCAGATTTCGCGAGAGAAGCTACCAGCATGGAACGTTCCCTGCAGGAACGGAGTACCCAATACGGCCGCCAGGCAAGCGTAGCGGCCACACCCTGCTGCTCGTCCGTGCCAGCAGCCAGCGGCGAGGCATTGCGGGAGCTTGTGAGGAGCATTGTCCGCGAAGAGCTGCAAAACCTCCACTTGAATGCTCCCTCTGCAAATAATTATTCTACCGTGGACGTCATCCGTGATGAAATTCGGCGAGCGGTGCAGCCACCACCACCACCAGCACCACAACCGGAGCCATGCATCATGACTTATAGTGATGTCTTACGTCGACCTGCTCCCGAGCCAAATCCATTCCGTCCCGTTGTCGGACCACCGCCTCGCTACATGCGCCCCGTCGAGCAGCAACAAGATCTGCGCCCCGTCGAGCCACAGCAATACCAACGTCCTGCTATCAGCAAGGCGCACTTGTGGCGCACGCCCAACAGACGGCCGCTCTGTTATCACTGCGGCGAACCTGGTCACATTCTTCGCAATTGCCCATACCGGAGAATAGGCCTGAGAGGATTTCCACCAAACGCGCCTCGGCCCCGCTATGGCGAAAGACCACAGGAGATTGAGGAGTACCTGGCTGCTAACGAGATGCAGCCAACGTCACCACAACGGCGGTCGCGATCGACATCTCCGAAGCGTTTTGCTTCGCCCACTCGGTACTCTTCCTCTGGGCAATTCAGAGGCACGTCCCCTCACCGGGAAAACTAAACACGGCGACCTCCGGGGGTGGGGCCGCCGCTACGTTTCAGATTAAACAGCCTCCACCCGACGATTTGACGCGACGGCCCGAGCGGCGACGACCCGATCCGATAAACTTACCGACGTGCTGCGAACGCATTGTTTCCGGGGAAATTTTTGTAACCGCCGACAGTTGTGATGTGACCGCACTTGTGGATACCGGCGCCGATTTCTCCGTCATGAGCAGCCAGCTAGCCACGGCACTCCGTAAGGTTCTGACGCCTTGGTCTGGGCCAATGATGCGTACCGCCGGTGGTCATGTAATGACGCCGATTGGCATGTGCACTTGCCGCATAGAGATCTGCGGTTTTACTTTCACTGGCACATTTGCCGTATTACAAGAGTGCTGCAAAGATCTGATTCTCGGCATGGATTTTCTTCAAGAGTATGGTGCGGTTATAGACCTTCGGGAGCAGCTCATGGTATCGTTTTCAACCAAGCGAGCCGTTGATAGCAACACGGACTTCCGGAAAACGATGTTGCGCGTCTGTGACGACCACATAACGATCCCTCCGCGTGCGAGCAAGTTCGTCACAGTCGAATGTGATCATAGCACCGGCACGAGTGGCATTGCTGAAGCTAACATGTCACTGCTTCTAACTCGACAAGTTTGTGTAGCTCGGGGCCTTGTCGAACTTGTCCGTGGCCAAGCCAACGTGCTAGTGACAAACTTCACATGTGAACCCCAACATTTGACGGCGAACACGGCGGTCGCTTATTTTGAAGAACTTGGAGAATGTACAGGCCAGTACGCTTTAACCAACACGTCAGACCCCGACAATGCGACGCCTACAGCCATTCAGACTGATGTGAACCCGCACCTCTCGCCCAGTGAGAAACGCTGCATAATTAATCTTGTCAATTCGTTCCGAGATTGTTTTGCATCAACCTCCAAGGTCCGACAGACGCCACTAACGAAGCACCGAATTATAGTTGCCGATGACCAACGTCCACTATGTCAGCGTCCTTACCGGGTGTCTTCAAAAGAACGTGATGCCATCCGCCGCCAAGTAACAGAAATGCTCCAGGACGACGTTATCCAACCGTCGACGAGCCCCTGGTCTTCGCCTGTTGTCCTCGTCGCAAAGAAGGATGGAACCTTGAGGTTTTGCGTGGATTACAGACGCCTCAACAACGTCACGAAAAAGGATGTGTACCCCCTGCCACGCATAGACGATTCCCTCGATCGCCTTCGCCATGCCACTTACTTTTCGTCCCTTGACCTCCGCAGTGGATATTGGCAAATAGAAGTTGACGAGCGAGACCGTGAGAAGACCGCTTTTATTACGCCAGACGGTTTGTATGAATTTAAAGTGCTCCCGTTTGGCCTGTGTTCGGCCCCTGCCACATTTCAGCGAATGATGGACACTGTACTCTCTGGTCTGAAGTGGCAGTCATGCCTCGTATATCTCGACGACGTTGTGATTTTCTCGGACACGTTCGACGAGCACCTGAAACGTTTGCGCGCTGTCTTCGAGGCCATCCGATCTGCCGGTCTCTCTCTAAAACCTGAAAAATGCCACTTTGCTTTTAACGAGCTGAAATTTCTCGGCCACATTGTCAGCGCTCGTGGTGTTAGCCCAGACCCAGAGAAGACGGCCGCTGTCTCTTCATTCCCCAAACCAGCGGATAAACGAAGCTTGCGTCGATTTCTCGGCCTCTGCGCGTATTATCGTCGCTTTGTTAACAATTTCTCTAAGATCGCTGAGCCTCTGACCCGCCTTACAAAAGACGCCGAGCCGTTCTTTTGGGGCCCCGACCAGGAAAACGCTTTCACGGAACTCAAGTCCCGTCTCCAAAGTACGCCAATACTTGGCCACTTCGACGAAGAGGCCGACACGGAACTGCACACGGATGCCAGTAACGTTGGCCTCGGTGCGGTCCTTGTTCAGTGGCAGGACGGTGCAGAACGTGTCATTGCTTACGCCAGTCGCACTTTGTCCCGTTCCGAAGTTAATTATTCAACTACCGAAAAGGAGTGTCTCGCTGTTGTGTGGGCAGTCATGAAATTTCGTCCGTATTTGTACGGTCGTCCGTTTCGTGTCGTGAGCGACCATCACTCTCTGTGTTGGCTGGCAAACCTGAAAGATCCATCGGGTCGGCTTGCTCGATGGAGCCTTCGGTTGCAAGAATTTGACGTTACAATCGTGCACAAGTCCGGCAAGAAACACAGTGATGCTGACTGTCTGTCCCGCGCCCCTACTCCCTGCCACGCGGACGGCTCCGACGACGATTCCGTTTTCCTTGGCGTTATCGCGACGTCCACCTTATCCCAAAAGCAGCGGGCTGACTCTGAACTTTTGCCCCTCATCGAATACCTCGAAGGAACCGTGTCATCTCCTCCTCAGCTCTTCAGGCGCGGAGTGTCGTCATTTTGCCTGCGTGATGGTGTGCTCTACAAGAAGAACTACGGTCCAACAGAAACTGCTTATCTGCTTGTAGTACCCACAACGCTACATGACGAAGTTCTTCGTGCGTGCCACGATGACCTTTCTTCCGGCCATCTCGGGTTTTCTCGCACATTGGCACGGATACGCCGAAAGTACTACTGGCCCAGGCTAGCTGCCATTGTGCACCGCTACGTCCGTACCTGCCGTGAGTGCCAGCGGCGGAAAACACCACCCATTAAACCAGCTGGGCTCTTACAGCCTATCGATCCCCCGAAATTCCCATTTCAACAGGTCGGCATGGACTTACTGGGCCCATTTCCGAAGTCCTCCATGGGTAACAGGTATATAGCGGTTGCCACTGACTACCTTAGCCGCTACTGTGAGACCAAGGCCATTCCACGTGGTACCGCAGATGAAGTTGCGCATTTCTTCATTCACAGCATTGTACTCCGTCATGGTGCGCCAACAGTCGTCTTAACTGACAGAGGAACCTCGTTTACGTCGGCACTCACTAGTGAGGTACTTCGACTCAGTGGCACCACCCACCGCAAGACAACAGCCTATCATCCTCAAACTAATGGACTGACTGAGCGGCTTAACAAGACAATTGCCGATATGATTTCTATGTATGTAGACGATGATCATGGGAACTGGGACCGAATTCTGCCGTACATCACGTTCGCATACAACACTGCACTCCAGGAAACAACACGCTTCACTCCATTTCAATTGGTTCATGGACGCGAACCCTTGACTATGCTGGATGCCATGCTTCTTCCAGATTCTGCTCCCTCCACTGCCGTGGGGGCTGACCAATTTATTCGTGACGCAGAAGCTGCACGCCAGCTTGCCCGACAGCGAATTCGGCACCAACAAGTACACGACGCCCAGCGCTACAACCTGCGACACCGAGAGGTGACTTACACGCCCGGCGACCAAGTCTGGGTATGGAGCCCAATACGGTTGCGAGGGCGCTCTGAAAAGCTTCTGCGGCGATACTTTGGACCTTACGAGGTGCTCCGCCGCCTCAGCGCGGTGAACTACGAGGTGCTACCACAAGGCACTGTACGCTCCTCTCGGCAGCCGAAATCTGAAATAGTTCACGTTGCCCGAATGAAGCCCTATTACAATCGGTAAACCAATTCAGGATCCAAACCAGCGCCAGAGACCTTCCCGTATAACTTGCCCCGCTTTTCGACTACTCCCCTACGCTTGCGGCATCGGGTCGATGCCCATTGGAAGGGGGGCAATGCCACACCGCTGACCATCTTCTGGCGCCACCAAGTGGCCGAATGTCTTGGCACGTGGCTAAGCGTCATCCTCGTCGCTCTCTCGAGTTTTCGCTTAATTAAAAAGGGCCAGCTCGGTTGTTGTGCTGCTTGCTACGTGTGTTGGTGACAATATTGAGCTCTAACCGAGGATGGCGACATTAGAAGCTATGAACAATAGTTTCAGAGATATCATTACTGAGTGTGCGGTAGAAGTAGGTGGTAGGATAGTTAGAGAGGATACCGGTAAGCTGTCTAAGGAGACGAAATATTTGATCAAGAAACGCCAGAGTATGAAAGCTTCCAATCCAACAGACCGGATCGAATTGGCCGAGATATCAAAGCTAATCAATAAGCGCAAGGTGGCCGATATAAGGAAGTATAACATGGAGAAAATTCACCATGCTGTAAAGAACGGGGAAGCCTTAAAGCGGTAAAGAAGAAATTGGGCATAGGCAAAAACCGGACGTATGCGATAAGGGCCAAGGCGGGCAACGTCATCAAGAATATGGACAAGATAGTCAAAGTAGCCGAAGAGTTCTATACAGATCTCTACAGTAGCCAAAGTAGTCAGGGCCGTCACGAGATTGGCGGTAGGGAAAAAACAGCCAGACTTTCCACCAATGACGAAGGACGAGGTCAAGAAAGCATTAGAAACTATGAAAAGGTGGAAATCAGCTGGAGAGGATCAGATAACTACAAATTTGGTGAAGGACGGGGGGATATCGTACTAGAAAAACTGGCCACCCTGTATACGCAGTGCCTGGTGTTATCGGCGGTACCGGAGCCATGGAAGAATGCAAACGTTATCCTCATTCATAAGAAAGGGGACACTAAGGACCTCGAATATTACAGACCATTCAGCTTACTGTCTGAAACGTATAAGGTATTTACTAAGGTAATCGCTAATAAAATCAGGGCAACCTTAGATTGCAATCAAGCAAAGGAATAAGCAAATTTTCAGGAACGGTACTATACTATCGATTATATCCATATCATCAATTAGGAGAAAGAACAATGCCCGGAATATAACCAGCCCTTATACATAGCATTCATTGATTACGAAAAAGCATTTGACTCAGTTGAAACCTCGGCGGTGATGCAGACATTGCGAAATAAGGGGGTAGACGAGCCGTACCTGAAAGTGCTGGAATATATATATATATAGTGGCGGCTGCACAGCAACCATAGTTCTGCACAAAGAAAGAAACAAAATTTCCATAAAGAAAGGTGTTAGGCAAGGAGACACAATCTCCCCAGTACTATTCGCAGCTTGCTTAGAGGAAGTATTCAGAGACTTGGAATGGGAGCAGTTAGGGATAATGGTAGATGGAGAATACCTCAGTAATCTGCGATTTGCTGATGACATTGCCTTGCTAAGCCACTCGGGGGATGAACTGCAAATAATGATTGATGACCTAGAGTGGAAAAGGAGGAAGGTAGGCTTGAAAATCAATATGCAGAAGACTAAGGTAATGTTCAACAGCCTTGGGAAAGAACAGCAGTTTACATTAGGTAGTGAAGTACTGGAAGTAGTAGGCGAATATGTCTACTTAGGACAGGTAGTAACCGCAGATCCGGACCATGAAAAGGAAATAACAAGAAGAATAAGATTGGGATGGAGCGTATTGGGAAGCATTCGCAGATTATGACTAGCCGCTTACCGGTATCGCTCAATAGGAAAGTATACAACATTTGCATCTTACCTGTACTCAGCTATGGGGCTGAAACGTGGAGGCTAACCAAGAGAGTTTTATTTAAGTTGATTACAACCCAGAGGGCTATGGAACGAAAAATGGTAGGGGTAACATTAAGAGATATGAAGCGTACAGAGTGGGTCAGAGAAATAACTCACGTTACCGACATTCTAGTGGAAATTAAGAAGAAGAAATGGGCATGGACAGGACATGTAGTGCGAAGACAGGATAACCGATTGTCGCTTAGGGTAACAAACTGGATTTCAAGGGAAGGAAAGCGTAGCAGCGGGCGCAGAAAGTTAGGGGGGGGGGGGGGGGGGGGGGGGTGATGAGGTTAAAAAGTTCGCAGGGGTCAAGTGGATGCAGCTAGCACAGAACCGGGTTAAATGGAGAAATGTGGGTGAGGCCTTCGCCCTGCAGTGGGTATAGTCAGGCTGATGATGATGAGTTATGCAAGCGTGTCAACGCGTCTATTGTGGATATCAATAAAAGTGAATCACTTTCTGAAAGGCATCGCTGGTGGCGTCTTCAAAATGCTCCTAGCAAAGAATCCCACCTCTCATAAATGCTGCGCTGCTTAGTTGTACACGGACAAAGGAACTGTACAAACGCTGAGGTTAAGCGCTATCTACCAACTGAAGTTTTATTCCTGTTTGATTTTCATATTTTCATTTTCATGGTTTCATTCCTTAGAATATGAGATAACTCATCTTGAATGAGCAATTCATATCCATGAGTTTTGCAAATAAACCCTACGTGCTACATCTCTATGCATGTTCTGTTCCGATTGTATTGCGCGAATAAACGTTAATAAACAAATATTTCAAGTTACACGTAATTTCTCGATGCCTCGGATAGAGCCTATTTCTCATCTTCCTCGAATCGCTACGCGATAACGGTCGTAATTAATGGTCCAAAAGCAGAGATATAGAAGGGCAGCGGTTGAGAAGGCGACAGCTGATGTAACCGCCTTGGCGGGCCGCCAAATGCGCGATTCGACTTCCCTTCTTGCGGCTCTCTTCATACGCTTCCAATGTAACATTTAAGGTGTCATATATGTATCACACATCAAAACAAGGCACCCACGGTACGAACGGCGGTGCTGAAAAACAAGTAATTGGCAAGGAACTACTAAAAAATATCGCATGACGTCCGCTCTAAAGTATGCGTGAAACGCGCATGCGCAGACAGCCGGCCCTTGACCCAATGAAAAGCGGCGCTTCTGCTTGAAGCTTGCTGTCGTTGCACGCCAGCAAGTCTAGACGACGGGAAGACGCGGACGTTGCAGCGTTGCGTAGGTTGTTTTGTTCTTCAAACTCGAGTTGGGACCGTTCGTGAACCACGCCGTGATTTGGTGGCGTTTCTTCAGTGGTTTGTTTGGGTCGCATCGCGTCAGTAATGCCGCTAAACAGCAGGGCCCTGTGGGGTACGCTGCGCGGCAGCTGCAACGAACATCACTGTGATTGTAGATGCTACGTCGTTATGTGCTCGGCAGACGCCTCCGAACCCAGCGCAATTCGTTGCGATTACTGCAACCATGTTCTAGGGGTTCATGGTAGAATAACGGTCTTGGATGAGTGGCCTGTTTTGCCATATGCATAATAAAGACTTACGAAGTCATTTATTTCATGCTTGTCAATGTGCGTATTTTCCCTGTTTGCCATCTTCATTTGTGAGGCGAGGCTCGGTCAGTACACTTCGAAGAGAAATCTGGTTCAGTAGTTTGAGGGCCACAGTTAACTAATGCGCGAGGTTTCGTGTCAATAAGTTTAGTTATCCGTAATATTGGTTTTACACTATTGCCGCCGTATGTCTTTGGGCTCATTGGGTGCAATAATATGGGGGTAATCCAGCACTAATTATTGATTGTTTGCACGCGTGTACGCCTTTGCATACCTACAAAAAAGCACGCTTGAAACGCACGGCGGGGCTCTCGTTTTGAATCTGAATTCTGGAACTTTGCACGGCGTTTAATTATATATCAATTCGTGGTGAGTCATAAGAGTTCGGCAATACAGCTGGGCACACTAAAATGATACTGAACGTGTGGCGCCACCGAACTACGCAACATGTCAGTACGAAAGCTGAGGATTCAGTGTGGTACAGACAGTGTGCAGCGCGTCCCTATAAAGAGTAAAAAAATTTCTTGCCTAATGATTCCATCGCGCGTTTTAATTCGTATTTTATCTAGGCGGCCCAGAGCATGACAGTGGCGTTGCTGGAGTACCGCAGCATATTCCGCAGTCAAGTAGCTTCCAAGGTTAGTGGGCTAAAGAAAGGTATTTGTAATTTCGGCCTAAAAGTTCTTGTTTTTTGTGAAACCGTTGTCCCTTGTTCGCCGATCTGGGCTGTTATGTGGACTTGTGCTTGGTATCAGGGATAGTTTTTTGTATTCATGAAAGTAGACACCTGCAGAGTGGGGCTGCATGCGGTATACGTTATTAAACGGGGCTTCTCTAACTTGATTAATAATTTCTGTGCTGCACGCTTTTGGCGCTTCAATCCGCCTCGGGTTATGATATTTGTGTGGCTGTTGCCAGAACCTATGCAAGCGGATGAGTTCCTGCACTGACGACACCACCTTTCGTATATCCCCCCTCCCCTTTCTCTTATCGAGAATAACGTTTTTCCACACCACTGCATAAGGCACAGTATGCAGCGACCACGAAATAACACGTGATCTGTCAAAGGCATGATGGACGCCCACACTCTGCATAGGATAGGAAAAAAGTTTATTGATCTAGAAAAGTTTTGTGCTAGTAGCAGACGAGAAAGAAGAGGTCCATCTTCCGTCGTCTCACAGGGTCGGTGCCCCTATTCCAGGGCTCCGCTGAGCTTCACTGCTCGCTGGGCGTGCTGGATCAGACATTGTTGGCAATCCAAATCGCCGCTGGAAAGCCGGCTCTCCCACTGTTTCGCACTCAGGTCTTTACGAAAGCTATCGTTCTTACTGCATTTCCACGTGATGTGGTATAACGAAGGTTTGCTATCACACCACGGGCAGGTGTCCCGATTTGCGACGGGTAAATCTTGCTAAGCATATGCAGGTTTGGGAATGTTCCTGTCTGCAGTCTTCGCCAGTACACTGCCTCTTGTTGATTTAGGCCACGATGAGGCGGTGGATAGCGGATCCGTACCCCCTTATAGTAGTTGAGAATGTCTGAGTCCGTAGGGCCTACTTGCTCGGGTAGATCATCCGACTGGGAGGAAGCCACCTAGTAGATGTTGTGTGTGTCTTTTGGTGGGGTCGCGCTCTGTAGGAGCCAGAGCGCGGCGCGACCTATGCGGCCGTTCATGTAGTTACGGCACGCTTCTCTCGAATCTGTAAGAATGGTAAGTGACGTGTTGCTTCGATAACCGGCTACCACCGCTAGAGCAACGGCCAGCTCCTCCCCTTCGGTTACCGTGCAATCCCTGACTGAGACGCTAGCTAATTCCTTTAGGTTGGAATCAATAGCTACCGCCACTCCGCTATTATGTGAGCTTCCTGTATGCGGAGCCGCGTCCGTGTATACCACTGTGGATTTTGTAGCTAGATTTTGTTGCACATACTTCGCCCGGGCTGCTCTACAGGCCGCATGCAAGCTGGATTCCATGTTCCGGGGAAGGGAGCTAACCTTTAGCGTCTGGCGAATTGCGTCCGGTATGCTCGCAGTGCGATGCTCGATTTCCGCAGTTCCGCCTAGCCTCAGTCGCCTCTGCACATATATATCTATACTACAGTTCGATGCGAAGCTGCATGCGTGGCGTGTTTAATTAATAGCAGAAGCAGAGTTATCACAGCGTGACTCCACATCTGTCTACAAATTCAAGGATATTATATTCGCATAGCGAGCTACGCAGATTTCACGCGGCAATTTTTCTAAAAGCGTCAGCCAAGGAGCGGTCTGTTTTCTTGCCCGCGCGGAGTGGCTGTTGCTGTTTCCCCATATGAAGCTAAGCACGCCGTTGTACAGACAGCCTTAAAGGCGGGGGAGGAGGTCACACGCTGGGGCGGACGCCGTCGTATTTGACTCTTCTTTGTGGGGGCATGCGTTGCGACCGACCGTCCCCGAAGCCGTTCGAAAATTGGTTAACCGGCTGCAGAGGAGCGAGTCGGAAGTTCGAGTCCCAGCCGCCAAACGAAAGTCGTTTATTAGACGGTCCCCCGGCGGTTCGCTGGCGAGGTAGCGGTAGTTTATGGCTCTGGACGGCGCACCGCGTGACAGACCGGATGTCTCTGGAACGGGTGACGAAGACTGAGAAAGCGGACGGAGCGTTGCGTTTTCTACCGACTGTGTTTGTTTTTGTTGTGTTTCTGCTGCCGTTTTTCTGTGTTTGTGTATGAAGCGAAAATGCATCGCGTCTTTCTGGAATCCACGCGGTGCTCGAAAGTTGACATTCTCGTGGGCACCGGCGTTCTATCAGTTCTTCACTTCTCCGGTTGGTAACCAAAAGGATACCCAAAATACTGGGCAAACGTATTTCAGGGGGCGTTTGGCGCCAGGTGGAAGAGGAACGGCGGCCGTCCTAGGTGCTGCTCGGGAGCTCTGCCAGGAAGATGTCGCGTACTATGACTGACTGCTTTGCTGTTTGATATATATATATATATATATATATATATATATATATATATATATATATATATATATATATATATATATATATATATATATATATATATATATTGTAAGGTAACGCGAAGGTCGGACTTGGGGAATCAGGCTTTATTGCAGACCTGAAGCCTTGGTCGCACACTGCAGCCAAACACACTCCGCGATGACGATGGGTGTCTACAAGAGGGAGCAGGATGAAGATGAAGCAGCACCTTCAGCCGTGTGGAAGATGAATCGCCACACAGTGCTCGCACTATTTCGCCCGCGCAGTTCAAGCGGCCAGCCTGGCCGCAATTAGTCCGCAGGATTGCGCCGAATAAAAGGTTTCATACGTGAAACGTGGACAACTTCAGTGCCACGGTAACGACAGTCCGAAGGAGGGTAAACAGGGGAGACGCGATAGTTGACCGGGGAGGTTTTTGCAAGAACTGTGTAAGGACCAATGTAACGGTGCTGTAACTTGTCACAAAGGCCAGGAGTGCGTAATGGGGTCCAAAGTAACACCTCGTCACCGGGACGGAAAGAAACTTGGTGATGGGTTGCATCATAGCGGCACTTGCGGTCTTCCTGGCAAGCTTCCGTGTTGACGCGAGCAAGCCGGCGAGATTTGGCCACTCGGGAAAGGAACTGGTCAAGAAGAGAGGATGAGGAACTGGCATGTGTAGAAAGAAAAGAGGCGTCAAGAACGGTAGCGGGAGAACGGCCGTAAACGAGGAAAAACGGGGTGTAACCTGTGGTCCGCTGTACAGCCGTATTGTAGGCGAATGTAACAAAAGGATGTATTACGTCCCAGTTTCGGTGGTCCTGGTCGATGTACGTAGACAACATGTCATAAAGTGTGCGGTGGAACCGCTCAGTCAACCCATTGGTCTGCGGGTGATAGCTGGAGGTCAATTTGTGATGTGTAGTTGAGGCTTCAATAACTTCGGCTACAATCTTCGACAGAAATGTCCGACCACGATCGCTGAGAAGCACTTGAGGGGCCCCATGGCGCAGTACGAGCGATTCCAAAAAGAAGGTCGAGACCTCATTTGCTGAGCCATTAGGCAGGGAAGCGTTCTCAGCATAGCGTGTTAGGTGGTCGACGGCGGTGACGATCCAGCGATTACCTCGTGCGGACAATGGAAATGGCCCGTATAAGTCTATGCCAACAACGGCAAAAGGAGTAGCAGGGCAAGGTAGCGGCTGTAGTAGGCCAGCAGGAGGAGAAGTGGGCCGTTTGCGGCGCTGACATGGCAGACAAGAGGCGACGTATTTTGCCACACTTGAGGCGAGGCCTGGCCAGAAGAAACGTGTTTTCACGCGGTGGTAAGTTTTATGAAAGCCTAAGTGACCGGCTGTAGCATCATCGTGGAAAGCCGCCAGGATACGGGTGCGAAGCGCTCTCGGAATAACGGGCACCCAACGGGTGCCTTCAGAGCAATAAGTATAACGGGAGAGCACGCCGTTGTCAAGTTTGAACTTTTGGAGTTGCCTGCGCATCCTAGCGGTAGGAGGGTGAGAAGCACTGGTGAGAAGGTTGATTAGGGAAATACAGTAGGGATCTGCTCGCTGGTGTGAAATAATGGCGTAGCGATCTGGAGCAGCGGCAGGAGTAGCACAGGTGATGTTTGGAGCTCTGGACGACATTGGGACGTCGAGGGTGCACGCAGGAAGGCTCGAGGAAGCACTAGGTGGTGATTCTGATAGCGGGTAGCGGGAAAGAGCATCGGCATCTCGATGTTTGCGTCCCGATTTGAATATGACATCAAAGTGGTACTCCTGCAAACGCAGAATCCAACGGCCCAGGCGTCCAGTCAAATTTTTGAGGGTTGATAACCAGCACAGAGCGTGGTGATCGGTAACGATCGTGAAATGGCGGCCGTAGAGGTAGGGGCGGAATTTCTGAACTGCCCAAACGACGGCGAGGCACTCTTGGTCAGTGATGGTGTAGTTGCGTTCCGCTGGTGTTAGAGTTCAACTGGCAAACGCAATTACCTTTTCCTGAGAAGCGGTATCAAGTTGCAGAAGTACGGCGCCGATACCGAGGCTGCTGGCATCGGTGTGAAGAATGGTGGCAGCAGTGTCGTCGAAGTGAGTGAGAACAGGGTCCGAAGTGAGGGCATTCTTCAGGGTTTGGAAAGCTTTTTCGCATTCTTCGGACCAATTGAAAGTAGTACGGTCTGTAAGGGGGCGGTGGAGCGGTGCAGCAATGGTAGCGAAATTGCGAATGAAACGGCGAAAGTACGAAGACAGGCCAAGGAAACTGCGTAGTTGCTTAGTCCGCTGAGGGCGTGCAAAGTTCAAAACTGCAGCAAGCTTGTCAGGGTCGGGTCGAATGCCATCGCGGCTGACGAGGTGGCCCAGGATCTTGATTTCTTTCTTGGCGAAATTACACTTTTTTGTGTTCATCTGGAGACCGGCGGATGCCAGGCACGTTAATACTTGATCAAGGCGGCATAAATGATCAGAAAAAGTCGCAGAGAAAATAACTATGTCGTCCAGGTAGCACAAGCATGTTTTCCACTTAAGTCCTCTAAGAACAGTGTCAATCATGCGCTCAAACCTAGCCGGGGCATTACAAAGTCCAAAAGGCATGACATTGAATTCGTAAAGCCCATCGGGAGTAGCGAATGCGGTTTTTTCTTTGTCGGCTTCGTGCATCGGTATCTGCCAGTAACCGGAACGCAAATCCAAAGTGGAGAAATATTCGGCGCCCTGAAGACAGTCGAGGGAGTCGTCAATTCGTGGCATAGGGTAAACATCTTTGTGAGTGACTTTGTTAAGTGCGCGGTAATCAACGCAAAAACGCACGGACCCATCCTTTTTTTTTGACCAAGACGACCGGAGATGACCAGGGGCTAGCTGATGGCCGAATAATGTCTCGCCGGAGCATATCATTCACATTATCTTCTATGATTTTACGTTCTGATAAGGAAACACGGTAAGGGCGGCGGCTAACAATAGAAGTACCTTCTGTAATAATGCGGTGCTGCGCAGAAGACGTTCGGCCCAAGGTCGGAGAAGTGACATCAAAGGAGGCTTGGTGTTTTCGAAGTAATTCGAAGTAATTTTCGAAGTGCTCACAATATATATATATATATATATATATATATATATATATATATATATATATATATAATATATATATATATATATATATATATATATATATATATATATATATATATATATATATATATATCAGTTCATTCGATTTAACTAATGTTCGGTCTCATATTTAATAAATAAGGTCAACTAATGGCGTCCATCGGCCCCCTTCCTCGACCCGGCGGAGCCGCCGTGCCGTCACGGACGAACGTTTCGTTACAATGGCATTTACTAAAAGCACTAGTTTAGGCTTGTTGGCTCGTAAATCATGAATTCAGGTGAGTGCGCGAAACCTAGATGAGTCTCCAGAGCTGGCAACGTGGGCAAACTTTCACATCTCGTACGTTTCGGCACAATTTCAAGTTAGGCACTCTAAGCACCTTTTGAGTTTTATTCGGAAATTTTCGAGAAGAAGGTCTGTGTCACCTGTTCTTATTTTCATTATTGAAAACCAACAAGAAACACCAAGGTCTTTGAGTGTTGACGCAAGTCGAAACTTTTCCACGCATGTAGATTTGGCGGAGAGAACAACCGCTTGATCACGTGCTGCTCCTATAGCGACGGCGCTTTCTTCCTCTCATACTAAGGGGTCGTTATCTCTGCAAAGCGCGCCACCTTAATTTGTCTTCCGCCGCGGCAGCTGCCTTGAATAGCGTGTCGGGATTCCTCGTATTTTTGTGAAGTATCAATTTTTATAGTCTTTTTTTACTTTGTATTCTGCCTAGGCAGCAAACCACAACAGGCTGTATTTGCTGACGTGCCCCGGCTGAGTCCACAGCCTGGTGTTCGAAAGGTTGGTTGTCTCAAAACAGCTGAAAAGTTTTCGTTTCTGTTAAAAAAGACTTGTCTCTCAAAGCCGTTTTGCCTTACCCACGAAATCACTTACGGCCTTAGTGAAGAAAAGCTTCGGTGCGAATTTCTCACTGCTTTCCGAGCTTTAAAGACTACATGTGCACATAGTGTAGTGTGTTTCATTCTTCGGAATTAGGAGCGGGCAATTAGTGTACACATAAGTCACCACATGCAGTATTCCCCTGGGAACCTATAAAATTGAGGTTTTATCTGATGCTTTATCTTCAACAGTCCAGTTATGGTTGTTACCTAGAGTAGGGCAGGAGCCAGCAGAAGCAAAGATAGCTTGTCTGCTCTTTTACGCGATATCAATTAAGCTCTTGATTGAGGCTGACTCACCGTTGTAGTGCAAGCTATGCAGCAAATATTATATGCATTTACCATAAAAAGCACTTATATATGCTCACCACCAACGACCAAGAATCTGGTCCGTATGATCTTGTTTGTTTATGCCCCTTTGGCAACACTGACGAGCATGCTTCCTCGTGCGGATACATGAAACTAAGTCCGTTATAGGGGCTGAAATGCAACGCTTCGAAATTTCACCGCCTCCGATCAGGACCAAAATCGATGTCTAACTACCATAACTGATTGCGTTCCACACAGTGGTAGCCATCACGTTTGGGCATTGCCCAATCGAACATTTGGCCGAGGCCATTACCAAATTAAGCCCCTGCATTCGTACTCTAATTACCGTTTAACAGAGATAATCCCTGCTAACTTTCTGCTACACCTCATATAATCTATGATTCTAATTTTAAGTAGCAGTCATTGTTTGGCTAGTGAAACTGCTGTGAGAAGGGACCTCTTTATGGCCTAAATAGCTCTTGAAGTCAAATTACACAGAACATTCCATTTGTACTAATGCCTTGCGCATCATTGCGAGAAAGAAAATATATTATTCTTCAATCAGGGATTTTTGTTTGGGCGCTTGTTAAAACGCATCTTCAGGTACTCAAATCGCTTCCCAAAAATTGTCTAAATTTGTTATACTCACATGTTAGGTATTACGATGCGTGATAAGTCCTTTAATACAAAAACATTAACTAAAGGAAGGTAGTCGTGATTTCTTTTGAATTATTGCGTACATGCCATTATGTACAGTCTTGTTCAAAACTTCTAAAGCCAAGGATTTTCGTCTCAGCCGTAAAATGAAGCAGTGACAGCATCATTAAAGGCCGAAGGGCATTCAGAATGCTAGGAAATGAGTTCTTGTGACAGCAAGAAACTATACCAAAGCATTTCCTGGCCCTATAGTTTTTAACGGTTTCATGGCGGCTCCATTTTGCAGCTAAGACGAAAATCTTTTGGCTTTAAGACTTTTGACCAATACTATACACGAACACCAACACAGCATCCATCAAAATATGAAAGAATAGAAACAAGGAGACAAAGGAATAGTCGACGATGGTAGCGGTCATCAAAGTCACCTTCCATTGTAGATGGCGGCTGATCATGGGTCGAAGATCATCCGCCATCTGACATGTCAGAACTTCCTCTAGACACAGAAGAACAACTTGCCGTTGCACGCACTGCAGCAGGTAAGCAGTGGTGACATTTGTCACACCTTTTATTGCGAAAGCATACTACTCGCACTTTCAAGTCTTCGCGTGACCCGGCCGCAGTTACGTCTTACCCACGTGACGATGTGACGTCACACCCCACGTGACACACCGGCTGGCAGGAGCTGCCAACTTGGGTCTCTAATTTCACATGGGACGGTTATGTCAGAATCAGCCTGCTAGGATCCTGGCATTCACGTTACCCCTATAGGCCACTAAGGCACGTTCATATGGGTCGGTTAAAGCGGGGCTTTATATGGAGGCTGAGGAAGAAGAAAAAGAGAAGAAGAACGCTCGGTCACCCGTAGCTAATACTTTCGCTCAATATTTGGTTCAGCAGCGTTGAACCCTTGTAATTTTTTTCAAATCGCAATGCATGCACCCTACTGAGAATTTGTAGAGCACTGAGAATTGGCACAGTCTTTGTTTTGGTATTTGTAATGATGTTGCTTGCACAGAGCATTAACTTGAACCATTATCATAAGAGTTGTGAATTAGTTGTGAAATATTGTTTTTATTTATTTATAAGATGCCTTTAGCTGGCCAAGCATTTATTGTATTCATACTCGCATGTTACTGTGCACAGCTACAGCTATTCATTATGAAATAATAATGAACTAGATACTGGGAGAAATGTATGACATATATACAATTCAAGTCACCATTTTCTCAAGACTAGCACATGGAATTCCCTCGAGCACAGCTCCGCATCAAAGCGTGAATTAAGTCCGTGAGCCACCAAAAGGCAGCAAGGTCAGAAAACACATCTGTGTGGCATGCAGATTTACCACCAGGCATTTTTATGCTTTACGGCTACATGTCCGGGAGGTGCACATGAACAAGGTCGCTTTGGTATGCTCAAAGTGCAGGAAGAAGTTTCTATACATGCCACAATACAAATCGCATACTGACAGTAAATTCACTATCTAAAAGCAATGATTACTGCTTTATAAGTAGTCGTGAAAAGGAATCTAATGTGCCCATGGCTCGACAGGAGTCCTCAGTTGCTGCAACTGAAAAAAAGCAATACTTTGTTAAGTGCTGCGTCATACTATGGAGACTGTGATGTGGAAAGTTTTGCGGGGTATTCTCACAAAACTCTCATGCCTGGCAAGGCAGCTCGTGTCACAATAGCGCTGTGCAATAGGTGGAGTCGATGCGCTTGTTGCGGCAGTAGCAGATATTTTAGCAACTGCTAGAACACCCATTGATGTGTCTGCTTTTGAAAATGACCGAGCAAGAAGTCCTTGTACACCTCTCAGAGAATTTACGTTCCTGAAGAGGAAGTAAAGCTTGAACATGATGAATGAGCATATTTTGTGCCACTGAAGGGATTGATTGAGAATTTGCTACTTCATCCAACCTTTGCCTGCCTCTTGCATGCACTGTACACATCAAGCAATGGGTTGCTTAAAGAATTCACTGACAATACACGATTTCAAATGCATCCAGTTGCAAGGTCTCAAAATAAAAACAGTATGTAATGCTTCTGTACTGAGATGATATTGAATTGGCCAATCCACTATACATGAAAAGAGCGCTGAGGCAAGCTAACTGTGTTTTATGTTTCTTTTGTGGACCTACCACCATCAGACAGGTCCAACGTAGCCAACGTATTCTTGCTTGTAGTAGAGAAAGCAAATGCTCTTAAATCATTAGAAGTGAAACGTGTGCTCCTTCAAGACTTCATTTCCACCTTAAATGAACTTTACAGTGGCTGCATTCTGAAAACTGTCTTTGGTGAACAAGTGTTTTATGGTTGTTTTTTACTTGCCTACATTGGAGATTCACTGCCATTCTACAATATAGCAGGCTTTAAGGAAAACTTCAGCAAGAATGTACGCTTAGCATGCCGGACTTGCAAAGTTCCCACAGTTGAATATCATAACTTGCACTATGAAATCCAATGCCCACTACGTACACAGCGAAAATATGAGCAGGAACTATTCACACTTAATGCAGGAACTTCAAAAAAGGACCGTGCTGAACTGTCGGCACAATGCGGCATTAAGTCCAACTCGGTTCTTACTGAAATGGCTAATTTCTTTATACTCACAGACTTGCTATATGACCCCATGCACAGTTTGCGAGAGTCGATCATTCCTCTGGAGTTGTCACTGTTTAGTAAGTTTATTGTAAGGGAGGAAGCATGGATGAGTTTAAGCCAACTTAACACTGCCCTGTCTCAGTTCTGCTTTCATAGACAAGTGAGTAAGAGTGATTACCCTCCAAGATTTTAGTCTGACTTAAGCTTTCTTTGTGCGGCTCTCTTTTTATTGATGAATGTATGCCTGAAGAGGCTGTGCAAGAGCCCCTTTGTGAATGTTTTAGGCTCCTGTGCATCATCACACAGCTGTTAATTTATCCTGTTATTTCCCCAGACGCACTTGGGGACATTGAGTGCATGGTAGCCCACCATATTGAACTTTTTGTGCAGCTGTATGGTTCCAACTTATTTAAACCTAAGTTGCACATGCTGGTGCGTATGGTGTCTCAAACACGGCGCTTCGGTCTTTCCAATCCTCACCGGACAATGAGGTTTGAAAGTA
This sequence comes from Amblyomma maculatum, assembly GCF_055883805.1. Classification (NCBI taxonomy): domain Eukaryota; kingdom Metazoa; phylum Arthropoda; class Arachnida; order Ixodida; family Ixodidae; genus Amblyomma; species Amblyomma maculatum. Next base: position 2,010,108 of record NW_028146743.1, on the reverse strand, counting down.
AAAATGCTCTTCCGAAGACGAAAAAATTCTGGAATTTCAATAATATTCCATTATCTGTAGCCAATTACTTTAAGATGAAAATGTCCAGTGACCTGTGGATAGGACCAGGGCAGCCTAATATGAGCTATGCACAGAGAAGCGCTAAATCAGATGTAGGTGCACCAGTGTGCCTATCATGTGTTTTTTTTGCCTTGTGGACTGCATCCCTCTGCTGTTGGCTTAACAGCTATATGCGTTCAGCCTTTGTCTCTGGTGTCAGAATCTCAAATTCTGATGTGTGCTTGTGTTTGAACAAAATGGCCGTCGAATTTTTAGTACAGTAGAAACAATTGTACTTTGGGAAGGAAAAAGTTTCGTCACTCATCTGATCTTGGCCAAAGGTAGTTATTCACAATGAGTGAATGCATTTGTACTTATGGAGACACCGCATAATGTCATCAAACCTGAACTCCTTTTGTATTCCTGGCCATTGTATACTTATGCAAGAGATGACTGTTTGTATGCTATTACAAAATGTCTTCATGAGTCATACTTGTTGTAATGCTGGTGGCTTTCGAATGTTTTATTCCTGATGTTGCTTACTGAAAGCAAAAAAGATCTTGTGTGTGGTATTGCAGATTTTCATTGAATAAATACTAGTTTGTTTCCTTTTAGGAATTCTGAGACTCGCTCCATGCAAATATGCCAGAATTCTCCGAGTGTGTTCAACCAATCCTGCAAGGGATAGCTCTTTCGGACAGGTCAGAAAAAAAGCCGTCACGGCAGCTTTGGGTAAAAATGGCCCTGTTCCTGGAGTAAGTTTTTCTTGTTCTTCGCTGAATGTAGTGCACCTTGCTGATATACCGAGTGATCAGCGAACACTTTCAATATATCCTTGAAAAACATTTGGAACACAAAAAAGTATTGAAGCATAAGAGCAATTGACAAATAGACATGTTGAAGGCAATTGCAATAAAGGATTAATTTGTAACTTCAACGACTAGGTTTCTGAGAAACCTATCAAGCTTTGTACTGTAGTTGCATGGCTGTATTGGGGTAAATGATAAGAAGTAATTTTTCTTTAATAAAAAAGCTAATTTCCGGTACGAACTCTCAGTCTTGGCGAGCATAATTGTCAAAACATTCGTCTGGTCACATAGGCAATAATTAGCCTACATTGGAGAGGTCAATGGCGGTGTCACATCAGTTTTCGAAGCAACATATAACCCTTATTTAATGAGCAATAAGCTTGCTGAGAACGTGATCCGCCATTATTGCTGTTACAATAACAATGGCATTCAGCAAAGCAATATTTGCTATATTGCCATGTCATGTGCATTATTCCGCTTCGCTAGTAGTGCAGTGAATACGACACTCATAGCTATCTACGTGAATGTCATTTTTGTGCGAACCAGCAAAAGATGGTGCATGATATAATCCAAGTGAGATGAAGTTTAGTGCTGTATTCACTGCAGTCAGGCATCAACAGACCCGCATTTCCATCTCTTTTTCTGTACATTTATCGCATTCAATTTCGGTTTTGTGCTGAAAAAAGCTCTGAGTTACTTTGAGATAGTGTATTAACGATTAGTTTTTTTTTTCACCTTGTCTATTAGTACAAACTCTTCATTGGCACCAACCACCATATTTGGTTACTTTATTAGTTGACTAACAAATTTGAAGTAACTGGCAATAAATATGATTTAAACAATGGCTACAGTATGTTGTACTTACCGTGGCTCAGAATTTGTTCCTGAAATATTTTTTGTATTATGACTGATATTTTTAGCAATTTTCCAAAGTAGCTGATGAAACGTTTCCTTCATTATAAGGGGACCGCATGGCTTAATTTAGGGTTTAAAAATGCACTACTGCTCTGTAAGACGTCACAAATTAGGACATATGGTTGAAAATTTGCAGATCAAGTGAGCGATTTTGAATCCACAACTGGTTTCCAAAATGCTGAGTTAAGCAAGTCACAATGCACTGGAAAGGCAGTCATGCAATCTTACTTTTTCACTTTTTGCGGTCCCTCTATTCAATGCTGAAAAAGCTAATCCATGTGATCAGCAGTTATATTTTGCCCTCAGCTTAAATCTTTGTTTATGTAAGTGGCCTATACAGATATTGCATAACTGCAACATTGGCTTTTCCCTATGGCAAAGTCTAGAAAGGAGCGTCTAGGTGCTTATAACAGACACATTATTTTCGTTCTAGTGAGCATAATCTTATAGTACTGGGAACCAAGGTGAAAGGCGCTCAATATGCAAAGTCCTTGGTGATGCACCTGCCTCAAAATATCCACTTCTTTTATGGGATGAGCAAAAACATGACAGCCAAATTTTGGATACGAGGACTCGTGCTTATGTAAGCATACTTTGGTGTAGCATGATTTGTAAATCAAGGTGATGCTGCTTCTGGATGAGATTCCCTGTTCATACTGTCATTTCATGCAGTATTAATATGTATTCACAATTTAGGTCTGCCTCATAAGCTGTGGATGTCAAAGGGGGTGATGTCTTTATTTCCAATTGACAGATGTGAGACTGTCTGCTATGGTCTATTTTTACTTACGTATATTTTTACTCCTGTGTTCAACACAGAGTTAATGATACTAGTCCCAACATTTGTGAAAGCTCGTTAATTCGAACCACGATATTTCGAATTTTTTGATAATACGGAATACACTACTTGGTCCCGCCAAGCTCTATAGAGATATGTGTATAGAAAAGCCCGTTAATTCGAAAGCGAGTGTTCCGATAAGGACAATTGGAACTACGCGCCGCTGCGTCTGGGCGGCTTAAGTGGCACACAGCGCATGGCCAAAAAAAAAAAAAAAGCTCCTCCACAGAGTAAAAGGCTGCGCATTTCCTACATGAGGAGAGAAGATGGAACCAGATTGGATTGGATTGGAAAACATTTATTGTCAGCAATGAACGATTTGTGGGCGCTACACTTAGATGGCCTCAAGACCGTTGCTCTCGGCGACCTTTTGAGCCCACTCAGTAGCCCGAACTTGCGTTAACGGGTCTGAGCTGGCCAGTATAGCCTCCCACCGCTCAAAAGAAGGGACTGGTAGTAGGTCCGCTGGTGGCGGCGCTTTTTTGCAGCTCCATAATATGTGATCATATCCTGTTATTTCGCCGCAGTGTTTACAACTTGGATTGTATTAAGCTGGGTACATGTGCGCTAATTTAGAAGAGCTGAAGAAGGCACGCGTCTGGACCCGACGCCAGATTACTTCTTGCTTTTTGTCTAGTTGCTTGTCTGGTGGAGGATATATCCGCCTTTCTAGTTTAAAGTGATTAGTGTAGTCATGAAATGAGATTAGTGCATCTCTCGAGAAATTGGGGGAATCAACCTGGCTCACTGCTCGGCTGACATAACCTCGAGCTATACTGTGAGCCAACTCGTTTCCTTTGTTCCCCGAGTGTGCCGGCACCCATATTAATTCCACCTCTTTTTGGTTCCAGTCTTTATATCTTAAAATTCGCTCTGTCTCTTTGGAGATCATACCCCTCGCAAAATTGTTTATAGCAGATTTGGAGTCGCTAAATATGGTAACCGCTTTGGTGCTGACCATCGCCATGGCGACAGCCGCCTCCTCCGCTGTCCCTGAGTAGTTGGTTTTTATTGAACCTGCCATTATTGTTTTACCCTAGTCGTTCACGCCCACGATAGCAAAAGAGTGCCTCCTTTGTAATCCGCCGCGTCTACATAAACAGTGTATTTAGAGCCTTCTAACTTGGCCTCAAAGGCCTTTCCTCTTGCTTTTCTCCTGCTTTCATGAAAAGCAGGGTGCATGTTTTTTGGTAGCGGTTTAATAGTAAGTGCGTTCCTTACTTCAGTCGGCAGTTTTACTTGTGCATTTCTTTCCGGGGTCCTATCTTGTAGTCCTAATTTACCCAGGATTTTCCATCCTGTGGATGTGGTGGCGAGCCTCTTTAGCTGGGTTATTATATGTGTCTCGCATAGTTCCATGGTGTTACTGTAGACCCCCAGTTTAAGAAGTCTTTCCGTAGGGGGCATGCAGTGAGGTAGCCCTAGTGCTGCTTTATATGCCTGCCTTATGATCGTTTCAATTTTGTTCTTTTCTGTCACCCCTAGCTTGAGGTAGGGGATGGTGTACACTAATCTGCTTATCACAAAAGCCTGAACAATTCGGCACAAATCTTTCTCTTTGACCCCGCGTCTTTAGTTGGCTATTCGCCTTATCAACCTGGTTGTCATGTTCATTGTTGACTTAAGTCGATTTATTATTTCTGTGTTCTTTCCATTGTCTTGTATTATCAGTCCCAAGACCCTGATTTTGTCCACTCTGGTTATCGGTGTGCCATTTAATTCCACCAAAATGTCTTCAGCGTTGATACTGCGTTTTTTTGTCCCTCGGATCACCAGAAGTTCCGATTTCCTTGGTGAGCATTTCAGCCATGCCCATTCCGCATATTCTTCAACAATGTCGATTGACTGTTGAAGATTTTCTTGTATTTCCCCATCGTTGCCTGTGCATGTCCATAACGTGACATCATCAGCATATAGCGTATGTTTCACCCCTTTCACGGTTTTCAGTAATGGTGGGAAGTTCTTTAACGCTAGGTTGAAGAAGAAAGTGGAAAGAACTGGGCCCTGTGGGGTGCCCTTGTCTCCTAGCCTAATTGTTTCAGACCTGATGTCTCCAAGGCTTATTTCTGCTGTTCATTCGGTTAGAAAATCCCTAACGTAATCGTGAATCCTCTTGCCAGGGGCAATTTCCTCCGGATTATTTAATATGGCTTCGTGTTTGACATTATCAAACACGAATAACAGAATAAACAGAAAGCCTTTGATAATGGAACCAGATAAAACCGTGGAAGAGTGGGTAAAGTGTAAATGGCGCCATTACTAGCACGGCGGCCGGCTGCTCCGGAGGGTAAAAAGGCCCCAATATAGTCCGACGTTTTCGACGCGACTGGCAGAGCCGGCAACGTCGGCCATGGTACCATATATATATATATATATATATATATTTTACTCTATGACGGTACGTCGACTACGATGGGCGCGTCAAAACACTGCCGCCTCTACAGTCTGGCGCGGCTGGCGTGCACGGTGCCACAAGACGCCCTCGAGGGCTGGTACATTTTCGTGTGCATTTTCGAGCAGACGACAGGGCACCTGCAAGGAGGGACTGGCTGCCTACCGAGGCACTAATTACTGTTGTGATCAAGGCAATGATGCGATGTGTTTACTGCGAATGCTCAAACTGCACAAAGCATTTACAGCCAGCCGTGGAGACGTCCAGCCCAGCAACGGCCTGAGTCCGACGGCTACGGACGGAATGACGATTGTGTACGTGCGTTTTACTGAAAAGTAATTATAAGTTAAGTATATGTACGATTACAGAAGAGTTAGAGATTACACAGTAATGAGGATGACTTTCTCGGTCGGACGCAGTTCCTGTCGAATTCCATCAATTTCGCGAATTCCCTGGTGGCTGAGCCGCTGACGTTCCGTGGGGCCTAATCGAGTACGCCCTTCGATTCCGATGTGTACCGGTCACAACTCTATGCGAAGCCACTTCCGAAGTTTCTGGTATTCTCCCACTGAATGTACTGCAGATAAGTGAAACAACACCATCGTTACACCTCCTAGAGCACTGCATTAAAACGGGTATGGCACACGCACTGCAACGAAGAACTCACAACTGTGCCCGGCCGTACTACTGACAGATTCCATCCCAGGCATTTTTTTTTTCCTCTGAACGCCTCTGAGGTCAATCCGCTTGGTATTACGGACGCAGGGCTGCCCTCAAATGCCTTCTAGCAGGATTTCCGCAACAGTGTCTGAAACGCGCGGGCGGTCGCTGCCTACATAGCAAGCCGCCATCTTCACTGCACGTGAGGAATACTGGGATGCGTGGCTGACACGGCGGACGCGGTCGGCAAGAAATAGGCGAGATTCTATTTGCGTGTCGGCGACGTCAGGCCGCATCGGCTTGCGCTCGCTACATCCATCACGCCGTGACGTTGGATTATAGACCTCGGTTTTTTGCCGACGGAGGCCGACGTGCAAGCGCGCTTGCGTTACGTCGGACTATATTGGGGCCTTAAGGCTTGGCGGCCGCGTTTGTGCACCTGCCTACTCTCTCTTCCGCGCAACCTCCGAAACTCGCAATACTCGTTACTTCCAGCACTAATTCGGAAATACGAATAAGTACTGTCCGCGCGGTCCCAGCCAACGCCCATGAAAGGCTATGACTTCCTACGGGCGCTACAAATTACTTGTGAAAAACTATCTTTTTTTTTTTTTTTTTTTTTTTTGCGAGCGTCGTCCCTCCTTTCACGCATCTGTCGCCAACGGAAGCACGCGGTCAGCCGCGATCGTGACGCCAGATTTTAGCATCGTTCGTTCGCTACAAAAGGCGTTTGCTGCTGTCGCGCGTTCCAATGATAAAGTGATAGTAGACCGTGTCCGCCAGTATCACCCATGGCACGATAAGGCGATCGTACTGAAAACGAAGCTTGCACAACCGGACGAGCGCTTCGCTCCTTGCTAGAGTTAACGTCGAAAGGTAAACACACCGTGATGTTATCGCTGCGCAGCATCTTAGCGCACTGCCATGAAATGCGTTGTGGACCGTGACGGTGCGAAACGAAGGGAAGCGTTGACTGACGCTTTTTTTTTTCGAATTCTTAAGCAAACATCAGATTTGGGTAGGGTCATTATGGGAGTGGGTTCGTTACGCGAGCGAATACGGTACATATACCGAAATACCAATATTGTTCTTTCCAGTTTTTTCGAGGCCATTCGATAATGCGAACATCGGATAATTTTTTTCCTCGGTCCCGTGAAGTTCGACTTAACGAACTTTCACTGTGTTGTCAACCAGTAGGTACCATATAAAAATTTTCTTTCATTAGGTAAGCAACATCAATGATCCATATTGATATGTATTGGCTACTTGCAAAGTTTATTCAGGTGTTTGAAATATATGACTATCAAGGCTGCCCACACCAACGCAGTTAGAAAAAATGTGTATTTATAATTTACCATAAGGAGGCTGTCAGAGGCCCGAAAGGTGCAAAAGCACAGGAGGATGAAAAATGCAGCACTAGTGACTGATTCTATGCCTGCTCCAGTGGTCACAAAAGAGAATGCTGTTGCCGAGCTAGAGGTTAGCTCTAATACACAATTCTGATGCCATAAAATTGGGTAGATATACCTCATATGTGCTTCTTATTGTGACGTGTTTCAGGCCTTGGGATCTGTTGACCTGACAACAGTGGCACTCGACCGTTGCAAACGCCATGATGATCCCTGCCCCAGTATTCTTAAGTAGAAAAAATTGTAAGTGAATATTGCAAGAATATAATCACAGAGCATTGCCATGTGGCATGCTGCAGTAAATACCAGGCAGCTGATTACAAATTACGATTTGTGAAGAAATGAGGCCTTGTGATGTGTTAAAATATTACTGAATTTATTACAACCCCAATTTAATTGCACTCAGATTGAGTTGCGTTAGGAAAAACATTTATTTCTTTTAATAATTCATTCATCTCACAGTTTCTTTGGCATCCTGGCTTTTCATTGATGAACAGCTCATTTTTATTATGATCAAATCCTCTTAAAAAATCTCGTGTCCTTTGTGTACCATGTTTCACTCTGGTCGCCGTGGCCAGGGACCTAAAATCTTAATTTCACTCAATGGGCGTCCATCTAAATGCTCCAGCGAACGGCAATGACACTTCCTTTCCTCACTGTATATCGGGCAGCCTCCCAGGCACTGCTCCGCTTTATGAGAAGCACAGGCCTAATCGAAAGACTATGAGTTTGCTATGACAAGACTGTAACGTGATGTGATGTGGCGTGCCTGTTATGTGACTGTATTAACTTCAACTATCCTTCTCTCACAACTTTTATATCCATTCATCCCCTTCCCCCAGTGCAGGGTAGCAAACCGGTTGCTTTTACTGGTTAACCTCCCTGCCTTTCCTCCTCATCTTCCTCCTTCTTCCTTCCTCTTTCACTCTGGTGAGAATATCAGCCATGCTTTAAGTATGAATTGTTGTTTACTGGCTCTAATTTAACATTCCACAGATCCCACTGCCTGAAGAGTTGCAAGTCACTGCACCTCACGTGTATACCTGTGCTGAACACACCTGCGTTTATAATGGCAGTACTAAAGAAGTGATCTCGATCAGCAACGGCAGCCTAGAGCGTGCCCTCATCATCTGCTTGGTGATGTATTATATAAAGAACCTCGACTATCCGCCGGCGTTTTCCGCTATACTCATCCTGCTGCAGCAGATTGCCCTGCCAGACACTATATTGCAGCGTAGACTATTGACAAACCAACATAAGAGCCTGTTCATGCTCTTGAAAAAGAATAATGTGTTGTAATTTTCTAGAGAGAAATTCTTTCAATTGTTCATTTTTAATATGTTGAAGTATATTTTCTACAGCTGAATTCAGAAAGTATTTTTTTTTAACTGCAGTACACAAGTTGATGTACTTATGCGAGTGTTTTCAAGTTTATAGCACTGTTAATGATAGAAGTTATTGTTGTGACTGAGCATCTCTGTTAATAAAGTGACTGGAGGAGTTACGAAGGACTTTTGTTTGCATATTCTCGGCAAGTTGTGCTGAATTCGCTGATGTTACGCACCTTTGAAAGCTCTTAGGTACCTACATGTATGTATGTATGCTGCTTAGCCAACATGTTTAAATATGCCCCTTCTTGGCATCTTATGATAGTCATTTTAATCTTTCTTTTAAGAAGTGTGATAAATATGTGATCACAATATTGCCATCTGTGATATTTTTACCATTTATATTTTGTGTGTGTTGTATCCCTTACAAAATGTCAAGTTGACATGGCGCTTGGTCTTGAGTAATTGGGCTTTTATTTTGTTCATTTTGTAGAACAATTACAGTGCCTATTTTTTAATTACATTGCAATAGGTGTGATATTCTACAGACAAGCTCTTTTCGATTCTTTATTGAGTTGCTTGTTCAACGTGGTTCTTTGTGACATGCCAGCAGTAGTGCTGTAAAATGGGCCCACATTTCTATGCCCTGTATGCTCATTTATTGTGATATTGTTTTGAAAAAGTTAGCAAAAATGGTGCCTTGAGCATACCTGCATCTTTTACATTTCTCAATTTTTCTTTAATGTACACAACATTGGGGAAGTTTTGTTGTTTTGTATTTCCTCTACTGTTTTGATGTTGCAGTCAATGAACAATTTGACTACCATATGTTTGTCATTTTTCTCCTTTCTAAAACCATTATCTTGCTTGGCCAGTTCTTGTTCCATTCAAATCGAAATCCAGCAGAGCTCTGTATATCATCACCTTCAGCAAGTTGGAAGGATATTTTTGCCATTATTAGGCCATCTATTGTGGCGTACACAGGTTACACATTTTGGATCATGTAAAGTATGCCTAACTCAATGATCTATACTTTTGTAAAGTTTACAGCACCAAAAAGGTGCCCTTTACCATTTGTAACTTTACCCTTTACCATTTACCATTACCCTTACCATTACCATTACCCTTTACCATTTGTAACTTTTACAAAGATAAAAAGTGGAAAGGTTACATTCTGTAACATTTAAATTATAGGTATACTTCAATGTGAAAATGTGTACCTTTACAAAGATTACCCAAAGGTTACCATGTTACAAAGGACGCATAAGCTGGCAGCTGTGCTTTCTTCCCCATTCCAGAAGGTCCTTGCGGCTTCCATCGCAGTCTGTCGCCAGACGGCCTGGAGTCCGTGTTGACGGAGGTGAGGAGGCACGAGCCGAGCCGCAGTCCGGGGCGCGTAATTGGTCGCACTTCTTTCGCGACGCTTCTCGATCCTCCCGTTTGAGCCTCTCCTGGTCCGCCACAACATTTGTAAAATGGCAACCGCGGCCTTACACGCCCCATCATAAGATTACTGGGTTCGGGTTTCATTTAGGAGTTTAACGTCCCAAAGAGAGTCAGTCTATGAGAGATACCGTAGAGGAGGACTTCGGAAATGTCGACTATCTTGGGTTGTTTAACGTGCATTGCCATCGCACTGCACACGGGCGCCTTACTTTTCGGCTGCATCGAAAAGGGCCGTCGCGACCGGGATTCGCTTCCGCATTCACGATTTCTGGGATATTGTTCCCTGCCAAGCCGAAAATCCACAAAGGGCCGCGGCTTTTCGTCTGTAGACATGAAGTGCGCATGTGCAGTCAATGTTTATAGTCAGTTCGTGGCAGCGACGTAAATGCACGCAAATTTCAGGGGGTACACGTAGCTTGCCGTGGCGTCCATCTTTAATATCAAATGTTATTATTTTTCTTTCTAAACAAATCAGATGCGTTCCTTTAAAACAGAGTTAACGGCGTTAGGAGATTGTAAAGTTTTTAATAAACTACTTTAACCCGTAATTTTCGAGTATTAAGAAAATATCACTAAAACATTCACCAAAGGTGCTCGGTCTTTTTGCTCTCACGCTAAGATTAACGCCGGACCCAGCAAGCATTCACACACTCACGCACAATTTGCATAACGCTTCGTATAAATTATGCGCAATTTATAGCATTTTAGGGGGTTCAAAAACCAAGGCATGGGTAGCATAGTTTCTTGCTCTTACCTAGAGAGAAAGCTGTGCAGCCATCTATGGGATTTTTCATGGAGCTTCCTGACCACCCCTTCAGCCACCATGGGCGCCCAAGGCAGAATGGGGCACATAGCTACCTGGTAAAGAACTACAACATTTGGCCAAAAATAATGCAAAAGTAAACGTTGTACTAGAATAAAAATGTCATAGCATTCAATATCGTTTCTATAAATTGCAAGAAGCGAGCGAAACAGCACGAAAGTGTAAAATTTGTCAAAAACGAACAATGGCTCTCTTTCCTATTGGCTAGGTATTGAGCTTTACCGAAACCAATATTTCGCACCTAAGGGATACTTTAAAAGGAAAAAAAAATATTTGAAAAATTTTTATGGTTGCCCAATTATTTTAGGAAGTTTTTAGTGCCATTCCGAAAAACAAGAATCTTTTATTGGCGTCGTCTGTTTTTGCACCTTCGCTACTATGGCATTTGCGCTCTACTTTCGCTTCTCGGAATGATTATGACGATGATGATGACGGTGATGACACAGCTTAGTAATGCCGCTATGTATTCAACCACCCCCCCCCCCTCCCCTCCAAAAAAAAAAAAAGAAAAATTTGACTGTCCCGCAACAAGCAGCACACTGGCCCGTGATGATTAGCGCGCCCATGGTGGCTGAAGTGCAGAGCCGTCAGCTTTCCCTCTAGGTAAGAGTAAGAAACTCTGTGATGGATAGGATAGATAAAAGGTGTGATGGAGGAGGGAAGTATAAAATAAAACGAGTGTTTAAAATCAGTGGACGGCTCTACGAGAGAGGTGCGCAGACAGCATAGCCACGTAAAGGTTCGAAGTTTACACAACGCAAGATTGGCACTGGCACTGTGCTTTAAAAACGAGCCGCGAGGTTTGCGCCGTTCAACAAACGCAGGAGCGCACGCAATGGTCACTAGGAAAAGTGAGCTCCCCGGCAGTGGTCTTTCGCCCGAACTGGCAAATTTGGGACAAACACAGAGGAGGTGTTCTTCGATGGTTTCCAGAGCACCGCAATCACTGCATGAACCGTCGCCTACAGAGCGCAGATGCGCTTACCGGCGCAACGTCACTGGACTCGCGGTTTCTTTGTCTCACCTGCGGAGCTAAGCATGTGAGTCGCATCGTGAGACGCGCCTGAGTCAGCACGCATGCTGCTATTCCATGAGGGGCCCCGTCGCATCGCGGACCGTCTGGTATTCCCGGCAGCGTCAAGTAGCCAACTCTGCGTAGAGCTGTTTCCTATCCTGACCGAGGCCGCTGTTTCGGAAATCCCTTTCGCCGCAGTTGGCAATCCCGCTTCGGGAGGTTGCCGTCATATACATGTCAGCCGTGGCGCCTTGTTCTCCATTTCCGACCGCGCCTGCTGATGTTGGTCCGCTTGTCTTCGTTACCGCCAGTGCGTCAGAATCGGCTTCTTTACATCCTGTAACTTCTAGGTTTAAGATCGTGTCTCCTCTTAAGTTTTGCCTTGATCGCTGCTTGCAGCGTGGTTTTGGGTGTACCTGACGTGACGTTCACGGCCTCGGCTAGCTGATAGCACGCGGGCGCTTTGGCATCTATAGCTCGCGCAGCGCTTTCTGCGTCGTATGCAGTCCGGAGAGGCGCCTTTTCGCACACACCGATTGACTCATTCGACCTTTCCCTGCTCAATGCGCGCGATACGGTCCGTCGGGCACTTGACGTTTGCGTTGGTCATCTCGCCTCGCGTGAGGGTGAATGCGTTCACTTTCGCAGTGTAACATTGGCCGCCGCGGCGCTCTGCGCATTTCTGCAGCTTGGTCTGCTTCACGCTGGATCATGTGGAGCCCTGCTGAATTAATCACGTCATAGTCATATAAATCTAATTCCTCTATGTTAATGTTTTGCAGAGGGTACGTATATCATCCGAACTTCATTACATCAACTGACTAGAATGGAATGCGCTCCATGTAGCCCGGAAGCTCAAAAGCCTCAACAACCTCCGCGAGCTCTGCCATCCGATGTAATCCAAAACGCACGCCGCCATCTGGGCATGAATCCGTGGTCTGCTTACTGCGATGCAGCTTCGACTGGGTATTTCAATTTTACATGCATTTCTGAGTCTCAGACTGTTTCTTCGGTTGGCTTCTTCTTCTCTAATAACTTTAAAACCGTTTCAATAAGGCGTCCTCGAATGGCTTGCTCTAATTGATTTTTTTCTGATTTCTACTGCTGCTTAAGTCTTTTAAGTATCGAACTCGGGCCTTCAAGCCTCGATATTGCTTTTATCTCCACCTTTATAATTTGTAACTCGGTCTCTCCCTTTTATCCGCTCCTTCGCCTTTGTCTCTCGGCGGTTACTTGGCAGGGCAATGAGACCCGGAGATGTAAGGGTAGTGTCAAGTGCTGACCATTAAATGCACTCCTCCAAATCCAATTCTGTGAAGAGCTCCTGTGAACACGCTTCAATGAGAGCGAAGAGCTGCGTCTCCTTGCCTCTCACCGATCCTGGCTGGAACGAGATGAACAGTACAGCTCTCGCGTATCCCTGTATGCGCCAGAGAAAATTTCAGGTTCCTGTCTTGGCTGCGATGCCTGCTGATATCATTCGTGACGGGATTGGTTGCATGGCGCACTCTTTATGCAGGAGGTTCACGTCAGCTCACTGCTATCCGAGCGTGGCATGGCTCTCTTCCACCGCTACGCCTACTCGATCGAGGACGGGAACGAGCCGTTCGACTCCACTTAGGTATGAAATGCTGAAAGTTCTATAGGGAATAGTTGAATGCGCTGCTTCCCAATTGCTTCCCATCTCTGCTTGCGATTTGTCAGGAGGCGGGACGCATCGGACGAGCCTCGGAAGTGAAGTGAGAACTCGTTCTATTCGCTACCAAACCATTTAAACGGGGTGGTCATCACAGTATAGCCATAATGAATGTCACACATAATATATTCAGCTGCACGGCGCTGCAACCTTTCAAAAGTTTTCCAAATAAAGCAGTCATTGGCAGCTGCTCTTACAAATGGTCGGTGTAATGTGCGTTTTCTTTTTCGCTCCTGCACTGCCTGGAATTCAGCCAAATTCAACCAAGTTCCACAGCGATTACCAGACTGCGGATCATGTCACCAGTGGTCTTATGGTACAGCACCAGCATTAGCTTCGGGAGGTGTGGGTATGCGTCCCACTGCCGGCAGGTTATTAACCGATCTCCGCTTTGGCTACAAACCATCGCTCAGCGTCTCAGGGCACACAACTTGGAAAAGGAGCCTACATCTTCAAATCCCGTAACTGTCTGCTTCAATTCGTCACAATGGGATTGCGGTACGTGGAGGGAAGATTTTCCGTCTAGGGAAGGTCTTAATGTTCTTTCTTATGCATTTCACTCCCCATAATAACTAAGCACAAGGCTGGGAAACCATCCACCCGATAGGCGGCACAGGGGATCGAAGCTAGTACCACTCTTGCGGATGCTCTGCTGTAAAGTCAACAAAGTGCTCCGCGACATCGCCTCGGTGGCTTCACAGTATTGCTGTCGCTCGGAGGGAGTTAAGTCCAAGACAGGTGGTCCGTGCGCGCTCAGAACAAAGTAGCTTAGATTTAGTTCTTAGCATACATACGGCTTGCTGCTCATACCTGACGCGTTTGACCTCTGCATGCATGGCAGTTGAGTTGTGAGGCTTTCGCTTCCAGGATCTTTTCACAGCGTAAATAACATCCCTTAAGTATTGCGCTCGTCGGCTGGGGCGATCCTCTCCTCGCACTCTCTCAAGACCGCTAGCAACACTGGAAAGCACGAAAACCTCCATGATATGATAGCACATTATAGGCTATTATTATCTTTGTAAAGCCGGCGAATGTATTATGTAAATGGCTCATCGCGGCGCCTGCGCTTACGAAACGAAACCATTCGGGAAGAACAAGCAGATATTTTGATAGTTTCGTCACTTCCTGGCTCCTTTTCGCTCACTGACTTTGGGCATCCGTAGAGCGCTAGAGACACTGCCCACTTAATGCTAGTGAAGACGACGACAGCTGGCAGGAACACTCTCTCCAAAACTAAACACCCTTTCATGAATTGCAGCTAAATTTCCTGTGGCAAACAATGTACGCCTGCATTTGGTGTCCGTCCGGCGACCATCTGACGGCGGAAAGCTATCTGCGCGGAATAAACTCCTTGAATATTTTAATGGGAAAGATGCTACGTATACGGCGACGAAGGGCTCTGCGTCAGAAGACGAGAAAGACGCCGACGAGCTTCAGGACTTTTCCTCCTCCACACCAACCACTCGCCGCTGCCATGGCGTCCAGCTGCAGTGTGTGGGCTTCTAAAGGAGTGCTGGCGTCAAATGTGGGCAAATTCGGCGACCCCGACGTGCAGTCTGGATAGGACGCAGCACGACGGGAGCGCCTGTTGAGTATTAGTGACGGGCAAAGCCTCTGGTCTGACCCGGCTCAGGTTAGCCACCACAAGGATAGGGGGAAGAGAGGGGGGAGCTGAGGCCTGCGTGGGTCCATATGCTCGTCCTGTGCTGCCATTAGCTCTAGTGGCTGATAGATCCGTTCTGCGAAGCGACGGCCTCCAGCACCCTGTAAAGGGCGAGGCCATCAGCCGCGCCTGTCGCCGCCTTGCGCTGCGCCATGTACATCAGCCGATGGCGGAACTCGTCTATAGGCCTTATCCGGCGCTCGGCAAAGGGCGCGAGTGAGCGGCATCCCGTTGCTGCTGCCACCAAATGTTACAGGTCAACGCACGCCCAGAGAAATCCACTCAAAGTCGCAGGGAACAGGAAGTAGCCCCTACCGGCGGCGGCAACTGTCCAGTCTGTGACTCGAGCGCGTCACCTTCTAGTTTTTTTGCAGCTCTCTGTATCGGCGTATCCTGTAGCAATATGCAGGGTGTCCAAGCTAACTTTAGCCAAGGGTTAAAAAAATGGAACGCTCGAGATAGGCCAGAGAAACCACCTGTATACAGCCGCCCCGCGAGCCATCTGGTGCACCAGAGGCAATTTTTTGTTTTGCAATTAATTAGTAATTAAGATTATTTTTCTAATTTACTAACTATTGCCTTTAGACAGCAAATGTGATTTGCAAAGTTGGAGAGCATCTTCTAAAACCCCCATTCCACCTATTTACGATAAAGGAAGCTTCACCTGTATCGTTTTTCCAAGCCTTAAAGAAAGCCCGCTAAATACAAAAAATATCACGTGACTGGCGCATTTGTGCGATACGATTGTGCTGCTCTTAACCTGACTTTCACTGAACGAAACCAGCTGCGGCATTGGCTCCACGACCCCGCTGAGCGCGCAGGCCGATATATGTCTGCGGTGGTTCTTCGTCCGCTTCAGGCAGTCGGCGTATGGTCGGCGCGCCTGAGATGCAAGTCGCAACGAGCTCATCGCGCCGACTGCAACCAACGACAACATATCAGCCTACCGCTGGGACTGGGCTGTCGAGTCACAGTCGCAGCTGATATCTTTCACTCGGGCCACGATTGAGTGAAAGATATCAGCTGCGACAATCGTGGCGCACGAATGCGCCAGTCACGTGATATTTTCTGCATTTCACCGGCTTTCTTTAAGGCTTGGAAAAAGATACACGTGAGGCTTTCATTATCGGAAATAGATGGAATAGGGGTTTCAGAAGAAGCTTGCTAACTCTGCCAAACACATGTGTTGTCTAAGCGCAATGTTTAGTAAATTAAAAAAAATTACCGTAATTACTAATTAGTTAATTGCAAAACAAAAAATTGCCTATGGTGCACCAGATGGCTGGCAGCTGTACACAGCTGTACACAGTAGACGTTGACTAGTCCCTAGTTGATATTTGTAAGCTCTGCAGGGAAGCGCGCGACTGGGCGCAGAGAGCGCACGAGGCAGGAATGGGACAACTACCCCGCGTTATTGGCCCAATCGAACAGGTCTTTATGCTTGAAGTATGCTTTTTTGTGAAGTAGCTATGACATGCTTGGTACTCACAAAGAGACGTGATGGTGAAGTGCCTGCTTGTTTTTAGAGCCGAACCCTGAGAACAACTCGAGTTGTTCTGCGCTGTCAGACAACTTTCCTAATTGATCGAGGAACCCGAAATGACCGCTTTGCTCGCCTCTCTCACCATCGGGAATTAAAAAGGCTTCGAAAAGGTGCTATGTCAAGTGCAGAAAACATTTTTTCGTAATTATTTCTCTGCAATCGCTTGCGACTTGTTTTAAATTTACTTTCAAATTTGTTAAGCTCTAGTTTTTCTAGTTCATAAAACTTTTATATGCATTGAGCTCAGTGCGGGGTGCATTACAACTACCACCATTATGGTGCCTTTGTTTCGACTAAAGCGGCCCCTGGAGCGTGTACACGGAGCTCGCTGCATGCCGCTGACACAATGTGCTTATGGAAACTTAATAAAATTGCATGGAATCACTTTTTACGAGGCAATATCAATTACGCTGTGTGTAGCAAAATCCGTGCTCTGCTATATTTGATGGCAGAACAGCCAGGCGGCCGGTATGGAGCAGTTGTGGAGCAATAGTGTGTGTTGGAGCAGTATGAAGCAGGAAAAGCAGTTTAGGGCGGAATGGAGCAGTGACGTCCCGATCATAGGGCTCTTTTCAGGGTGGAGAGCAGGAATTACACACGAAATAAGACCAACAACAGGTTTAATAGAGATGAACGCCCCCGCTCACCCGACGGTCTTAAGGCTGCGTCTGGACGCCACTGCGGTAATCCGGTGGGAGATGAAGACATATAGGTGCGGGCAGCACTGATGATGATGGTTTACACGGCGAGTTAAATATACGGAGCTGGCAGGACTAGGGAGCCATCTTCGTATTTTCAGGCAGTCGTCCCTCGGGATACGAGGCTGCATCGACCTCCCCTAGCGCGTCTCTCGTTCCTCTGTGCCCCACGGTCCTTTCGCGCCTTTCTATGTCACCTCGGGTCCTTTCTTCCCGTTCTCGGAACCTTAGCCATCCTCGCAACAGCGCCCATGTAGCAGTCATTAGGGCGTCGTCCCTGCATTCCAGGACGTCGTTCATCGACCTTCCTTCGACGCCGGTTTTCGGACAAAAAGCGACATGGGCAGGCAAAAATTGTGGAGGTCCTTATCTCCCGGCTCACCGCGCAGCTCGGATCCCAAGCTCCGGCACAGGCAGCCCGCCATCGTAGAGCAAATAGAGCAGCGCTTCCATCTCTGTGAAATGTTTTCACTTGACGGAGTTTTTTCTTGTTGGTTGCTACACAGTATATCTAACAGGAGGTCGCCGTTTGCTGACTTCTTAATCTTGTAACCCTGGCCTGTAGCCTCAGTTAAGGTCTTAAATATACAATCGGGGACAAAAGCGGTTTTTTTCAGGGCCTTCCTTGGACATTCCTTTTGCTGGGAGGGATATCATGAGAAAAATGTTTGGAAGCCTTAAAAAGTACGATGTTCGGCCTCGGTGCCAGCCGCCACTCAGGGTAGCTAGCCACACATGGTTAACTCTCACCGCCTGGAAGTAGAAAACGTCCAAGCAAAAAGCAGACAGTGCAGTTGCGATAAAGAATATAAAAAAGAGAAAGGTGGAGAAAAGGACAGGAAAGGGCGACTGCCGATTTCAACTCGGTCGGGTCAGCCAGTACAGTCTACAGGAAGCTGGGGTCAAAGTGTTGCTGCCTCCGACGAGGGAAGTTTAAGGACCAAACACTCAGGATAGGCTTCCACCTTTTTCACCGAACATGGCGATGCCACGCACGGCTAAGAGTTTGCGCTCGGAGTACGTAGTGTCGTACAGTACACATCAACACATACTTTTGCAGCTGCCCCTTCCGGCGAAATTGACATCTAAGAATTAATTGTTCCCTGGCTGCAGAGTAACTACAATAACAATGCCTTGGGCTTTTCCGAGAAGCCAGTTATTATGCTTGAACCTGAAAGAAAGTAGAGGCGGAAATGACCAAAATGTAAACAAAAGGCGTCAGAACAGGAGGTGAATGCAGAAACAAATCGCTTTATTTACCAGCTTACATTAGTAAAACCTGCCGTCAAGGCTGCGGAAGGTAAGGTTGAAACACGCCACGGTAGGCTTGGCATTACTGAGTGGTGAATGTAGCGTTATAGCCAAGAGGTGTGAAGAGCGGCGGGAGAGGCGTGAACACCTTCATGGCGGGAGAGGCGTGAACACCTTCATATGCCGTATGTGAGTGTTCAGACCGTTCATATGATTTTCCAATACAGCGATCTGCACATGGAAGGCACGAACAGGGCGTCCAGCCGAATCTCGCGGAGTGATGCGCACCCATCCTGTTGGCTGATTGAGGACGATAGTATCGACTTCCTGAAGACCATGGAAAGTATATCCCACTCTCACGGAAATCCTGAAAACACAGATCAGAACAAATGTTAGCAGTACACAACAGTGGCACTGTGCGTTCGTGGTGCTATGCATGCATGGGACAGAGGCTGAATTTAACCAGCTCTAGCTGCTTCGGGCAGCCTCTCTAGCCAGAACAGGGGTTCTGAAACGGTTCCTCGCACTGCTTCGCGGGCTCCGCGAGCACCTACTGTGCTCTGGTTCCAATTCTTCTTAAGCGTACGGGACGGACGCAGTGTCTGGTTCTTCGAAACCCATTTTGTAGCGTTAGATATTGTTATTGCATTCCTCAATTTCGCGCCGTCAGCGAAAGCACTGTCCACAGCACAGACCATCGGATCGCACCAAGTTGCTGTGCGCCGCCTGCCTGCGTAGTTGCGACAGGAACGCTGGCGGGGGGCGGTTCGCCCGGTGCACAAGGCGCGCCAAGTTGCGTTTTCGTCATACCTATCTCTAGACATCCGGCTAAAAATGTGAAGCTGGCATGGCTGAAGAGGCGACGCTCATACGTGCACTCAAGCGCGCGTGGCGGCTGGAGTGGAGAGCACAGCCGCGTTAGTCCACCTAAGCCAAGAAAGAAAACCAGCGCATCTCATAGCGATTTTCATGGACAAGGTGCCCAACCGGAACCCAACCGAAAACCGGAACCGAGCCCGCTTTTTCGCCTGGAACTGACTGAACCCGAATTTTTTTTCCGCCACGAAATGAACCCGGACAGGAACAAATCGAAAGAACCGTTCCGAACTGGCTCACGGTACGGAATTCAGACCCACTTTTGCTGGAACTTACGTTCATAATTTTCTAGTTTCTGGCTGCTTGTAAAACGTTCTCGCTTATTTCCAAAGCGCCACTGCGCACCGCAAACTACGCAACCATATTGAAAAATTGTCTTTAGTAAAAAGATAAAAAGAACGAAGGAAAACATGTCGCCACATGCATGGCACCAATCTCTGGCGTCAGGCTATTGTTTCACCCCGAACACGGGAGGCCGCTGCACTGCGCAATGGCGCAATGGACAAAGTTGCCTCATACGAGAGCCTTTCTAAGCAGTGAACGAATAGCATATAAATCATAACTTGAGCTGCTGATTTAGATAAATATATATATTTATCTAATATATATATTTATATACATCTACAAAGGATCTGTTTTCACAAATTTCACACAGATAATTTTATTTTCCTGTCGTTCGACGACGTCGTAATGACTCGCATGGCACATGCATAGCCGCCATATGCGATGCGATGCCAGCAGATGCAATTTGGTTGACGAGACTTCAGCAGCCGATGCTGATGGTGGGAAGACTGCCTTGGAGGGCAATTTACCGCTCTGTTCTCGCGTTGTACCTACCCTCAGGACAAAGACGATCCCATAAACCGATTTCCCCATTTGCTTTCTCTTGATGTTGTCCATATCGAAGTCTGCTTGTTTTATTTGCCTTGGAAAGTGAACCTATGCCACGAGTGAAGCTCCGATTTTCAACTGTGAAAACTGGGTGGAGCAAGGAACTGAGTGGCCTTACTGGTACGAGTATTAATTCTCAAGCTCTGTTTAGTGTGCTGTAGTTTTTGCCTGTAAAACCGTGGTGTCGAAAAAAAAAAACGATGACAGTCTAGAAAGGTGGCACTGAAAGCTAGATGTATACCATTGAGAGAAAATGTAACTATGAGTAACCTGTTCTGCGTGCTGCGCAGTAACGAGGGTGGTCGGGAAAAAAACCTCGAAAAGCAGGGAGAGGGACGAGGTGAGGCGGGCGGAAGGAACCTGCGCCTAGGCCTTAAGGAAAATAACAGACGAAGGAATGGCAGTAATTGTGCAATCGGCAAACTGCAGCGTGAGACCCTCGATATTCGTTACGTTGGCAAGCGAGGAAAGGTGCGAAGCCAAACAGCATTTGGTCACCACATGGAAGCGGCTGCGTAGGATCGCCGGCACCGATCATGTACCGCTACAGGTGGCAACAGAATCTCCCAATAAGAGTTTACAAGCCGAGGATGAGCCTGAAGCGTTTCTTGAGGAAAGAGAAGTACACAGCCTGCTCTGTGCATTTGAAAAGATGCTCAGAATAAGCAGACTCGAGTGTTATGAAACATCGCTTGTTTATTTGTCTCTTGTTTGTTTGTGGGATTTAACATCCCAACGCGACCGACGTTATGAGAGACGTCGCTGTGGAAAGCTCCAGAAATTTCGACCACTTGCGGCTCATTACCATGCACTGACATCGCACAGCACACTGCCGACTAGCTATCCGCCTCGTCTCAAAAGCTGCCGCCGAGGCCGGGATGCGATCCCGGTTTCTAGGTCACAGTAGTCGAGCGCCCTAAACACTACGCCACCCCGTTGGGGCTTATGAAATTTAGGGAGACGTTGCGGGGCCAAGAACTGTATTCACTAGCTACAGTAACGTTCGTAGTGCGATCTACACAAGTCAGCGTCGAGACAGCATCTTCTAGACTAAATCAACAGCCCTTGTCAAGCCCGATTCCTCCGGTCTTTCTATGCTGGTGCTGGTAAAACTTTAATCTCCAACAGATACAGGATAGGCGTCAACCTACCTGCCTAGACGGCGGCCTGGAGATTATACCTAGCTGAGTTTCGGGGTGTGAGCTGAACAGTAGAGTCTCCCAGAATTCTGTTTTTGTGTCGTGATTTATACTTTAGATTTCCGGACACGGCCATTACATATGTACCAGATCCGCCCTATCTTCACATAGTCTGCATCTGTCTCAAAACTGTTCTGGGCACCAATACATGGCTACGGGTATGGATTCGGAAAAGTATTTGTTTGCAAGCGCCTCCAGATGATTTACTGGCTTTTATTTAGTGTTCTATTTGCCGGGGGGTATTCTACCCTATATAGCCGATAGTGCTCAGTAATCTCGTCATAGCTGACTAGCTTGTCCCTGCTTGCAGGAAGTTCATAGCCTACCCGGAAGGTGAGACCGTGGGCAAGCTTATGAACTCCCGCATTTCCTTGAAGCTGGCAGAGGCCAAATCAAAAAGCTAGCAGCATTTACTAGGCACATAGTAAAATATTTGCGAGCAGCCATGATGTCATGTCAGGCTTGCTGTAAATTATAGGACCAAACATACCAGTCTAGCTTGAGAGTGGTTCTAGGAGAAAGTATAGCGCGCAGGCAACCACGACACGAAACAAGACAGTGACCGCATCGCGTCGAGGCCACAGGAACGAGACAATTAATTCAGATCTCCGGCGAATACGATGATGACTGATTCCAACACGTAGCGGAGGGGCCATTTGTCAGCGCCTTTCGGCCCACGACACAACGGGTGCCTTTGGGTTTCGCCTCCATATAAACGAGAAATGCTAAGGTATCCGCGTGCTGTGTGGTATACAGTCGCACATATCGTATATAAATGTTTGGTCTTGGCGTGCGTGCTAGGTTTGACCTTGGTAGGATTTGAAATTTCTTCAGTAGGAGCCGGACGGAGAATTGTTTTACAGGTTGTAGTAGTGGCTTCGCTCTCGACTAAAATTTATGTGAAATTTTGTTTATCTGAAAAGCGCAACAGGAAACGTTTTCTTTTAACTTTCTTTCAACACGTGACAGCTTTAGCTGGTTATGGGCCAAATAAAAGAAATCATTTTCTCCCATCCTGCTCTAATTGTCGGTCACTGATATAAATATTGTAAGGTATAACGCGAAGGTCAGACTTGGGGGATCAGGTTTTATTTGAGACCTGAAGCCTTGGTCGCACACTGCAGCCAACCACACCCCGCGATGACGATGGGCATTTACAAGAGAGATCAGGATGAAGACGAAGCAGCACGTTCAGCCATGCAGAGGATGAAGCACCACACAGTGCCCACAATATTTTGCTCAGGTCTGCAAGCAAAGTGGAGCGCGTCACACCTGACGACAAAAACAACAGACGGACTAGAACATGAATTTACAGCGGTTACTAGATACGGAAACAGGAAATAATACTGAGCATTAAAAAAGCGGAGTAAGAAATGCGGCCTAACGTTATTTTAGTCCGTTTGAACCGGTTCGGGCCGGGTCGAATGGGATCGAACCAGAACGGAATGTGTCTCCGGAGCCGAAATCAATCTCGAATTGGAACCCAAACCGAACCGGAAAAATTTTAGGTTCGACACTCTGGTTCTCCAGGAGTTTTGATAGGCACTGAAAAATTTGAGCAAGTTGTAATAATGTCTATTGGAGTTACTTAACCTAAACTTGTCTAGGGCAAGCGGTTGTGATCCGGTAGCGGAGTAGTACTAATGCGTGCTGCGATCTGCGAGCGAGCGGGGAGAACGAAGAGGAGTGACCTGCTGAGAACACTTTGACTTTGACTGAGCAAATCATCATTATTATCATCGCACGTATCTAGCACCGGACCTCCACCGCACTCTCGGACACAACAATTACGCGGGAGTGCGAGAGGACGAACTAAAGCCGCATGCGCTGATCACTCTCAGTCACGAAGTCAAGACAGCAGCAGAGCAAGTGGACCAGAGAAAATTCCGCGGTTGGAGTGTAGAGGGTCAATGAAATTACTCGCGAGGAAGTGCTTGGCGCTGTTCCGTGTTAAAGTTTCGCAGAACCGTCAATAATTGTGCAAGACAACGGCGCGAAAAACCGTGCAGGGAGGCACCAAGCGACTAACACAAAACCGACCGATATGGGTATATTTCGCACACTCTCGCATTAACTGCAGAGGGCATACAGCAAAGACAAAAAAAAAAAAACAGTAAACTAAAAAAGCGAACCAAAACGATCACTCCGAAATTATTCATATCTAAGTAGCCTATCTCTTCTTGAATAAGCGAAGCGAAGGCACGCTCAAACATTTAATCACACTTTTGGACAACATGTGTTTCGCAAAGTTAATGTGGTTGCCTAATACAAGTGCGAAGGATTTATACTTTTAAAAAATAAGAAATGCATTCACAGGTTGCCACATGCATGGTTAGTGCGATTCTTCCGTCTATTGTGACATCGACTGCATGCTCTCTCAACCTGTCGCTTAAGCAGCGGCCAGTATGGCTGACACATGTAGTTCCACATGAGAAACATGAACCAACGCAATGGCTCAATAGTCTTCCCTTTTGCAGAATAATTTACCTTACATCGGGTACTTTATTTCCAATGGTTATTTTGCACCATTCTTCAACTTACGTCCGATTCCTAATATCGGATACCTGACAGGCAAGGATGCTTGCGTATTGCGCCGAGAATGATTTTGTTCTGTCGCAGTTCAGCCGGCTGGCAAGACCTTTCCCCCCGTACCACACGCAAAACGTCGGGCTCTACAAGATTTTTAGTTCCGAATCCCAGAATAAAGTCCGGCGCTCTTGCGTCTCTTATCTGCTTTAGAGAACCACCTGAAGGTTGAGGCAGAACGCGCTTTTACCAAGCCTTACAATCTGCTGCCCAAGTCGCTGATTGCATGAGGCGCTAGATCGTAGCCTTCATTCCCAGGGAACCTCGTTGTTCCCAAGCCCAGTAAGCTACCCACATATTGGGCAATCCACAAGTGTCTGATGCGGACAACAAAGCGCTTAGCCAAGGACCAAACTTTTGGCTACACTCTCAGCTTGACAGAGTGGCGCTGCTTTCGCTTGTGAGAGAGCGCATGGCGAGGGAGGATGCTGAGGAGCTGGATCAGCGAAGGCGTCGACGTCGTAAGGGCAGCTATATACAAAAAAGCCTCAAGGCACTGACGACGATAGCCTGCCTCAAAGCCGGTAGTTAATGAAGGCGGTTCCTCTGTGATGGAATGGGACACTTAAAAACAAAAACAGTCGCGAAGCAATTGCAGCTAACGTCAGTGCTTGTAAAACATGAAAGTTCAAAATGTCAAGATATGAAAAGCAGTGCAGAGAACTGCAGCTAAACAAGCTGGCTGATTAATTATTCATATCAAGAACCTCAGCTAGGCGCTATATACCTCTTAAAACCAAATACCAAATTTCCTTCTTTCTAGCAAGTTAATTGATAGCACTTGGTCGGCTCTGTTGCAACGGGCGTTATCATTAGTGACGATTAACGACCCGTTTCCGGTTAAAAGTGCTCAAGAGGTCACCGATTTTTTTTATTTATTTTTTTCATAAGCAAGAATTTGGAGGAGATGAGTGCTCTTTCGGTTCACCTAAAGAACACGTGTTACTCCTTTCCACGCAATGCAGGGTGCGATGTCGTCACAGAAAACCGTGAAGTAAAATCAGTCACCAGATTTCAAAACCCCTGTGGCGTAGACACTGCAAGCTTTCTTGAGTTGCTGTCCCATCTGCGCTCTGCCTTCGCTGAATTTTAAGAAGAGGGGACGTGCATAGGATCTTGTATGGCGCACTGACCAAAGATGCATGACGTCTATACTTATCTTCGTGAATTCGGGCAGCGGCTACTCTAGAAGCGGCGTAGCCAGGGGGATTGTGTCGCTGTCAAAACACCCCTCGAAAATTTTTGAGCTCTGCTTATCCCCTCCCCTCCCCCCAACCAACAATTCAAAGGGTGAAAAACAAAAGTGGAAAATCTGAAGCGTACACAAAAGACAAGTGGAAAA
This sequence comes from Amblyomma maculatum, assembly GCF_055883805.1. Taxonomy (NCBI): domain Eukaryota; kingdom Metazoa; phylum Arthropoda; class Arachnida; order Ixodida; family Ixodidae; genus Amblyomma; species Amblyomma maculatum. The sequence continues at coordinate 1,984,689 of NW_028146743.1, read as the reverse complement.
AATAACTACGCCATCTTGCCGGTTGATAAGAAAGGATTGGTTCTATTAACAGTGTTTAACATACAAAGCAACTAAGTCTATGAGGGACGACGCAGCAGAGGACTCCAGATACTTTCCCCACTGACATCGCACTGTACACGGCTGCTTTGCTTTTAGCCTTCGCTGACGGTCACGATTACATTCGCATTCTTGAATTCAGCAGTGGAGTGTACTAGCCGCTGAGTCAGCGCGGTGGGGCAAATTTAAGAATTTGGAGGCTGATAGCACAGGACAAAAATAACCACAGATCTTTTATATTTGCGGCTGGCATGGTTTAGAAACTACGCTGGTGGAAGTTCACGTATTGCAACCGGATGTTGAGGGAAAAAAGAGAAGCAGCGGAGCTATGTCGTGTATACGTTATCCTACAAACAACGACAGCACTGCTCCGGAGGCTCTCTTAATTTTTACTTCTGAGAACGTTCGGATGACCGGAGCTGAAAAAAATTCTAAAGGGCACTTTTGACCACTAAAGTGCGCTGAGGCGAAAGCCATTATGGCGCGGTGGATCGTATCCCGCCATTACGGCATCTCTATCTCCCTCTCTTTTTTTCACTTCCACCTTCCTCCCTTCCTTTACGGCGAGGTAGATCAGATGTGTCAGCGGAGAATTGTGACAGATTCTGCGCCTTTTCTATCCTGTAAATCAATTTGAAATGCCTCTGGTGCCTGATGTACTAACGCCTTCTAGACATCTGGGTCTGCTTCTATTTACTGTGTGGTGCGGCGTTCGAGGAGGCGTCAAATGAAAGGCGCCGCACGGGCGCCTGGATCGGACGCCCGGCGGGGTCAGCTTCGTCTATGCATGAATCCCTGGTGACGTCATGACCTGTCGTGACGGTACATGGCGCATCCCTTGTCGAACACAACCTGCATTCCATTGAACGTATCAAAGTTCACCGGCGTCTTATAATTATTTTACAGGAAATTAAAAACGCAGTATCTGTCACTCGCGCAATCCCGCTATCCTCACGGTAGAGAAGGAGAATTATGAGAACGTTTCACGATTCGGGGCATGACGCATTTAGTGAAGCGCTCACCTGCAGGATCCAAGGGATTGAATTTAGATTCCAGATTGAGATAAAGTTTATTTATTTTTAATTATTTGCATCGAAAGTGTGACACCGACAGCCTCTGCCGACAACTGCTGACAGCGATGAGGCATTAAAGGCTTTCGCCTCAAAATAAACACTCCCCTCTTCTTTGCATGGTTTCACAGAGTGCTCGTTGCTTCCATCACAGAAGGTCTCTCACCCATCTTCCTAACTCGTAGCAGTGGCGCCGCTAGGATCCCCCGCACCCGATGCGGAGTCTCGGCGTGGCATCGCCCACCCATCCCCGCATTTTAAGCACCGGATCGCATCTTCCTTTCTACCTCCTCTGTTCTCATGGTTTGCATTGAAGTCATGTTCTCACTGCACCCAAGCACGCAATGCGAGTGGGTATGTTTTGTCTTTTTAATACTTAGCTAGATGCAGCGATCGTGCCCCGCGACTGATAATTCTGCAAAACATCCCATCAAAAGTACATATTTCCGAAAAAGGCAGAAACACTAGCACGCGTAAGTTGCGAGGAAACTCACTGAGCAAGAGGCTTGAGACAGGTGATTGCCCAATATGAACGCACGATTTGTAGTTGGGTCCCAAGCAGAGCCTTTCCCATGCCACATGAGTAGGTGATAGCCTTCTACTTTGCATCCTCTACATTTAACGTTTCTCTTCTTCTTCCCTCAAAAATGCGCAAGGTAACTTCCGCATTCAGACTGCAAAGTTACCAATGCAGATTGATGCGATACCAACAGAAAATATTAAGCGCGAAACTACTTCCCAAACTACACCCAAACGTAGACGGGAGGGCGTCTCAAGGCTCATTTGTTTTGTTTTTTTACGCTTTCAGTAGGGAACCAAAGCTCAAGTTTCGCCGCGCGATGGCAGCGTCGCATTCCTGGTATGGTGTCGAAATGTGAAACGATGGAACGTAGCCCATGGCCTCCGAGATCACCCTCGCGCGCTTGTTCCTACTCGTCCAACTGGCTGAAGAGGCTGCTGGGACCCAAGACCTCCCGGCCTGCCGCTGAGGCGGCGGCTTCCACACCTTGACCTGCGTGTCGGGGGGTGGGTAGATCACCTTATCTGTTGGGCATTAAAGTTTAGTCCATCCATCCATCTCCGGCCGTTCCAATCGGCGCGCGCCCCAGCCAAATGTTGTAAGTTTGTCAGTTCCTCCAGGCGCCACCAGGCGGCAGTGCGCGCCTATGCGTCGATGCATTGTTATGGAGGCTAGCATCGTCCAGCCCGCTGGCGGCATATCTCCGCTGGCGGTTCTCTCGTTTTGTTTTTTTTTGCGCGTGTACATTGACGAAAAATATGTTACGAGCGTGTCACGTAGCCTTTCATTTTTAGCTGGTTTTCCAGCAAAGACTGACCGCAAGGTGTGTCCGAAATGTTTCACAATTTAAGTGTTGTGTTTACTACCGAAGCGGAGTGTTGATGTTCTTGCTGCGTTGACATAATGCGTTCCGTTCTACTTGGAATTTACGCATTGTGCTCGTGTAGATTGTTTTCTTTGCTTGTGAAACAGTTACTCGTCAAGACTACCTCGTGTAGGTGGTAGTCTTTGGGTGCCTAATGGTCACTCGTGAAGCCGGCAGGCAACGTTACGAGCGTATGCTCGAGTGGTCAAAGGCATGCATGTTTCTCAGCTGCAAGGCCTTGTTGCAGTTTGGTGAACTGATGAGACATTCGTTTTCCTCCCCATTTTTAATCCTAAGGCTTCTGCGCTTGCTTGCAAATATAACAAATTCCAGTGGAGCGTACATCGCTACATTCCATGTGTAGCGTACATGTCGCTAGCTTATGTTGCTTACTTCGAGAGGTGCTCTCTTCTAGCTTTGTGCAGCAAGAAAGGGCCACACCACTGAAACAACGAAGATAATCCTAGAAACGTTGCTTAGGCCACAGGTTATCAAAGCAGGAAAAATAGTAATTGATCAAGCAGCTTACAGAAAAAAAAAGAAAAACTGCTGAGCAAGATAGGAGCTGGGTGTTTAGTCTGGCGAGTTTTATCTTTGCGAATAGAAAACTACGCAAGTAGTCATCATGTGGTGATTGAACTTTGTAAATAACGAAATGTTTGTGTGTAGTTCTTGATTGTGCTTGCCCATATTGTTTTTTTCTTTGTCCATCTCATGAGTTTTGTAAATAAAGAAACATGTCTTGTTTAAATTGCTCAGTGTTTGCCTCTTAATTTTGTTCAGAAAGTGGCTAGTATCGTTACAACCGGCGGATGTTTAGTGCTAAAAATATTCTGATAAATTTCGCATATCATTGAAAGTTAATGAAAAATTGCTAACTAGTGCGGCAGGCGTGTATAATAGTGCCATTCTATACCTAATCATAATTCATTTGAATTAACTCGTTTGCTCGGCTTGGCCTTCTGCGTGTATAGGAATAGGAGTAAAAATTAAAAATAAAATCACTGCACCCAGTCTGTAGCATATGCAAACAAGTGAAAACAATAAATAAGCGGAAACTCGCGTGATAATTGCGCACATTTATGCTATGGCGGGCCGCGTAGTTTAAAAACGAGGTAATAGCTTATCCTCACTTTCGATCGTATAAGCTGATCCGCTTTTAACGGGATCACTTCCGAAAACATCGCATATACTCATATGACGGCAGAGGTGTCTGAACATGCCCCGATAACCCTTCACGTTTATCGAACTTTTTTTTTTTATTACGCAAGCTTGCCATAAGGCATATTATAAAAACACATGTAAATTGTTTTCCGTTAGGACTCTATCGAACTTGCGTGCTTACAATCTTCCAAGGCTGCTTTAAAACCGTGCGAGAGAGAGAAAAAAAAAGCTATCATGAGATACATCTAAGTAACCAATAATCATGTGGCTGTGGCGGAACTATTTAGAGAATTGCATTCGTGCGATGGATGTTTATGCAATATCGCCACGCTCGTAAATACTGTATTTAGCGAGTTAATGAACTCGCAGATGTACGGCGTGTATATACACACTGACAAAAAAAAAAAAAAAAAAAAGACGCGGAACCGCAGCAGAGAGCGCCAGAGCACGCATGCATGCTTCGGGCAGGCATGCAGCTTCGGGCAGTCGCTGCCCAACTTTGCGCATGTGGGTCTTATATTATTAGCAATTTAACGATAGCGAAATTGTTGGCTGCCGTCTTGCCCGTGGCATTTTAAAGCTTGCAGCTCGTCTGTGGTACGAGCGCAAGCTGAGGAAACTCGTGTTTTATAGTTTGCGCCAAGCTGCGGCGGAACACTTGGATGGATGGATGAAATATAGGAGCGTCACCTTTGAAACGGGGTGGTAGCAGTAGCTATCATGCTCATTTCTCTCCCTATATTTTAATTATTGATTTAGATTGGTTAACTAAACCATCATTCTATTTATTGAATTTTTGTTTCTAAATTACTAACATTATGTCACTTCTCTGCTTTTAAGCCACCAATCTTCTAGTCGTTTTTTGCTACTTTCCACCGCCGGTTATTGACCCGGCCACTGGTATCTCTAAACCCCAGAGCTTCAGGAACAGTGACTGCGCCTGCATCAATGCAAAGGTGCATAGGTGGCATAAGTGGCGAGCGCCGGGGTGCGGCGAAAGACGGTGCCACGCCACTTTTCCAACTTCGGCCGGAGAGAAACGTGCGCGCGGAGGTGATCTCGGAGGCCATGCGTAGCCGGAGCAGACCCTCCGCTAGCTTCCTGTGCACGTGCGAAGATCGAGTTGCGCCTGGCGGTTATTTGGCGATACAAAAACGCTTCCGCTGATGCCAAACGGAGGTACTAAGTAGCATTGTGTCATGGGCAGCCATAATAGTAGGCAAAGCGCCGAAATACGAGGCTCACGTGCGAAACTTTGCAGATTCCTTTTGAAGATTTTCTGCAAGACCTGTTTTCCAACTGCATGACAGCGTTCTATGAAGTCTCCTGCTCTTTATGGAAACGAAAAGAGCCAATTTCCCCCTTCTCCATAAACTCAGAAATGTTGACAGTTGACAAAGACAGCTTGGAGAGGCGTCAGAAGAGTACAATGGTTTAACACAATGCATACAAAGGGAAGGGGGTGGAGGATTATCCTGCTCTTCGCTCCCCGCGTGTCTCTTTGCCGATTTCCTGTGCTCTCTCCCTGCTTTGCATGTGCTCTGAAAGCAACCAAATCAACAGATATCCGGCGTGCGACGTTTGGAAAACATGTCTTGCTGAGAAGCTTTTACAGATTTTCACAAAATTGGCCAATAATTGAACCAACATTAATATTATTCATAACGAAAATAAAATATGTCGGAAGTGCCCTACAAAAGCGATCCTATAGTTATGGCTTGATTGACACTACTCGCACAGAGCACCCTATTCGCGCCACAGGTTTCGTGAATGCAAACCAAATATAAATGAAGCACAACCATTTAATAAGAACCGAAATAAAACATGATTGTAGTACAAGCTTAGATTTCGCTTGCCTTCCGAGCCAGCGAGCCGGTTATGTCGCGTACAGCGCGCGGAGCACTCACGTGTTTTTGAGACATCTAGCGTTCGTGCTTTTGAAGAAACACCTCCTTTGGACTTTAACTTATTCTTCTACTGCAAGATATGCATTAGTAGCGTCGTAATAATAAAAACAAGACCTTATGTAGATCTGATGCTACAGGCCAAAACGATAATCAAAGAGCGAGCCGCTTTATTTCAGAGTACTGATAATACTTTTGCAGTTATTAAACATATTATATAAGACAATATAATTACATAGCAGACCTCTAGATACACTTCCTACATGTCCGCTACTGTGGCAAACGCATTCACAATCAATAATTACTCATCGCCGTCTCCTATACAGTGCAGACGTGAATAAAACTTTTCTCGCCTCTAGTTATGTTTCCGCCGTGGAAATACGCGGCACGTTGTCCAATCATCAAGACGGAATGCAGGCAGCATGTCACGATGCAACTGCGAGGCCGCATGCTCGAACGAGAAAGCGCGCGGCGCACGCCGCGAAGGCAGCGAGAGTCGACGGCAGCCCAGTGTGTGTTTTTCTGCCACAGACTGGAGCTGCCCATCAGGAGCCGCAGGTATCGGTTATGAGATAGCAGAGTTCCTACAGCAAATATACCGGGATAACAAAGTAGAAATTACATGGGAAGGGATAAGAAGTACGGAAGCTGTCAAGGTATGCAAAGAGTTAAGACAAGGTAGTCCTCTATCACAGCTGCTGTTCATGCTTTATGAGATAAACATGGAACGGAAGATACATGAAAGTAACCTAAGTTTCAACCTCTTATATAGATTAGGTGGAAAGGCGGTAGAGCAACGCCTCCCCGGTTTGATGTATGTAGACGATATTGTGCTGCTAGCTGAGTCTGGAAGAATTGCAAACTCTAGTTAAGTATTGCGGAGACGAAGGAGACGCTCTAGGCTTCAGTTATAGCGCAGTTAAGTCGGGTCCGATGATTTTCAACTGCTCAACTGCTCAATACAAGGCCATAAAATACCGAGAGTAGCAGAATATAAATATCTCGGTATATGGGTAAACGAAGGATTGGCATGCATTGGAAAGCATGAGCAATCACTTAAGGCCAAAGGGCGAAGAAATGCCGGGATAATGAAACATAGGGCATTGTGGGGATACAAGTATGAGGTTTTGAGGAGTATTTGGAAAGAAATTATGGCGCCCAGGCTTACTTTCGGAAATGCGGTTTTGTGATTAAAATCAGAGGTACAGTCGACATTAGAAATAAATCAGAGAGCCGTCGGAGGATTAGCACTAGGTGCCCACGGCAAAACCACAAATGAGGCGGTACAGGGATACATGGGCTGAACATCTTTCGAAGTACGGGAAGCTAAGAGTGAAATATTATATGAGGAATGCCTGAGGAAATTGGACAATAACAGATGGGCAGCTAAAGTATTTAAATAACTATACCTAAAAAGCGTGGACTCACAATGGAGGAAAAGAACTAAACTAACCAGTTAGTATGCTGGTCACAAGGACGAAGAAATAAAGAGCGTTAAGCAACAGGTGAAAAACACAGAAGGTAAAAATTGGATAAATTCGATGGAAAAGAAACAGAGTGTGGAATTATACCGAAAGTGGAAAAGGCCGGTCAGGAAGGAAGCTTTCTTTGATAACTCAAGAGGCAGTGCCCTACTTTTTGAAGCTATATCAGGGCGCCTTAGAACGCGCAGCCACAAAAAGAAATTTAACAATGAAAATGACGCATGTGCTGTATGTGGTAACTCCAGCGAAACAATTGACCATATTATACACGAATATAATGGTATCCATCTGGCAGTTGAGGCAGGCGCAGTGAGTGTTCCTGAAGCTCTGGGGTTTAGAGATATCAGTGGCCGGGTGAATAAACCGGCGGTGGACGCTAGCAAAAAACGACTGGAAGATTGGTGGCTTAAAAACATAAAAATGACATAATGTTAGTAACGTAGAAAAAAAAATTGAAGAAATAAAACGATGGTATAGTTATCCAATCTAAAACAATAATTAAGATATAGGGAGAAAAATTATCATGATAGCTACTGCTACCACCCCATTTCAAACGGGACGCTCCTATATTCCATCCCATCCCATCCATCGCAGCGCCGCCCAGTGATGCTTTGGGAGCCTGTTGCGTTTCTCATTAGTATCATTATTTTACGTTTTTCAGAGAAAAAAGGTAAGAACGGCATAATGCACTACTGAGCACCCTTGGCTACACTCACTCTAAATTCCCCTTCTAAAGCACCTGGCCCTGCTAAAGGTGCCTTCCTGCTCATTATTATTTTTTTTTTTCTAGTCAGCGCGTGATCAGACTTGCCATTCCACTGAGCAACAGGCATTCCGTGCCTTTCAGCGTTTTCAAAGTGCGAGATGGATGTGTGAGTGGGCCGAGGAGCGAGAAAGGCATTGGAGATAAATAAACCAGACAAATTTAAAGCACAAGACTATAGGAGAAATCTGCCAGTGGGTGTCGGCTAACAAGCTCCCGCGCATGGGGCTTCCGATGGGTATCGAGTTAAGGCTGGTGTTTCCAGCGTGGTACACGCACGTGCACATTCCCGTTCCAATGTTAAAAGGGCGTGGAGTCTCTGGCATAAACTAAGGCATGTGTTTTCAAGCTCTCCTCAGACCAGGATAAATCCTTCTGATAAGATCACAGTTGTCAGTCAGTGTCTCAGCGGCACTATTGCATGCATTTTGGCATCTTTACACAATAATCCACTTCTCTCCCCGCACCTTCCTCCCTCTCACTGCCAAGCTGCACACCACTGAGCGCTGCACCCGCACCCCCCTCGTGACGCCACTGACTCAGACAGTTCTACGACGTGTAATACCGCCTAAGTGCTAGACTCATTGGTACAGGTCGATTACGAGGAAGGCGGAAGCCAAAGGGAGACGAGGAAGGCAGGAGACTGTTTGCCAGTGTCAGGGGAGCAACCAACACGAGCCTCAGCCCGCTACATATGGCAGCTGTAAAGAGAAACCGAGCGTGCAACTGCTCCATGACGTCACGAAGCACCGGACTCTGCTACGCTACTTAAGAACTGCGTCAATATGGCGCGGCATGTGGTGTCCGGCGTCTCATAACTGCATGCATCATGGCTTCACGAGGCACCCTGATGAAGGTTTCCCGGATTTTTTTTATCGCCTGGCTTATTTGACAGACTCATCGACACATGAATATGCGGTCAGCAATGCTGCGATTGCATAAGCGACCTTGATATAAGCATAACCATCATCATCATCGTCATAATCGTCAGCCGGATTATACCCACTGCAAAGCGAAGGCCTCCCCGTTTAACCTAGTCCTGTGCTAGCTGCAGCCATTGGACCCTTTTGAATTTCTTAATATGGTTCATCCACCTAATTTTCTGCCGCCCCCCGCAGCGCTTACCTTCCCTTAGAATCCAATTGGTTACTTTTAGTGACTATCGGTTAACCTCTCTTCCAGCATGTCCTGCCCATGCCCATTTCTTTTTCTTAATTTCTTCTAGGATATCAGTATCTTGAGTTATTTCTCTGATCCACTCAGCACGATTGCTACCTCTTAATATTACGCCTACCTTTCTGCTACTCCTGTCTAGATCATTAATCATTAGTTTCAGGTGGTCCACTGAGTTTCTTAACAAGACAATGTCATCAGCTAATCGCAGATTACTGAGATGTTCTCCATTGACCCTGATGTCTAACTGCTCCCATTATATGTCTCTGAATACACTCTCTAGGCAAGCTGTAAATAGCACTGGGGGAGATCATATACCTTCTTGCCTAACACCTTCCTTAATAGAAATTTTATCAATTTTTTTATGCAGAAGCTTTGCTGCTGTGCAGCCCCTATAGATATTTTCCAGTACTTTCACAGATACCCTGATCTCGCAATGCCTGCATGAATGCCGAGGTTCCGACCGAATGAAATGCTTTCTCGTAGTCAATGAACGCTAGGTATAGGGGCTGGTTATATTCACAGCACTTTTCTATCACCTGGTTTATAGTGTAGATATGATCAATGGCACCCTTTCCAAAATCCTGCTTGATCCTTTGGTTCATTTAAAGTCTAAGGTTGTCCTGATTCTACTAGCTATTACATTGGTAAATACTTAGCAAGGAACTCATAGTAATCTGATTCATCTGTCCTTAGCGTTCCTCTCTTATGAATTCAGATAATGTTAGCATTCTTCCATGATTCCGGTACTTCCGATGTCGTAAGGTATTGCGTAGACAGGGTGGCCAGTTTTCCTAACACAATATCCCCTCCGTCCTTTGAGAAATCTGTAGCTAACTGATCCTGCCCGGCTGCTTTTCCCCTCTTCATAGCTTCTAAGGCTTTCTTAACCTCGTCCTTCGTTACTGGCGGAACGTCTGGTTGCTCTTCTTTACAGCCAATTTCATTCTTGTCCTGACTACTAAGGCTACAGCAGAGGTCCGTTTATAACTCCTCGACTACCTTAATTATCTTGTCCGTGTTAGTAATGGCATTACCTGCCGTGTCCCTCAGTGCATACATCCGATTTTCGCGCCTATGCCTGATTTCCTCTTAACCACTTTCAGGCTACGACCGTCCCTTCGAGCATGCTCAATTTTCCCCATGTTATACTTCCTTATGTCGGTCACCTTGCGCCTACTGATTTGCTTTGATACCTCTACCAGTTCTATCCGGTCTGTTGGGTCGTGATATAAGCAACCTACCGTCAAAGAGACCGCGGAGGGGACAAAAAATTAAAAAATAGGTGACACACATTATGGCACATTCATATTGAAATCTTGCATCCCTCACAGAGATAAAGGCTTTTTTTTTTCTTTTCCTCAGACAGTAAGCACGAATCTTCTCTTTATATTTGGACGCATCATCGCCTACCTAAATATCGCATGTAAAACCAGTATTTACACGCTAGGGGCCACCCATGGAGCCCGTATACACACAGCTGGGTCAACGTAAGCGTCATCTGCACGCCTTCACACATGGCTGACACCAAAATGAGACGCGCCGCTGTTTCCTCGAGCAAAGCTACGCCATAAGGCATCGTAGAATGCGGAAGTATGATTGTAACTGGATCGTGTAACGTGCGACTGAACGCGTCTATATGTGGTCGAAAATATCCGGCCTATGAGAGCTTTGGCTGAAATACAGAACACTATACTGTGCAGAACACTACCGACGTCTCAGTGGTGGCGCCTCCGTTTGTGCCTGCATGAGCTAGCCTCAAAATTAGTACATAACTGCTATTTCCATTAGGTCTAGAGACACCAATATGGCAGCAGGCCCGCGACGCAATTATAAGCGAAGAAAATGCCGTTCCAATCCACGCTCCCACGTGAAGCCTTTGTCGAGTAGCGGTGCATGCCGCCGCGAGCACGGGCCACTTAAACACTCCTCACGCTGCACCAGAGCAGCATCGCGTTTGGACTCGGGGCGATCACAAGGAAAGCTGCACGCTCTCCAGGACGAGGGCCCTGGGGAGAACAAAACGGGCCTACGACTTGGCACCAAAATGCAGTGACCACGCATCCCACATGTGTTCGGCGTTTGTGTCGTCCACAAGACTTCCTGTCGGGCTACGTCCTATGCGATAGCGTAAATTGGTCGAGTGACATAAGCCAAACTAATACCTTTTGGGGGTGTAGCTTTCGTCGCGTCTGTAGTCCAGGTACAGACATATCGCGTGAATTGGCATTTTTCTTGCAAACTGAATGTTCACTTCATGTGGCAGAATCCCGTCCGATTGCCAGTAGGTGTGAAGGGAGTCGTCCAACAGTTGATGGATGCCATACCCTGCGAAAGCGTGCGAAGAAGAGAGGTTACTTGAGAATCGCCTGCTAGAATTCGATGTTCACTGGTACTCTGGATCCAGAGCTCACCGCGCATGCAGGATGAGAGGGACCATACGGCTTGTTCTCCGACGTCCCGGACACCGCGCTCCATCTCCAAACGTGGGACGACAGCGTTCATGGTCCTAATAGGAAGAGAAGGAAGGAAAGGGGACACTTCCGTTGACCCTATGAACAGGATGACACAGATGAGTGTGCATTTACGTGTTATGCGGATCAAAATGCCTCTCTTGCAAGGCGGATAACGTTACAGTGAAAATAAAAGAATGGGCTGAAATTGACCGCGCGCCAATATCCGCAGGCTGTCGTTATCCAACTGTCATTTAGGCGGAAGCGCGATGACGAGACCACGACGACATGCGGTTTGGATCTGCTCTAAGATACACGTGCCTCATCAACTAGCCCACACGTTGACAAATTCAAGCGATATTCAGCTTCATAAGAATTAGATAAAAGCGGGGTCCGACTGTGCGTCACAGCGGGTCACTCTAGTTCGTGCTGCGCAGCCACCACCTGGTGCAAGCGTGGAGACATTCTTTCTCTTCTTTAAGTCCTCCGCTTAACGAAGGCGCTCCACGACTGATCAATAAATAATCATCACATAAAAATACCACAATTTCTTATTTTTTTCTGAAACAGGAAGCGCGTAGGTTTTTTTTTTTTTTTTTTTTTTTCAGAGAAAACCTTTGGCACTTGCGAACAAACAGCAACCGGTTTTCGACCCATGAATTTCCGGATAGAGACCATAAAAATAAAAGACCACATATAAACCACGAGAAATGCGAACTTTGACCGCCTAGAAACATTTCGACCGAACGCGCACAAATAACTAAAACGAAGTAAGAGGTGACTTCTGAGGTATACCGTGGTGGAAATGTGGGCTACATCGTACACGTATAGCATAGCGGAACGAGTGAGAACCGTCAGAACTGGTAGATGTGGCGTCTTGTGGTTCAAGTTATTTTCCCTGGTTCCGGAAACGAACTTAGCATAAGGAGCATTTAAAAATTTGAACACGCACAAAACAGCTTCACTTGCATGCTAACGAGTGACACAGAATAAACAGTCAACCAAACAATGCTAGACCACGTGATCATGTCCGCAAAGATATGCATAGAAATGGCAGTTGGTTGGGTGTGGTTTGTCGGGTGGTTTCACGTCCCAAAGAGACACAGGCTATGAGTAACGCCTTTTACCTTTTACCTTTTATTATTCCTCTCAGAATATGACGAAAAAAAATGTAAAAGAAAGAGAGAGGGAGCCCGGACCAGCAAAGCTTTGCCAGGCTTAATCCAATTTAAGATAAAAGAAAAGGAGCTAAACGCCCCCCAAAAAAATAATAATTTAGATAAAAAAAAAACATGGACATCTCGACCCCCTCAGGTTGTTTAGTGTGCAGTGACATGTCACAACACACAGGCGTCTCGCTTTCCGCTGCCATTGAAAAGTGGCCGGGTTTCGATTCCGAGTCCTTGGGTAGAGTAGCCGAACGGCCGGAGGAATGAGCCACCTCGGCGGGAGAAATGGGTATTGAGAACTCAACAGCCAAAGGACATGTTGGACACTGGTAAAACAACTGAAGTAACGAAACAAGTAGTCAATCCACGCCCTCAATGGCCACACCGCAAAACTCAAATTAAGCTTGTAAAAGGTACAAACGCATAATTAAGTCTGCCGCTTTAATGAAATAAGCATGGCAATTCTCGATGCATCCATGAAACGATCAAGAAGCGGCCGCTGTGCAAAAGAGGGAGCAACTGACCGCGGCTCGGTGTGGGCAGTATTGTGGGCGACCTTCTCTCAGTTCTCAGACTGCGCAATCGGAACGATTCGAGGGCTCGATTCCCGAGGGTCGAATAGCGACATCCGGCCAGGCGAACGCCGCAGAGGCTCAAATGCCATCTGTGGCTTGGCAGTGTTGAAGCCATTCAGTTCCCGAGCGTCGGATATCCAGACGGTGAAGCGGCTCAGCAGAGCGGCGCCAGGCTCTTACATACGGTAGTGCCCATTCAAAGCTGTCCGCTGTGTTTTTCAGTGCAATATTACGTTGTCGGACTTGCAGGGCGGAACCCTCTGCGGCGCAGCTCACATGGACAACATTAACGTTTATTTGGGTATAAATAAATCGCATATTTGTAAGCATGCATGATATTCAGTGGGTCACGTCTATGTATGTAGGAGGACTTATCATCTGTACTGTCGAAATGAGTTTAGGAGGAGATAAAACGCAGGTCATTTTAAATTGAGAGGAAAATGAAGACGAGTAAGAAATGTTAGGCAGGAATTCTGGTTCATCTTAAAACCACCGGAAGACAGAACACAGAAATAAGGAGAGCACAAGACGATGCTGGATTTGACTCTTGGAGGCTGGCGGCAGTAGACGGTCTCAGGTCTCAGTACTTCTACATGGGAGGTATAGTATTTAAGTACTTATTTACAGACAGTGCACTCTGATAACCCCCCCCCCCCCCCCTTCCGCTTGGAGCGCTACATATTAGCTAGGGACGGCAGCAAAAGGACTCCAACCGTTCCGTGACATTTTCTTCTTTTTTTTTTCTTTTTGGCCATCATTCAGCCTGATGCAACCCAACGCGAAACAATAACAGAGAACGCATCCCATAAAAGTGTCATGTCAATATTCAAAACAACCACAACTTGAGCCGAGATCTGACAAATAAGGTTTTAAAGCAAACGGAAGCACACAGCTGACAAGTACCGCCGTCAGAATACTTAACCGAAATGCTCGTCAACGTGCCCTTCACGACGCCAGCGCCACGAAGCGTTGGCCGCTGGGGCCAATTACCGTGAAATGTTCGCGGCTGCTGTGAATATATGGAACATAGATTCATCACTCGCATTATGTCGAACGCGGTCTTGATGGGCCCTGGTCGCTCCTTTCGCCCGTCGTTGATGTCAATGACAAGCTCGGAAAACAAGTTACTTTGCTTATTTTGGCAACCCGACACGGCTTGCGACTGCTGGCGTGCCTTCGCGTTTGGCCGTGAAGCTCAAGCAGCAAGCATGCAAGCCTCAAGAAGCTGGACAACTCACATGAGTTCGCGTTAGCCCTGCTTTTTCTTTTTTTTTTTTTTTTATTCCAAGCGGCTCCTCTGAGGACAAGCTTGAAAGACGCGCGAGCAGCCGCATCTCATGTCGGGTTGCCGAGGTAAGCAAACTGCAACGTCTTTACTGTGCGCTGCTTGACCTGAGCCACCAGCTAAACGTGGCGACACGGGCGCAACAAGGCCGCGTTCAAAGCGGCCGCGAAAAACAAGTGATTTCAAACTGCGCTCCACCTATCGACAGCTGTGCAGCTGCAACGGAAAATAATTAGCACGAGTGCCTCGTAACCGAACCGAAAAAATCGCGATATGCGGCGCTTTTGTTCCCGTACAACAGTACAGGCCCCACTAATTTGCCAAGTCGGGGTGGGCGGCAGACAGCAGTCCATCAAACTAAGCCCAAACTTTGCTGTTTATTTATTTATTCTTTACCCACAGCGCCAATTAGGGATTACTGTGGAGGGAGGGGGATAGATACATACAGCATAAGAAACGGCAAATATGACAAAATACAATACGACAGCAGCCCGATCAGCCAAAGATAACAAAGTAGTAATAAAAGAACGCAGCACACAAGTCAACGTACAGGCAATGAAACAAAATTTCTCATCCGTATTTCACGCAGGCATACTGCGCAGAGATGAAACCAAAGTGGAGTACACTATGAAGACACATGAAACAGGAAAGATGGCTGATGTGTACAGATAACACTTCCTAAGCTAACGATTATTTCACCCAGCAATTTTTTAAAAAGAAAAACTGCGATAAAGACACCGTTGCTCACAGTGCTAGCTAATAACTTAATAGTTAAAATCATGTGGGCAGCCACATCGGCGCATTACTCCGCCGATAAGCAATGCACAATTGTTCATTCATTATGCGGGCTTTCGCATTGTCCAGTGCTGGAATGGGCTGCTTTCTACCGAACACCCCCGCTTTGGGAAATAGGACGTGCCTGGCACACTCAACGGCAATCGGCGCATACGGCAACAACAGCGCCGCGTCTGGCAATTTTTCTGCTGTCTTAACGAGTCACTTGTACTAATCTATTTTTCGTTGGAGCTGCACGTAAGTTTCCTTCATCGTCGACATTATTATGACTGTTAATTAAGCTATCCCTAAAGCTGGACAAATGCCTCTCAAGCCCTCCAGTAAAACCCATGCTACGCCGGCTACGTAATCTCATTCCGCCAAACTTCCTGATCTCATCCGCCAGCCTCATAGTTGCCATGCTTGCCAATTCTAGTGAAATCACATTCGCTGAGGTATGGACCATGGTTGCCGTGATTTCGCGAAACGTTCCGTGTTCATTATCTCAACTAAGATATCAATCGCTAGCATTCGCTCCTATCGCATTCTGTCGCTTAAAGTTGCGTCAGAAAGCTAACATGGATTACGCATACGCCTTCAAAAGAAAATCACGAGATTCGCTCACCTCTTATTCCAGTCGCAGATAGCGCTGTACAACAGGAATGAAAATGAACGTCGTCGACGTCGTCGCAGCACTTCGCTGAGCGAGGCTGGCGAGGCTTACGGCACAGTCAGCGCCGCTTAGACACGAAGCGGGGACACAAAGACGACGACGCTTCGCCTCCAACCTTGGCGTGGCCTGGTTGCTGCTCGCTCTATTACTGCGTTGGATGGGCGCCGCTCGCCGTCGTTTCAGCACATTCGTCAGTTCAGTACGCGGGCTATCTACTCTCGGATCACTGTCAAGCTATTGACGCGGACGACGCTTATGAGAACACTGGGTAGCCGTTATCGCTGGCGAAAGGGAATGGGGATAGAAGCTTCTATCCCGGATCTAGTTACACGAACCTAGGCACTACATTCACTCTCGCAGTCACATGACGAACGAATAGCAGAATGTTTCCCAGCTCAATGCCACTTGTCCCTAGAAATCCCCAGCCTCCCCTGTTTGCCGCGTGGAACATGGTGGTGCTCGGCGAAACGACAGCCGTCCGATTCGCTGCGGATTCTTGTTCGCTCGCGAGAGAAAAAATGATGCGTAACACCTTTGTGTGCCATTATTCGCGCAGCATAGCGGGTAGTCTTAACATGCGGGATATTCAATTATGAGCCTTCTTCGAACAGTAGTTCTGAACTGCCCGTCCCTCTTCTGGTTATTTGACATACTTGCGTAGCCCAGTGCCTGTGTCTGGCTCTACTAATGAGGAAGAAATGAACGCCATAAATATCCCGAATGAACGCGTGTACCCTCGCCCACGGCGTGGATAGTGTCATTAATTAGAAAATTGATTTCGGGCGAGCACATACGTTCCATTACAGGGAGAAATGAACTCTCTAATTACGTCTGAGCTCCATGCTTTGTGACTGAACTTCGTGCCTTCTATTTACTGAAATTTTTGGTACAAAACATAAAATGGATATAGCTTCCACTGAAGTGTATTATTTTTTCGCTATTGAAAAACGTGCAAAAAGCAAATAAAAGGCACACTCAGTGCGGCGTCTCAGTCGACGAGACAATTTAATTCTTTGGCACGCCTCGTCATTACTTATGTGTATAGAAACATACTTGGCTTAGCTAGCCACAATTTCGTAGGTCCACATTCGCCAACACATACTCCAGAGAATATCTCGAAGCAAATAACAAGGGTTGATGAATCCTACAACGCTCCTGACACCACCAATACGAGTACCGTTCTTGCTATCAAGCAGGGCGGAAGAGCTCACTAGTCTCCGCAAAAGGTGCACGAAAGAGCTTGCACAATGTTAAAACCAAACGACCAACGGGCTTCAACAATTTCGTGTTCGCCACAGTACTCATTCTAAAGATCCAGTACTCTCAAGTGGTTAGCGTGGGGTTAGTTTAGTTTGGTTGGGTTTGTAGGGTCTAACGTGCCAAAGCGACTTAGACTCTGACAGACGCCGTAGTGAGGGACTACCGTAAATTTCGATCGCATGGGGTTGTTTAAAGTGCAATGCCATTGCACAGTACACGAGCGCCTTGCTTTTCGCCGAATCTTAAAAGCGGCCGCCGCGGCCGGGATTCGATCTCGCATCCATGGCTGCACCTATCGAACGCGCCAACTTCCGATCCGCCGTGGCTTTTTCATTATTTTTTTTTTCATTTCTGGCGTTTAGGCCCACATAGACCACTGAGCCACCGTGGCGTGTCAGATGCCAGTATTGTTCACGGCGCCGTGAAAATGCTGATACGTACGCACACCTCGCAGCACGAACAAAAGCACTGCATATTAAAACCTTTGGGCTTATAAAGCACAGTGGCACGCAATATATGCAGGAATAGTCGGCTTAAACCACTATAAAGGGCGAGCTTTGACCTATTCCTACTATATATTAAGCTCGATAGTGTTCACTCCTGTTGCGCTCATCAACGCGACATACCACACCGCCGGCTACTGGACTGGCGCCTGCTCGTCGAGAGCACAGCTGCGGGGTGTGCACTTGAGAGCCGGAGCGCCGTGCGTGACTTTTCGTTCATTTCCCGTGACCCTGGATCGCGGATCGCCTGGCTGGCGCGGATTTCAAGTCGCCGACGCAACCCCGCCCGCAAGACGACTCCGGATGTCCCGCGTCGGCAAGGCGAGCAGCAGTATTCCGAACCGCAGATCATCCACGGTGTGTGGAGGTGTGTGTTTGTGTGTGTGCGCGCGCTGGGCTCTTGTGTAAAGGAGCCGCGGAGGCCAGGAAGCTCATTCCCACGGGACTCGGGCTGTCCGGCAAGGACGTACGTGACCACGGCGGTGGATTTGAACTCTGCAATGTCCCTTTTGGCGTAACGATATGGTCTTTGTTTAGGGAGTCTATTTAACGAGCTGTCAGGGGTGATTTAAAAAAAAAAAAAAAGGAGAGACCAGTTGCAATAAACATGCTGTAAACCTGGTTCGACTCCGGGTAGTACTCCAAGGTGCCCAGCAGGTACAACTCAACAGACCGCCGGTCAGCGCCACCGAGCACGGCGGGTGAGAGGAGAACCCTTTCGAATGCCAGCAGCTGAACAGACCGTCGCCCTCTGGACGAGCACGGCGGGTGACAGCTTGGAGAGCGGCTTCGAAACATAACTACTCCTATTAAATTAGTAGAACTAAACGGAGGAAATAAACTAAACAGTTGCACAGTAATGCAGCAGGTAAACTGAATACACCATGTCCCATATAAATATCTAAGTGTCAGAAGACCAGTGACGCAACATGAAACCTGAAATACCTACAACGTTATTTACCATTGGTGATCGCTTGGAACGGAACCGTAGGTCGTCAAATTGAAAAAAAGGAATTGCATAATCTGTGCTACACCTTGGTTCACCCTCTGCCCGAATGCGTGCCTTGTCCAAACTTCTGATCTCCTTAGATACGCGAGGTAGGCAGTGCAAAGGAGGCTGTCTGTATAAAGAGAATGTTACACTGCATTCTTTCCAGTACGCCACTTCGTATTCCCACCTGTCAGCAGCAATGGCGTAGTGTGCATCACGTGGAATACCCGCCTGGAATCGGCGCTATGATTTTTTTCTCTCTATAGTGTCGTACCAGTTGACGTGAGTCCGGTTGACGTAATTTCAATCATGGATATTTTATTCACCACAAAGAAGTGGAAGGAGGCCGAGGGAAAAGCCTGTCTGCGGCTTGAGAAGTCCTCGGCCCCCTTAAGGCATGTAGAGCAGCAGGGTGAAACGAAAGTGGGCACACAACGGTTACAGGCGTTAAAAAAGATGAATGAAGGAAAAAAAAAGAAAAAAAATAAATAAAAAAGACAACATAATGCACATAAGAAAATACACTCTGAAAAAAAGAAAAAAGACAATCAACATGCACCCGGCAATATCCTCAGCATAATTAACGTTAATAAACTACAGCATGAAACCTATATAAGGTACGTTGCGAAATATATTTTCAGTGATGATAGGGACCTATTGAATATATCAATACCACGCATTTCTACAATGTTCAATAATCGCGGAAGTGTGTTACAGAGCATTTGTTGTCCATAGGTTTGGCGGCACATTGGAACATTCCATTGTTCTGGATTTCGAGTTCTGTAAATTGGATTGTTAGAGCATAGTTCTGCAATTTCTTTCAAAGTCGAACAGTTTCGTTGGGTATTCAAACGGTACTGCCGGCACACCTTATACACGTATAGGTTGTTTATGTCTAGCACATTAAGTGATATAAAATATAAGAAGTTGGTGCTGTGTAATCGACATCTACAATGATTCGTAATATCTTTTTCTGTAGCCTGTGCAACTGTAGTAGGCTTGGGTTTGTTGCAGTTCCCCAAACTAAATGAGAGTAGTTTAGGTAGGAGGCAAAGAGACCATTGCATACCATCAGTTTAATTCTTTTCGGGAGAGTAGAGCGGTTGCGATTTAAAATTCCCGTTCTGCAACTCAATTTACCTATTAGACTGTTTATATGATCCTCCCATTGTAATGTTGATGTAAGATATACCTTAAATACCTTAACACTGTCTACCACGTCAATCGGTTCGGATCTAAATATTATGTTTTCCTGTAACGATACTTGTTTTCCTTTTGATCGAAAAACAACTACTTTGGTTTTGTTCGCGTTAATTATCAAATGATTGTTACACCTCCAGGAGTCTAATTTACGCAAAACAATGTTCGCCTTAAGGATTCCTTCAGCTTCAGAAAGAGATGATACCGAGGCACTTGTATCATTGGAGTATATAATGAACTTAATGTCTGAACAAATGTGTACAATATCATCAATATATACATTAAATAAGACAGGACCTAAAATACTACCTTGTGGCACCCCAGAGACTATATGCTTTCTTCTAGAAGCGAATCCATTCATTTCAAAATATTGAAACCTATTTGACACGTAGCTCTTCAACCGTGCCAAAACAAGTCCATCTATTCCATAAGAATTCAGTTTTTCAAACACGATTTTATAACTAATATAATTAAAAGCCTTAGTGAAATCAACAAAAATGCCTGTAACAGTGCGTTTGTCCTCAAAATTTTGTAGAATATATTCCTTTTGGTCCAGCAACGCCAACTGTCTAGACCTGTTCTTTATGAGGCAGTACTGCGAGGTAGTGATAAGATTATTTTTGCGGTAGAAGCGCAATATGCGGTTTAATATAATTTTATCTAGACCTTTAGAAAAACCAGGAAGAATTGATAAAGGTCTGTAGCTAGATATGACACTCTTATCACCTTTTTTAAATAAAGCTATCACTCGAGCAGCTTGCATTTTTGAAGAAAAAACTCCTGTAGGAATACAAAGATTAAATATATGTGCCAAAATAGGACTGATTATATGCATGGTATACTTCACAGGTCTTATTTGTATATCGTCAGCATCAACGGTTTGAGAATTACTTAAACTCAAGAAAACAGAACACACCTCATTTGCATCTGTTGGTTCGAAAAATAGTGTATCAGAGTTATCGTGCCCTAAAGTCTTATAGGATGCTGTCTGGGTTGTGTTTAAGTCCCTGTGAACAAAACAATTATTGAAAATATTCACCAGTGCTTCCCCATTCCCCTTTTGTCCTTCGTGAAGAATTTCATCAACTGTCTCCTTTTTCTTACATTGGCCCATTAGCGTATTTAAGTTGTTCCACATTAGGTCGGTGCGTATTCCGCTAGAACTGAACAAGTTTTGGTAGTAGAAGTCCCTTGCTTTTTTCAACTTCTTAGTTAAATCATTGCCAAATCTCTTGAACGCAGCGAGATCAGATTGTGCACGAGATCGGATGAAATTCTTAAAAAGAGGCTCTTTTTTTTTTTTATCTTCTTCAATAGGTCCTTTGTCACCCAAGGTTCTCGGCATATCTTGTCTGTCGTGCAGCGTTTAAAACAAAATGACGTTGATATAGACCAAAAGAAACAAGCCTTAAGAAGTGTCATAAGCGACATTAGCGTCTGCTGCTTGAAAAACGTCCCAACAGACTGTTTCTAACTCCTTGTGGAAAGCTTCTAAGAGGGTTGGTGTAACAGGCTGATAAATAGTAGCCACTTTGTGGCGGAGGTTTGCCCGATTACCGATTCTTATGCTACAAAACACAGGCAAGTCGTCACTAAATTCATAATTAACAACACCAGCTGTAACAAAGTTCTGATCGTAATTGGTTATTACCAAATCTAGAATTGTTTTCGTTGACAGTGTTATTCGAGTGGGACAGGCTATGTTATTTATACAACAATTAGATACCAACACATTTTCAAAATCTATTTTTTGGGGGCTATTATTGCTCATATCAAGATTAAAATCACCGGTAAATATCACATTGTACCTATTTTGGTTAACAAATGACAAAAGATTATCTAAGAACACAAAATTACCGGCTAGTATCACATTGTACCTATTTTGGTTAACAAATGACAAAAGATTATCTAAGAACACAAAGATTTCAGAGACCGAACCATCCGAAGGGCGGTAGCAAGTCGCAACTACGACGTCATTCACTTACAGACAAACAACCTCATAATCGTCTGTAACGCAAGTAAATTCTGAAAGCAAGGCAGGCTGCAGAAGACAGCTTACCAGCACCGACACATCACCACCTCTACGCGTCGTTCTATTACCATAAAAGTTTTCATATTAGATTGGTCAATGGAACCACAACTGCTTGTCTGCATGTTTCGGTTACCATCAGCACATCAACACAGTTTTGAAGTCTATTAAACAAATATTACCGCTCAGCAATCTTGTTGAATATGGATTGAGCATTTGAATGAAAGCAGCGTAGATAACCGCGTTTCTGACCACCAAGATCGTTTCTAAGTTTTTCCAATGTCACAAGTCCTAGGTCCTCCATTTCAGGATAGAGGTACTCAGAGTTCCAACTGCACAGCGACGTACTCAGCTGCTGATAGGGCACAGATCACTCACGCTCTTTACAACCTTTGCCGAGTCACCATTGTTTCTACGGACCAAAACCTTCCCGTTGGCATGCCACGCGTATGCCAAGCCGGCCTGTTTAGCCCAGTCTTTTGTTGATTTCAACAACGCACTCGAGTGGGTAGTCATGTTTTCTGTGATAAATAATGAATCGTCTATGTCCTCCAAGATCTTCCTCTTCTTTAGCCAAGTGTCGCGTACGTCCTGCCTCACAAAACGGGCATTCAGACCTTTTATCATTCCGGGTTTCGCAGACAACCTATGAAGGGCTGGTACGTCTTTCTGGGTGAGGTGCTTTATGCCATTTTTTTTTTTTGCCTCTTCGTTGACCTTTGCCAAAAGGTCCTCTTCGTCCGCCTCAGGAATTCCGTTAATTTCGATGTTCAAGCGCCTGCTGCGCCATTCTAAGTCATGTACGCTAAGCTTTAGCTGGGCTATACATTTTGAGTCCGCATTCTTTTCTAGTTTGTCAACTTTACTTTTATTACCCTTGATTTCTTTATCCTGCGTGTCAAGGCGTTCTTTTACAGAAGCAAACTCTTCATGTAACATCTGGAGTGAGCTCTCCGTCGTCTAGCTTTCCGTTTAGAGGCAAAAGGGAAGTCAGCTTTTTGTTTACTTCCACAACAAGAAGTTTCAGATCGGAATATGAATTCGGGTCTCCATTTGAGGTGTCGCCCTTCCCTCCACCTGAAAGTCTACATGCCTCACACTTCCATGCATTTTTGGCCGCTTCTCGTTTTGAAGCGAATGTCGATTCACTCATTCCGGAGCATACCGAGCCATGAAAACAAAATTCACACTCATTGCATGTAATGACATTTTCTTCATCTTTCAATCTTTCCCGGCACTTGCAACACCGCGACATGTTGGGCTATACACAGGCAAAGAAAACACTAGCAGGTTGGCAGCAACGACGGAAACAAAGGAACTTGCACGAACATATTATAGAAGAAAACACAGTGAAGAACACGGTGAGGATCTCACGTTCGTCCCGCTCCACCGCTGCTGCCAAAATGCCTGGCGAAGTACGCCCCCCGTCGCAAAAGTTTGTGCAGCATTTAACAGCTGCTGCTGAGTGTGCGAAAGTATGCTTAACTGTGAAGTTATTTGTCGCAAAATGGAAATAAGGAACTGAGCAATTTAAAAGGGTGGATTGTGACTCCGTGTGATATCTCTGCTCATGTTGCAGCAGGCGGGCGGGGAGACATCATGCTAGATGAACCAATCGGCCTCCATTATACACGATGCGACTTAGGACCACAAGCATACGGAAGTCCGGAAATATACGAAAACAACCTCTGAAACAATGAGTGGCTCAAGTAAAGCAGAACAACCAGGGGTGCTTTGCAAGGCTCCTCGAGAACCGTTCGTATTCCCATCATGAATCACGCTTTTCAGAAACGTTCAAGGGATAACACACATCTACTGTGCCGGAGTACCCGGGTTTGATTCTGACCTCGGCGGCTGCGTTTCGGTGGAGGTGAAACGAAGAGGCGTCCGTGTGATTTGCGATGTCAGCACCCGTTAAAAATCCCCAGGTGGTCGAAATTACTCCGCAGCCTTCCACTACGGCTCCTCTTTCTCTGCTTCCACTTTCACTCCCACCTTCCCCCCTTCCCGTACGGTGCGGTTCAGGTGTCGACAACAACTGTGACAGATACTGTGCCTTTCCCTTCCTGTGAACCAATTATTATTATTATTATTATTATTATTATTATTATTATTATTATTATTATTATTATTATTATGAAAATATACATTATTGTGAGGGAATTAATATACCATTCGCTCAAGCTCTGTCACACTTGTACAAAGCAATGATGCTCAGATTTCGGAGAAACTTTGAAGCTAAAGAAAGTTAGCTCAGATGTTGAAGCGACGCATCACACCGACGATGGCTACAAGTTGGAGCTCTAGTCTTTTTTTTTTTTTTTTTTTGATCTGCGAAGCTTTGCAAACAGCATAACTTTCATTTGAGCTACGAAACGACTCTTCTTTTATTTTTCTTCTTTACTTCTGATTTCACTACTCTCCCGATTATATGGACCATTCACTCTAATTACAGCACACATTATTTACAGCTATATACACATTGCAGCACAACTTCGCTTCTGTCAGGGTGTGGCCTCTCACCAAAGCTTGCATGCCCGGCCTAAAATCCGACTTGCTGGCTGTTTTCCACGCGTCAGAAGATAGCGCAGTTTGCCGGCAATGTTAAATGAATCTGACAGTGCCGCATGCCATTGGCAAGATATAATTTTAGCCAATTTGCTTTGAGGCAATCCGCATTAGCTGCAAAACAACTGGAAACAGATTTACCAGCGGCAGGCTTCCAGCGCTTGTGTGCATCGTATGTTTGTGAGACAATAAATATCGTTACAAAAAAAAGAACACCGGTAAACTTAACTGAGTGACTTGGTTACACGAATGAAAAAAATAAAAAATACCCCGGTAAACTTAACAACTGATTGACTTGGATACACGAATGAAAAAAAAAAAATACACAAATTGACGCAGACGATCGTTCCGTTCGGTGTCTTTCAAACCACTCTCTGCGCCGACACTTGGCCGTGTCCCACTCTGAAGGCCTTCCTTTGTTTCATTTTCCTTTTTGCCTCCTTCTTTGTACGAGTGAGACGCCCAGCTTGCGTGTACCTTTGGAACCATGCAGTCGCGGAGCCAATATTGTTCGGCGTCGGCGGGAACAGGAATCCTCCTCGCCTCATCGGCGCCCGTTCATGGCCCATTCTCGGTTCGGATGTCTGGGTGGTCTGGCGTACGCCTTTCGTTAGGCAGCCAGCACGTGCGCACACATACGCACATAAACACACACACTTGCGACCGGCCGTTTGGCTGACGTTGAGGGCGATGAAACCGACGTCTCCGACGGGTCCATAATATCCGTGCCGCAGCAAGGATGAGAGATGTCAGCGAAAGACTAGAAATTCAGAATCGAGATCGCAGATAGCGGTCTTCCGGGCGTCGTACAGGGAAACTCTCTCTTGCACCTTGCTCGAACCTTGAAACCTTCGTGTTTAGGCTCGTCGTGGTTTTGACTATACGACGCTCCTTCGTGAGAGATAACGATCTATAACAAAGAAAAAAAAAAAGAAGGGATGAGGAGAAGGGGGCTGCGTAGTTGTGCGCAGGGTAGTTTGTCAGCCGCGGTTCGGCGTCAGCTGACTGCGGGAAAACGGCGAACACGAGCGTCGGCAGGAAGTAAACAAACTGTTCGGTGCCCGATAATGGTCGCGGCATGATTCCCGCCCTGTAGTTTTTTTTTTTCTTTTTTTTTCTTTTTTTTTTTTTTTTACGCCGTGTGGTGTTTGTACAGAGCGCACCCTGAAATGTCACGCGGATGGAGCCGCGTCCAAGTTCACCAACCGAGGCGGCCAGGAAAGAAACACGTGAAAACCGAGATAGGCGGTTGATAAAAGAACTAAGAAGAAAAGAGAAGGGACGCTGTCAGGAATAAGGAGATGGAAAAAAAAAACGCGCCATGGAGCTTTACCCTTCAGCAAGAAGGGGGCGGGGGGGGAACGTAAACTGGCTTAGTCGCTCAAAGTTGTGCCCCTTAATCGCTAAGCGATTAGCTGCCGATCGGAAGTGTAAGTTGGTTTTTAGAGCGCAGCTCTTTGGCGTCCGTTCCTGGGTTTCGCGTCGGCGTTGGCGTCGGCCTCGTAACCAGCTCCGCCCCCCTTTCATCCCCCCAGCGCTAGCAGCGACCCACTGATATCGCTGGATGCCGCTGACGCCGCTAGAGAGTCAAGATAACGTGACTGCGTAGAACACCGTCGCCGCCATGCAGAAAGAGGAGGGGAGGGTCCCCCCCCCCCCTGTTCCTGTGTGGCGGATAGGGTGCTCTTCAGTTGCCGACGCGCCGGTTATTTCACGTAGGCCCCGGCACGTCGACGAATACGTGACCACCTTCCCACGGCTAGACCTGGGTTCTTGGCGCTGCGGAAGCGAGGGTATCATATTGTTTGCGTCGGCATCGGCGGCGTTGTGCCTGAAACCAACTCCGCAGCAGGGGTTGACTCACTATCGGCGTCAGCAGCATCAGTCAGTCGCTGCTATCTCTTCCCTCCTCCCTTTATCGCGTTGTCCGATTGCTGCGCGCTTCTGCCCCCATCGTTTGCCGCTGGGTGTACACGCCGCCCCCCTCCCCCCTCTTCCTGCGAGTCTCCGGTTGTCAAAGCGCCGGCTCGAACTTAATTCCTTTCTTCGCTCCTCCTCCAATGCAACCCCTGTGCGGTGGCAATCAGAGAGCCAGATCGGTGGCGGATCTGTATATGTGCACCGCCCGAGCCGAAATTGCCGCTGCGGTTCGCCACTGTGAAATTATCTGCCAGTTCTTTCTGAGCCATGAGCGAGACGACCGGTGGAAGTCCTCCGTCTGCTGCTGCTGCTGCTGCTAAACGAGCTGCCAGAGCAGAGGCCCAGCGCCGTCGCCGCCAGAATGCAGAGCAGTAAGCGAGGCTGAAGCAGAAGCTCATCGCCGCCGTCGAGAAGACCCTGCCGTTCGCACCGCCGAAGCGGAGGCTCATCGCCACCGTCGAGAGCAACCAGGTGTAAGCGAGGCTGAAGCAGAAGCTCATCGCCGCCGCCGAGAAGGGAGTCTTTGTTAAAGGAATACGTGTGAAAAAAAAAAAAAATTCTGTGATAGCGCATACATGTGTTGCTCGATTTCTTTGCCTCAATCTATCGAAAAGGTGAAACAGCTTATTTGCTGCGCTCAAATTTGGCATTAGGAAGTAACGTAATCGTAGGTAATTTTTTTGACAGGAGCATAGACAGGAGTTATACACAGCTAGATTTTTTCTGCGGGAAGGGGGGCCGGAGGGGGAGATAACCCGCAACAAGGGAAGATGATTTCTCCAAATGGCTCGCCGACAACAATAAGAGCGGGAGCCTTCTCCGGTTACTAACGGAATATAATTTACACGGGTTTTTATAATATGCCTTATGGCAAGCTTGCGTAAAAAAGAAAAACAAAAACAGCGCGCGCGATTGCAGCAGTGCAACGATCGGGTGACACAGTTTGGCGCAATGTTACAAGTGGCTCACAAATGCACACTTATTTTTGTCCCAGCTTTTCCAGGAACAGCGGGTGCAGATCATCAGCCAGCTGGATGGAATGGAAGTGGACCTCGCAGGAGATGGGCGTTGCGACTCCCAAGGCTACAGCACCAAGTATGCACGTACAGCGTTGTTGTCATTCAGACTGACCATATCCTACAATGCGAACAGGTAAGAATAGGAGAGGTAAGACAATGCTGCGATACGAAAATTGGCAAGCTGCAATTCATATTACCTGTGTGAAGTCAGCTGCAGTGCCCAATAGCGCGAGCATGGGGCCTGGCCTTAACTTAACGAGTCTCAGTGCAGTATTTAACAAAAGACGACGTTGCTCTCTAGGGGTCTAACATTCTGCCCTACGACAGGAAAATTCAATGAATTTCAGTTATTTCAAGATTTAGACAACTTTGCAAGGAATCTGCGTGTCCGTGAATACTTCAGTAACCACGAAACGAAGCGTGAAATTAACATACCGGGGATATCTGATAAATCATGGACACCAAGGGAACACAGAGACAAACATTTAGATATGTACATCGCTGCTGTTCAAAAGGATATTCTGGCTGCGTATACAAAATCAAAACCTAATGCAGTCTGTAACAACCTGTCACCCGAAGAGCGCCAAGCCCTCGATGCTTTGAGCCAGCGGTCCGACATCATCATCAAACCTGCGGACAAAGGCGGCGCTATTGTTGTTATGGACAAGGCAGAATATCTAACAGAAGGTTTCCGACAATTGGAAGATAAACGTTTCAACACTAAATTGGATAGCGATCCCACAAAAGATTTTGAAACCAAAATCAACATTCAATTAGAGTCTCTGTTTCAAAAGCAAAAGATATCCCAGGATATGTTTAAAGCAATGAAGCCCATCAAACCGGTTCCCGGGCGATTCTACCTCCTCCCAAAAATTCACAAACCCAACCGTCCCGGCCGCCCAATTGTGTCAAGTAACAGTACACTCACCGAAAATATTTCCGCAGTCCTTGACTTCCTATTTAAGGACATTATACCAACTATCCCTGCCTACATTAAGGATACAAATCATTTCCTGAGGGTCGTGTCCAACCTCGAAATTCCGACGGAAAGCTTTTTAGTCACAATGGACGTAACATCCCTGTACACGAATTCACATCCCTGTACACATCCCTGTACACGACATTCAGACGGCATACGCGCGGCAGTGGATGGATACCTTAAGACGGACCCCTCGGTGAACCTGGATGAGGAAACCCTCTCCACTATTCTTAGCCTGGTGCTTAATCACAATAACTTCGAATTTGAGGGAAGACACTACCTTCAGGTTAACGGTACGGCGATGGGAACTAAGGTGGCACCGGCTTATGCCAATATATTCATGGCGGCCCTCGAGAAGCAATTCCTGGACACTCAGTCTCTGAAACCCCTCCTCTATAAACGTTTTCTTGACGATATTTTCCTCATTTGGCCCCACGACGAAGCCAGCCTGTTAACATTTATACAAAATTACAATTCATTTCACCCATCCATATCGTTCACTCACACCTTTTCTAAATCCTTAATTGACTTCTTGGACGTTACAATACAGAGAAAAGGCAACGTTCTTAAGACTACCATATACCGGAAACCAACCGACCGCCAGCAGTACCTACATTTCAAAAGCAGCCACCCACACCACTGTAAAACCAGCATACCCTACTTACAGGCCCATAGATTCCGACGGATTTGCTCTGAGCTAGAGGACTTTGACCGCCATGCGGAGCAACTAAAAACAAATCTTCTGCAAAAGGAATACCCCCCCTTCATTGTTGATGATACTATAGGGAAAGCTCGAGGCTTAGACAGAAATGAAATAATCAATTTTGAAAACTCACAGCAGAACGACAGGCCAACAAACCTCGTTCTTACACATTCCTCAAACATGCCACGGGTTAATAATATCCTCTCGAAACATTTCAATATAATCCACCGAGAGCAGTGTATCGGCGCTCTAGAAACCTAAAGGACATGTTAGTTAAATCTAAAACGACCGCCAATACTAACCCTAACCCCGGATGTAAACCGTGCGGAAAACCACGCTGTAAAGTTTTCAATCATGTGCAGGCGACAAATATTGTAAAGGGCAACTTCTCTGATTTCACCTTAAGATCAAAGAATCCTTGAACTGCGACAGTGCCAATGTAGTATACATGCTAAGCTGCGGTGTGTGCGGCATGGAATACGTCGGCCAGACTGAAACACCATTCAGATTTCGTTTCAATAACCACAAGGCCCACGTGCACACACTGCCAAATCTCCCTTTTTCTAAGCACCTGTGCCTTCCAAACCACACTTTCGAAAACATTCAGGTCACTCTCCTTCAATCAGGCTTCCAAACAAATCGACAAAGAGAATCATACTTCATACACAAATTTCAGACTCTAACCCATGGAATTAATGAAACATTGGGCAACTTTGCCTTTCTGAAAAGCCTACATGACTAAAGGCTGAACCACATGGCAGCGTTTCTTCGGCGCCGCGTCGGCGTCGCGGATATCGGCGTCGCCGGAGGTGCAATTCTGGCCCTTGAAACGAGACGACGCTGAAAGACGCAGGTATCTGGAGGGGCCAGATCTCAGCGTCGACGCCGAAAATTATTCGCAGGTGGGGACCAACGACAAAGCCACGCATGGGCTGCTGCGGCACCAACCGCCACAGGCTCAACTCGTTTCCGCGGAAGCAACAGCTCCTCTTTTTGTCCGCGTGCATGCCTGCGCCTTTTGATGCCCTTGCCTCCCCCACCCTCCCCAGTAAGTTCCCGCCGTCGCTGAATAGGACGATTTTAGCTACGGACGGGGGACAATTGTTCGAACGTCCAGGATTCTCCCACGCCTTGCCTTGCAGACGCCAGTTCGTACGCCGTCATGTGTTTGGTCGCCCTTTCCGGCGCGCGCCGAGACGCTGACGAGACGCCGAAGAAGCGCTGCCATGTGGAGGCCTTTATCTCCCCCCATTTGCCCGCTCCTAAGAATTTCCTCCTTCTCACGCAAACTATACTGTTCGTTATTTAGCTCCTTGGCCTCCCCCCTCTGGTCGGTTTTCTATCCCGCAACAAACGTCTTCACTTAGGACACGCTCGCGGGAACCACTTGATGCGAATGCCCGGCTGCGGCATTGGGTTTCGGAAGAGCGCGTCTGGCCGACGGCTCTTTCGTCGCCGCGGCGGCGAGCCGCCCTGGCTCCGATCGCTGGCGTGTCGCGGGGTGGAACAACTCCGTCTAGAACGCATAACTCTTATCCCAACGGTTTCTTGAACACCTGCACCGCTGGGGAGCGGGCCGTCCTGGTGTGCATGCTCGCGTTGTCTGTTTTTCACATTTTTTTATTTTTTTTTATGTTATGCTGAACCTTTGCTCAATTTCTGGCTTCCTTCGAGGGAGACTTGTCTTGCTTTTAGTGTCGTCTTCGTGGAAGCACGGCGCGTATGTAACATTCGTCGGCTCTCCACTTTCTCTTTTTGCCCTTTTCTCTCTTCCCCCCCCCCCTTTCTTTTCTTTTCTTCTCTCTCCGTCTTTGTTGCATTACCAGCCAATAATCAACTGGAGCTTTTCGCCCTTTCTATCTATTCAGTAATGTTTGCTTCTCCAAAGATGGAGAGCGAGAATTTCTTCTCCCTCTCCTCACAGTGGCGTAATGTGCGGACTTATTCTCCATTCTCAATTCTACCTTGAAGAAGGACGGCCCACCGTCCGAAACTGTTGGAATAAAATAGATAATCCGGAAAGCTGTGTGACATCCTGTTTGAATATATATATATATATATATATATATATATATATATATATATATATATATATATATATATATATATATATATATATATATATATCCCTGATGAGTTGCATTGTTGCTAGTATTCTAGTGAAACGTAGATGCTGAATTGCAGCTGAAGACAGTTTTAGCATCACATTTATAAAAAGACCCCAGGTCTTCTACTGCTATATTACTGTGAAAAGAAATCTAAGAGATATGTTGTCGAGCAAACATGCTGCACTTTGTCTCCTTTAAAATTGTCAGTATAAGACAGTATGGAAAATCCAATTGTATTTGTGTTCCATACTTGCATGTATAACCAAGTTGCCTCAGTATTAAAATATCTTGCAGTCTCAGCAGTCACATTTACATTATTTTGTTTCTTCACTTCATTATGGGATTCTTTCTCGGCTATGTCACATGCCAACTTGCTTTTATGTGCAGATGTGTGGAAAGCTTTTTCCGTGAAGTTCTATTTGCATTACCTATCCCTTAAATTTATCATTGGTTGACAAATGCCACAAATGTGAGCCGTGCACCTGCCAAACAACATTAAAGTGAAAACTTTACAAAAAAAAACCTATACAAAACAGATTACCTCTGCTCATCCATTGCTTGTTTGCAAAGAGCTCATGTAGGCATTTGCTGTATGGTCCATCATGGCCATCATGCTTATTGCATATGTGGTTCAACAGGCTGCACCACATGCTGATGATCAGGTCACCATCACCCTGGCTCAGGGCAGCAACATAGTAAACACGACTTGCGATTGTCTGGATCCATGGTTCTATTGCTTCACAGCCCTTCGGCCTGCCGACAGCTTTCAACTTCTTAAATCCAGTGCAGAATAATGTTATGAACATGTGCTAGCCCTAATTATTAAAGCAAGAAACTGTACGCATCTTCAGTGATGTGCCAGGCATCAAAGTAGTGCTGTATGTGCGATTTGCTGTTCTTGCAACATGTCTGAATAGCTGGGTGTCGGTCTGTAGATAATGAAATTAAAAACGCATTACATAATAATATATGTCAGCAAATGTACCTCTTCCCCAATTGTTTACAACAATGAAACATTCTGTAATTCAACTGTTTGCATTGTATAATCATTAATTTGATTCTTTTTATGTTGATACGTGTTGATTTGAGCACGTACCGCGTTCGCATTGGCTGTTTCCTTCAACACTGTAGAAAACATGCCCAGAAGAGTTGTGGCTTGATGTGGCTGAAGGCTGGGTGTTGGTTCCCCAGCATGAGAACACTTCTGCTTGCACTATGCATCGCGAAACTATTGCTATGTTCCGGTGATGTAGAACTGAACCCCGGTCCTGACCAACTAGAACTAATCCTGGAAACAATCAGCAACCTTGAGAAGGCTATCAGTTCCAACGTTGAGCACCAGAAAAAAATTGATTTGCAACTTGAAACAATTTCTTCGGGGATGCTTGACATCACCAACCGGGTATCAAGACTTGAAGTGAAAATGAGTGAATTTACTGGTATGACGGAGGAAGTGAATGCGATCCAATGTGATATAAGTGTCCTGAGATCAAACATGAACGTAAAACAAGCTAGTGAAGGTTTGGCTGGTGTGGTTGGTGATCTGAACAACAGAATTCGCAGGAACAACTTAATAATTAAAGGTTTACCTGAGTCTGCATCAGAAACCTGGGATGAGACAGAAAATATTGTTAGAACTTTTTTCGTACCCACTTGAAGGTGGATGCTGGCGAAATTGAACGGGCCCATCGTATCGGGAAGTATAATTCTGTATCTCGCCGCCCTATCATTGTTAAGTTTCTGAACTACAAAAGCAGGAATGCTATTTTAGGACATGCCCACAAACTGAAAGATGTATCTGCGCCAAAAGTATGGATAGAGGAAGATTTTTCACCGAAAGTTCAACTCGCACGGAAAAAGTTGAGAGATTTCGCGAAGGCAAAAAAAGATGAAGGAAAGTACAGTTTTTCTTATAACAAACTAAAACTAAACGGCAGCATCTACAAATATGACGCGTCCTGTGACCGTGTCGTAGAACTTAAGCAAAGCCAACGCTGTCATAATGTTCATCAAGAAAACTCATTTCAGAACCAACTCGGTTAGCAAACTCGGTCCGTTGTCATTCCTTCTTGCCAATTTCCGCAGCCTTCTACCAAAACTGGATGACTTGCTGTCTCTAATTGACACGTGCGATGCAAATGTTATTTTGGGGGCAGAAACAGGGCTTAACCCAAGCATCTCAGACTCGGAACTTTCTTTTTCAAATGCATTTACTATTTATAGAAAAGATCGCATTGGCGCCAAAGGAGGCGGTGTTATGATCGCAGTGTCACATTCGGTACCAGCTACTATGGTCGATGTAGATTCAGAGCTGGAAATTTTATGGGTGAATATCGGTCTGGGCTTTAAGAAAATCTTAGTTGGCGCCTGCTACAGGCCGCCTAACTCCAGTTCTGACTTCACGGACAGTCTTCATGATACTATCGCTAAAGTTCAGTCGTTGTTCCCAAATGCTGTGTTAGTTCTGGCAGGCGATTTTAATTATCCCGGCATCAACTGGACTTCAAACACTGTCCTCAGTGAGTGTACAAATAAGAGTGAATGTATAAAAATGCTTGATATAGCTCACTTTTTTTGCTTACAACAACTTGTGACTTCGCCAACTCGTGACACTGCTGTTTTAGACCTGTTTTTCACGACCCACCCTGCGCATTCGACAACAATGGTTACTGATAAAATAAGTGATCATCTTGCCGTTCATGTTAATCTCTCCCTCGAAGTCGAGAAATGCGACCGTGCAAAGAAAAAATATATGATTACAGACGGGCAAACGTTGAAAATATGACGACAATGCTGGTCGATTTCTCGTCTTTTTATCTGGATGAATTCGAGAATCGGTCGATCAACGACAACTGGGTATTGCTTCGTGATAAACTTCTTGAATGTCAGAACGCATGTGTACCTGTGTTAGAAATAGCCCCTTGTCATCGTAACCCATGGTTCACGACAATAATTAGGCGGAGTATACGCAAAAAGAAACGCCTATACAGGCATGCAGCTGTCTCGGACTCGGAGCAGCGTTGGGAGGCTTATCATGCGCAGTCTCTTCTCGTGAAAAAACAGATAAAAGAAGCTAAAGATGCTTTCTTTAATACTGAAATTGCTAACATGATGCGGAATGATAGGAAGAAATTTTGGAAGCTTGTAAAACCCAATTCTTCTAACGCTCTCCCGAGTTTAGATATAGATGGCATGCCAATCGAGGAAACTCTTTTGGCGAATCAATTCAATGTGTATTTTAGTAGTTTTTACTGACGAAGAGTCTTTTTCCGACACGGGCATTCTGGAATCTGTTGGTCACTCCATGAATGATATTACTGTTTCCTGTCATGGGGTAGAGTGTGCCATTGACCGTTTGCCTTCGAACTCTAGTCCCGGACCCGATGGAATTTCCACAAAACTGTTAAAACTAACCAAACACATCTCCGGACCACTGCTGTGCAGGCTGTTCCAGTACTCCCTTGACACAGGCAAATTGCCTAAGGATTGGAAAATTGCTCATTTCATTCCTGTCTTTAAGTCTGGAGACAAAAATTCACTTCACAATTACAGGCCTATTTCGCTCACTTGCGTTTCATGTAAACTCCTTGAGCACATTATAGCATCTCAAATCATGCAGTACCTTGTAAATTCTAAGCTCTTTTCTAATCAGCACGGGTTTCAACGTGGACGTTCCTGTGAATCGCAGCTGTTTGAGTTGGTCACTGATCTTCATCATTCTGTTCATTCGACTAATCCCATCGATGCCATCTTTATTGATTTCGCTAAAGCCTTCGATCGCGTTCCTCACTTCCGCCTAATCCATAAACTTAATGCAATGAATTTATCCCCTGGGGTAATTGATTGGATCAAGGATTTTTTAACTGATCGCTCTCAATCTGTCAACATTAACAAAAATGCATCTGCTCCTGTCTCAGTGAAATCGGGTGTACCTCAGGGTTCCGTCTTAGGACCGATTCTTTTTCTCATGTACATAAATGACCTACATTATAACATTTCCTCTAGTATTCGTTTGTTTGCAGACGATTGTGTCATTTACCGTCCCATTAAAAGACCTCGTGACCACATTATCTTACAGGATGACTTAAACGTTATTTCTGACTGGTGTACAACGTGGCTAATGCAAGTAAATACTGACAAAACTAAAGCTCAAACGTTTACTAAAAGGCGAC
The DNA here is from genome assembly GCF_055883805.1 of Amblyomma maculatum. Classification (NCBI taxonomy): domain Eukaryota; kingdom Metazoa; phylum Arthropoda; class Arachnida; order Ixodida; family Ixodidae; genus Amblyomma; species Amblyomma maculatum. Next base: position 1,949,308 of record NW_028146743.1, on the reverse strand, counting down.
GCGTTGTCCTTCATACCTATTTCATTGGAAACGTTGCCATTGAACATGTATCATCCATTAAATACCTAGGAGTACATTTATCTTCTGACCTTACTTGGAATACTCACATTGAACACATTATCAACAAGGCCGCTAGAACATTAGGCTTTCTAAAACGCACTCTCTATCAAGTTAATGAAAAAACGAAACTCCTAGCAACACTTGTCAGGTCTCAGCTTGAATATGCATCCATCATTTGGCCCCCTCATCAAGCTTACTTAGCAAACTCCATTGAATCTCTAAAGAGTAAAGCAGCCAGGTTTATTGCCCACGATTATTCCTACCCAACTAGCGTAAACAGTATCAAGCAACGATTTAATTTATTGCCCCTTGAGACTAGGCGACGAAATGCCCGCCTATCTTTCATGCACAAACTATATCATGGTTCATCAGACTTTCGAAAAACGTTCCTCCGCCCTGCTCCCCACATATCTGCTCGCGTAGACCATCCATTTAAAATCAACCCCGTACATGCGCGCACAAATATGTTTAAATATTCACCACTGCTACTTGCTATTTCACAATGGAAGTTTGCCAGCAGATGTCGCTACCATACCTGACCATAGTTCATTCCTCAAGGCTTTGGAGGGAATTGAATGTTAAACTGACTTAATTTTCTTAATAATATTTTGCAATGCTTATTACTTGTTTTCCTTGATGTGTAGTGCTGTGTTATTTCTTGTTCATTTCAGCCTACTGCTTGGTATTAAGCGCGCGCATACCTCGTTTCTTCAGAGCATGTAAAATTACTTAGGTCATATAACTACTGTATAAAAAAAAAAGAAAAAAAGGGAAAAATAGCGACCTCAATGACGTTTTTTTTTTTTTTTTCTCCTTTCTTTTCCTCCTCTCTGACCCTTAGGTGCAATTGTTACTTATGTGCCTGTTATAACCAACTTTGTTCATGTGGCTCCCCCCCCCCCCCCCCCCCCCTATTTAATGCCTGAAAGGGCCTTTAGGATATATAAATAAATAAATAAATAAATAAATAAACTTGCCAAGGACACTCTTGGTGAGGTTGAAAATAATTTCTCCTAATATTACGCAGAAACTGTCGCCTTTTGGTAGAGACTGCATTGAAACTCGTTAAGGCCAGGACCCATGCTCGCGCTATTGGGCACTGCAGCTGACTTCACACAGGTAATATGAATTGCAGCTTGCCAATTTTCGTATCGCAGCATTGCCTTACCTCTCCTATTCTTACCTGTTCGCATTGTAGGATATGGTCAGTCTGAATGACAACAACGCTGTACGTGCATACTTGGTGCTGTAGCCTTGGGAGTCGCAACGCCCATCTCCTGCGAGGTCCACTTCCATTCCATCCAGCTCGCTGATGATCTGCACCTGCTGTTCCTGGAATAGCTGGGACAAAAATAAGTGTGCATTTGTGATATCAAGATACTTTGTTGGGCGAGTTGGTAATTATTCATTATTAATATAAACAGCGCGAACACGAAAACAAGGGACAAGAAACAAGAAAGCCACAGTACATGCGCTGACTCACAACTAAGCCTAAGCCGTTTACTCCAAGGCCCAGAAAAACAAACATGAAGAAAACGAAACAGTCACGTGAAAAAAAAACCCTGGGTTCACCTGCTGCATAAAAATTACTTTAAAAAATCACTTAAAAAAATCACTTAAAAAAATCACTTAAAAAAATCACTTAAAAAAGACACCTCTTTTGCTTAAAAGAGCAAGTGACGTCTTGCTGACACACTTATTGTCCGTTGAAATAAAATACGCTTCCACTATCTCTCTCGTTATCTTCTCTTTGTGGCGATATAAAATCTTAACACTGTCAAACTTAGGAGTGCACTTCTTCTCCTTCTTTATTATTTCACATGACTGGCAATGGGATACCAGAAACGTTTTGTCCTTTCCAATTTCCAAGTTGTTACAGTGTTCTTGTAGTCTCTTATTTATACACCGTCCGGTTTGTCCTATATAACTGGCTCCACAAGAGAGTGGAAGCCTATACACCACACCTGTCTTGCATCCAACATAGGGGTTTCTATGTTTCACCCCACATTCTTGCTTCTTCTCTTCTCTTTCCCTTTGAACAGCCGGGCAGATCCTCTTCATCTTGAGCGGGGCGGTCAGTGCGACGTCCACATTATACCTCTTGCCTACAATTTTGAGGCCATGCGAAATCCTGTGCACATACGGTACCACGGCAACCTTCCTCTTCCTCTCACCCATGCTGGGCAGGGATTTCAGTCTGTGCGTTCTTTTAAGGTTCTTCAGTACCCGGCAACTGGCCTCATTAATAATTGACTCCCGATAACCGGCCTTTGCAATTCTCTTCACTTGTCTTTCAAAACTCTTGCCCATGCCGTGGTAACAAGATTTCGTCAACGCATTTAATAAGCAAGTGTTTATCATCCCATTCTTCACTAATCTGGAATGTCCTGAATTGGAGCCTAGCAACGGCTTCATCGATCTCGGGTTGTATTCCCAACAAACATGATCATCACCGAATTGAATCAAAATATCTAAATACTGTAACTGATCGTCCACTGGTTTCTCAACAGTAAATTCCAGGCCGGATCCACACTCAGTAAAAACATCCATTATGTCCTTCATTCGTTGATTGAATCCCTCACGGTCTGTTAATACTAAAAAGTCGTCCACATACCTGAAGGTGGAATAATGCAAGCCCTTCAAGTTATCCTTCAGGTGTCTGTCCACGTACATTAAGAAGATGTCACTCAAGACCGGTGCAACACTTGATCCAATGCAGACTCCAGCCTTCTGCGTATACAGCTTGTTCTTCCATCCTATGAAGGTGGATTTCAGGTAGAACCTCAAAAGTTCAAGGAAACTTTCAACACTAACACCTGAGGCGTCAATGAAGTCACATTCATTATTGTCTTCTGTAATGCACATTTGTACTCGCTTAAGGAGGCAGTCATGGGGAAGGCTATAATATAAATCCTTGACATTCATGCTGAACCCGACACAATTTCTTGGGTTGTGTTCTTTGAGGAACACGACAAGGGCTTCAGAGTTAGGTAGCCTTAGAGGGTCTGATAAAGTCAACGAGGAAAGGTGCTTCTGCAAATACTTGGAAACCAGGTGCTGCCACGTGCTCTTCTCAGAAACCAAGGCTCTGAACGGAACATCTGGTTGATGGGTTTTTGCCGAAAAGAATACTTCCAAATGTAGTTGCTTGCATTTCTTCACCTGTTCACGTATCCGTTCAAGCCCCAGATCATCTAGAAGAGCCATAGCCATCTCTTTTATCTTGGTCGCTTCCATAGGAAACCTTTTGAAATTCTTCTCAACAGCAGCCTCGGCTTTTTCTTGAAACGGATTCTCAGAACAAATAGTAAAATACCCTTCTTTATCTGATAGTATAACTCTGAGGTCGCTTGAGGCCATCCATTTAGCAATATAGTTAATAGGGCACCGTTTCCCCTTCAATCCTTCTTTTGTGTGCTCTAGCACTTCCATGCACTCATGGATGCACCGCGAACTTTCAGAATCTTCAACTCTATTTGCAATACAGCGTGACATCGTCACCTGTTCTGCCTCATCAACTCTAGGCTCAAAAGCATGTTTAGGACCCAACCTCAGCATCTTATCAATACCTAGAGGTATATCTTCATCAGCGAAATTCAATACCTTGCCTTGCTGATCTTTGTTCATCTTCTTCTTCCGTGGAAGCAGAGGTAGAACCACCTTCCAAAGGAATTCCGTCAATCTTTCACTCAGGGCACTCCACTATGTGTACTTGCGAAACGCACGCTGCTTGCTATACATACACTCACACACGAGTCGTAGACAATCCTTGAAATGGCGGGCTTGCCTCCACATCTCAGACACCATTATACGGCAGAGTCTCCTGCAATGACCAGTAGACGGCGTCAGGAACCCAAAGGTCTTCAGGAATTCCGGAGCGTGACCATGTCACGCTGTATTGCAAATAGAGTTTAAGATTCTGAAAGGTCGCGGTGCATTCATGAGTGCATGGAAGTGCTAGAGCACACAAAAGAAGGATTGAAGGGGAAACGGTGCCCTATTAAATATATATTGCTAAATGGATGGCCTCAAGAGACCTCAGAGTTATACTATCAGATAAAGAAGGGTATTTTACTATTTTTTCTGAGAATCAGTTTCAAGAAAAAGCCGAGGCTGCTGTTGAGAAGAATTTCAAAAGGTTTCCTATGGAAGCGACCAAGATAAAAGAGAGGGCTATGGCTCTTCTAGATGATCTGGGGCTTGAACGGATACGTGAACAGGTGAAGAAATGCAAGCAACTACATTTGGAAGTATTGTTTTCGGCAAAAACCCATAAACCAGATGTTCCGTTCAGAGCCATCGTTTCTGAGAAGAGCACGTGGCAGCACCTGGTTTCCAAGTATTTGCAGAGGCACCTTTCCTCGTTGACTTTATCAGACCCTCTAAGGCTACCTAACTCTGAAGCCCTTGTCGTGTTCCTCAAAGAACACAACCCAAGAAATTGTGTCGGGTTCAGCATGGATGTCAAGGATTTATATTATAGCCTTCCCCATGACTGCCTCCTTAAGCGAGTACAAATGTGCATTACTGAAGACAATAATGAATGTGACTTCATTGACGCCTCAGGTGTTAGTGTTGAAAGTTTCCTTGAACTTTTGAGGTTCTACCTGAAATCCACCTTCATAGAATGGAAGAACAAGCTGTATACGCAGAAGGCTGGAGTCTGCATTGGATCAAGTGTTGCACCGGTCTTGAGTGACATCTTCTTAATGTACGTGGACAGACACCTGAAGGATAACTTGGAGGGCTTGCATTATTCCACCTTCAGGTATGTGGACGACTTTTTAGTATTAACAGACCGTGAGGGATTCAATCAACGAATGAAGGACATAATGGATGTTTTTACTGAGTGTGGATCCGGCCTGGAATTTACTGTTGAGAAACCAGTGGACGATCAGTTACAGTATTTAGATATTTTGATTCAATTCGGTGATGATCATGTTTGTTGGGAATACAACCCGAGATCGATGAAGCCGTTGCTAGGCTCCAATTCAGGACATTCCAAATTAGTGAAGAATGGGATGATAAACACTTGCTTATTAAATGCGTTGACGAAATCTTGTTACCACGGCATGGGCAAGAGTTTTGAAAGACAAGTGAAGAGAATTGCAAAGGCCGGTTATCGGGATTCAATTATTATTGAGGCCAGTTGCCGGGTACTGAAGAACCTTAAAAGAACGCACAGGCTGAAATCCCTGCCCAGCATGGGTGAGAGGAAGAGGAAGGTTGCCGTGGTACCGTATGTGCACAGGATTTCGCATGGCCTCAAAAATGTAGGCAAGAGGTATAATGTGGACGTCGCACTGACCGCCCCGCTCAAGATGAAGAGGATCTGCCCGGCTGTTCAAAGGGAAAGAGAAGAGAAGAAGCAAGAATGTGGGGTGAAACATAGAAACCCCTATGTTGGATGCAAGACAGGTGTGGTGTATAGGCTTCCACTCTCTTGTGGAGCCAGTTATATAGGACAAACCGGACGGTGTATAAATAAGAGACTACAAGAACACTGTAACAACTTGGAAATTGGACAGGACAAAACGTTTCTGGTATCCCATTGCCAGTCATGTGAAATAATGAAGAAGGAGAAGAAGAAGTGCACTCCTAAGTTTGACAGTGTTAAGATTTTATATCGCCACAAAGAGAAGATAACGAGAGAGATAGTGGAAGCGTATTTTATTTCAACGGACAATAAGTGTGTCAGCAAGACGTCACTTGCTCTTTCAAGCAAAGAGGTGTCTTTTTTAAGTGATTTTTTAAAGTGATTTTTTAAAGTAATTTTTATGCAGCAGGTGAACCCAGGGGTTTTTTCACGTGACTGTTTCGTTTTCTTCATGTTTGTTTTTCTGGGCCTTGGAGTAAACGGCTTAGGCTTAGTTGTGAGTCAGCGCATGTACTGTGGCTTTCTTGTTTCTTGTCCCTTGTTTTCGTGTTCGCGCTGTTTATATTAATAGTGCATTTGTGAGCCACTTGTAACATTGCGCCAAATTGTATCACTCGATCGTTGCACTGCTGCAATCGCGCGCGCTGTTTTTTTTTTTTTCTTTTTTTACGCAAGCTTGCCATAAGGCATATTATTAAAACCCGTGTAAATTATTTTCCGTTAGTAACCGGAGAAGGCTTCTGCTCTTATTGTTGTCGGCGAGCCATTTGGAGAAATCATCTTCCCTTGTTGCGGGTTATCTCCCCCTCCGGCCCCCCTTCCCGCAGAAAAAATCTAGCTGTGTATAACTCCTGTCTATGCTCCTGTCAAAAAACCAACTTACACTTCCGATCAGCAGCTGATCGCTTAGCGATTAAGGGGCACAACTTTGAGCGACTAAGCCAGTTCACGCAAGTGATAACGTTGCATTCGCGACACCCCCCTCCTCTTGCTGAAGGGTAAAACCCCTTGGCGCGTTTTTTTTTTTATTTATTTCCATCTCTTCACTGCTGACAGTGTCCCTTCTCTTTTCTTCTTCGTTCTGTTATCAACCGCCCATCTCAGTTTTCACGTGTTTCTTTCCTGGCCGCCTCGGTTGGTGAACTTGGACGCGGCTCCATCCGCGTGACATTTCAGGGTGCGCTCTGTACAAACGCCACACGGCGTAAGAAAAAAAAAAAAAAAAAGCTACAGGGCGGGAGTCATGCTGCGATCATTATCGGGCACCGAACAGTTTGTTTACTTCCTGCCGGCGCTCGTGTTCGCCGTTTTCCCGCAGTCAGCTGACTCCGAACCGCGGCTGACAAACTACCCTGCGCACAACTACGCAGCCCCCTTCTCCTCATCCCTTCTTTTTTTTTTTTTCTTTGTTATAGATCGTTATCTCTCACGAAGGAGCGTCGTATAGTCAAAACCACGACGAGCCTAAACGCGAAGGTTTCAATGTTCGAGCAAGGTGCAAGAGAGAGTTTCCCTGTACGGAAGACCGCTGTCTGCGATCTCGATTCTGAATTTCTAGTCTTTCGCTGACATCTCTTATCCTTGCTGTGGCACGGATATTATGGACCCCGATCTCGAAAAGCCACTTCGGCGAATGAGTGCAGAGATGGGTCTCGGCCCCCATAAGTACACGACGTTAAAGAATCCGGTGCTGAACCCAGGCGACTATAGTATACGGCTTATATGGGTGCATTGGTGCGTGGGGTCGACTAGCGTACCAGTAAAAAATATCAAAATCATATCGTCAGCTCGCCACTGGTTTATTTTGAGCAGTGTAGTTCACAGTGATCACGACAAATCTCGTTTATGCACGCCACAACATCGAGCAAGATCGCCTGAGTTAAAAAAAATAAAAACCCACACTGTACAGTCATAACGCGTCTGAAGCTCATATCACAATCTTTTCATTTTACACTTACCGGAAGTGTTGGAAAAAACAGCGTTGGTTCCGCTTCTTCACGCAGACGCAGTCTTGTTGGGATCCCCAAATCGCGAACTCCATCCGGGTAAAATGTATACGCATCGGGAGAGAAATGCCGTCCACAAACGTAGCTAAACGCTTTCTTCACCGATGCTGGCTATCCAATAAGCTGTAGCCACTGTTTCCGAAGGTTGGCGTCTTGAGGCACTTTACGCAGAAAGTCTTTCCTACCGTCACTAGCAAAACCTTCGCAGCCAGGGACTGTACACTGTAGCAACGGTCATGTCCCGTCAAAACAACAATTGAGCGCTTCGATAACTGCCTTCGCGAACTAGCTCAGAACTGTCCTGCACCCGTCGCGCACAGCACGTAACACATAGTCGAGGGTGAGGAAGGCCATTTTCGGAGCGAAAATCTTGGAAAACAGGAAAGACTGCTTTCTAACGTGTACAGTGCGTATCGCGGACAAAATTAAAAACGCCACATTTGAAAGGGGTGTCAGGAGACGTCGGTTTCATCGCCCTCAACGTCGGCCAAGCGCCGGTCGCAAGTGTGTGTGTTTGTGTGCGTATGTGTGCGCACGCGCTGGCTGCCTAACCAGATGCGGACCCCGACCACCCAGACATCCGAACCGAGAAGGGGCCGTGGACGGGCGCCGATGAGGCGACGAGGATTCCTGTTACCGCCGACGCCGAACAACATTGGCTCCGCGACTGCCAGGTTCCAAAAGCGCACGCAAGCTGGGCGTCTCACTAGTTCAAAGAAGGAGGCAAAAAGGAAAATGAAACAAAGGAAGGACTTCAGAGTGGGACACGGCCAAGTGTCGGCGCAGAGAGTGGTTTGAAAGACACCGAACGGAACGATCGTCTGTGTCAATTTGTGTACATTTTTTTTTTCATTCGTGTATCCAAGTCAATCAGTTGTTAAGTTTACCAGGGCATTTTTTTTTTTTTTCATTCGTGTAACCAAGTCACTCAGTTGTTAAGTTTACCGGTGTTTTTTTTTTTTTTTTTTGTAACGATATTTATTGTCTCATGTACATGCGATGCACACAAGCGCCGGCAGCCTGCCGCTGATAAACACGTTTCGCGTTGTTTTGCTGCTAATGCAGATTGCCTCAAAGCAAATTGGCTAAAATTATGTCCTGCCAATTGCATGAGGCACTGTCAGATTCATTTAACATTGCCGGCAAATTGCGCTGTCTTCTGACGCGTGAAAAGCAGCCAGCAAGTCGGATTTTAGGCCGGTCATGCAAGCTTTGGTGAGAGGCCACACCCTGACAGAAGTGAAGTTGGGCTGCAATGTGTATATAGCTGTAAATAAGTTCTGTGTGCTGTAATTAGAGTGAATGGTCCATGTAATCGGGAGAGTAATGAAATCGGAAGTAAAGAAGAAAAATAAAAGAAGAACCTTTTCGTAGCTCAAATGAAAGCCATGCTGCTTGCAAAGTTTCGCAGAAGAAAAAAAAAAAACTCTTACCGTGATCCAGAGCTCGAACTTGTAGCCATCGTCGGTGTGATGCGTCGCTTCAACATCTAAGCTAACTTTCTTCAGCTTCAAAGTTTCTCCGAAATCTGCGCATCATTGCTTTGTACAAGTATGGCAGTGCTTGAGCGAATGGCATAATAATTCCCTCGCTGTAATGTGTATTTTAGTAATAATAATAATAATAATAATTGGTTCACAGGAAGGGAAAGGCACAGCATCTGTCACAGTTGTTTCTGTCGACACCTGAACCGCGCCGTACGGGAAGGGAGGAAGGTGGGAGTGAAAGTGGAAAAAGAGAAATGAGGAGCCATAGTGGAGGGCTGCGGAGTAATTTCGACCACCTGGGGATTTTTAACGGGTGCTGACATCGCAAATCACACGGACGCCTCTTCGTTTCACCTCCACCGAAACGCAGTCGCCGAGGTCAGAATCAAACCCGGGTACTCCGGCACAGTAGATGTGTGTTATCCCTTGAACGTTTCTGAAAAGCGTGATTCATGATGGGAATACGAACGGTTCTCGAGGAGCCTTGCAAAGCACCCCTGGTTGTTCTGCTTTACTTGAGCCACTCATTGTTTCAGAGGTTGTTTTCGTATATTTCCGGACTTCTGTATGCTTGTGGTCCTAAGTCGCCTCGTGTATAATGGAGGCCGATTGGTTCATCTAGCATGATGTCTCCCCGCCCGCCTGCTGCAACATCAGCAGAGATATCACACGGAGTCACAATCCACCCTTTTAAATTGCTCAGTTCCTTATTTCCATTTTGCGACAAATAACTTCACAGTTAAGCATACTTTCGCACACTCAGCAGCAGCCGCTAAATGCTGCACAATCTTTTGCGACGGGGGGCGTACTTCGCCAGGCATTTTGGCAGCAGCAGCAGAGCGGGAAGAAACTTGGGATCCTCACTGTGTTCTTCACTGTGTTTTACAGATTGGTCAATCTCTTTTATAATATGTTCGTGCAAGTTCCTTAGTTTCTGTCGCTGCTGCCAACCTGCTAATGTTTTCTTTGCCTGTGTATAGCCCAACATGTCGTGGTGTTGCAAGTGCCGGGAAAGATTGAAAGATGAAGAAAATGTCATTCCATTCATTGAGTGTGAATTTTGTTTTCATGGCTCGGTATGCTCCGATATGAGTGAAACGACATTCGCTTCAAAACGAGAAGCGGCCAAAAAGACATGGAAGTGTGAGGAATGTAGACGTTCAGGTGGAAGGAAGGGCGACACCTCAAATGAAGACCCGAATTCAGATTCCGATCTGAAATAAACAAAAAACTGACTTCCCTTTTGCCTCTAAACGGAAAGCCAGACGAGGTGGAGAGTTCACTCCATATGTTACATGAAGAGTTTGCTTCTGTAAAAGAACGCCTTGACAAGCAGGATAAAGAAATCAAGGGTAAAAAAAGTAGAGTTGACAAACTAGAAAGGAATGCGGACTCAAAAGTTATAGCCCAGCTAAAGCTTAGCGTACATTACTTAGAATGGCGCAGCAAGCGCTTGAACATCGAAATTAACGGAATTCCTGAGGCGCACGAAGAGGACCTTTTGGCAAAGGTCAACGAAGTGGCAAAAAAAAAAAAAAATGGCGTAAAGCAACTCACCCAGAAAGACGTACTAGCCCTTCATGGGATGTCTGGGAAACCCGGAATGATAAAAGGTGTGATTGCCCGTTTTGTGAGGCAGGACGTACGCGACACTTGGCTAAAGAAGATGAAGACCTTGAAGGACATAGACGATACATTATTTATCACAGAAAACATGACTACCCACTCGAGGGCGTTGTTGAACACAACAAAAGACTGGGCTAAAAAGGCCGGCTTGGCATACGCGTGGCATGCCAACGGGAAGGTTTTGGTGCGTAGAAACAATGGTGACTCGGCAAAGGTTGTAAAGAGCGTGAGTGATCTGTGCCCTATCAGCAGCTGAGTACGTCGCTGTGCAGTTGGAACTCTGAGTACCTCTATCCTGAAATGGAGGACCTAGGACTTGTGACATTGGAAAAACTTAGAAACGATCTTGGTGGTCAGAAACGCGGATATCTACGCTGCTTTCATTCAAATGCTCAATTCATATTTAACAAGATTGCTGAGCGGTAATATTTGTTTAATAGACTTCAAAACTGTGTTGATGTGCTGATGGTAACCGAAACATGCAGACAAGCAGTTGTGGTTCCATTGACCAATCTAATATGAAAACTTTTTATGGTAATAGAACGACGCGTAGAGGTGGTGATGTGTCGGTGCTAGTAAGCTGTCTTCTGCAGCCTGCCTTGCTTTCAGAATTTACTTGCGTTACAGACGATTATCAGGTTACTTGTCTGTAAGTGAATGACGTCGTAGTTGCCACTTGCTGCCGCCCTTCGGACGGTTCGGTCTCTGAAATCTTTGTGTTCTTAGATAATCTTTTGTCATTTGTTAACCAAAATAGGTACAATGTGATATTTGCCGGTGATTTTAATCTTCATATGAGCAATAATAGCCCCCCAAAAATAAATTTTGAAAATGTGTTGGTATTCAATTGTTGTATAAATAACATAGCCTGTCCCACTCGAATAACACTGTCAACGCAAACAATTCTAGATTTCGTAATAACCAATTACGATCAGAACTTTGTTACCGCTGGTGTTGTTAATTATGAAATTAGTGACCACTTGCCTGCGTTTTGTAGCATAAGAATCGGTAATCGGGCAAACCTCCGCCAAAAAGTGGCTACTATTTATCAACCTGTTACACCAACCCTCTTAGAAGCTTTCCACAAGGAGTTAGAAACAGTCTGTTGGGACGTTTTTCAAGCAGCAGACGCTAATGTCGCTTATGACACTTCTTTAAGCTTGTTTCTTTAGGTCTATATCAACGTCATTTTGTTTTAAACGCTGCACGACAGGCAAGATATGTCGAGAACCTTGGGTGACAAAGGACCTATTGAAGAAGATTAAAAAAAAAAAGAGCGTCTTTTTAAGAATTTCATCCGATCTCGTGCACAATCTGATCTCGCTGCGTTCAAGAGATTTGGCAATGATTTAACTAAGAAGTTGAAAAAAGCAAGGGACCTCTACTACCAAAACTTGTTCAGTTCTAGCGGAAAACGCACCGACCTAATGTGGAACAACTTAAATGCGCTAATGGGCCAATGTGGAAAAAAGGAGACAGTTGATGAAATTCTTCACGAAGGACAAAAGGGGAATGGGGAAGCACTGGTTAATATTTTCAATAATTGTTTTGTTCACAGGGACTTAAACACAACCCAGACAGCATCCTATAACACTTTAGGGCACGATAACTCTGATACACTATTTTTCGAACCAACAAATGCAAATGAGGTGTGTTCTGTTTTCTTGAGTTCAAGTAATTCTCAAACCGTTGATGCTGACGATATACAAATAAGACCTGTGAAGTATACCATACATATAATCAGTCATATTTTGGCACATATATTTAATCTTTGTATTTCTACAGGAGTTTTTTCTTCAAAAATGCAAGTTGCTCGAGTGATAGCTTTATCTAAAAAAGGTGATAAGAGTGTCATATCTAACTACAGACCTTTATCAATTCTTCCTGCTTTTTCTAAAGGTCTAGATAAAATTATATTAAACCGCATATTGCGCTTCTGCCGCAGAAATAACCTTATCACTACCTCGCAGTACTGCCTCAGAAAGAACAGGTCTAGACAGTTGCGTTACTGGACCAAAAGGAATGTATTCTACAAACTTTTGAGGACAAACGCATTGTTACAGGCATTTTTGTTGATTTCACTCAGGCTTTTAATTATATTAGTTATAAAATCGTGTTTCGAAAACTGAATTATTATGGAATACATGGACTTCTTTTGGCACTGTTGAAGAGCTACGTGTCAAATAGGTTTCAATATGTTGAAATGAATGGATTCGCTTCTAGAAGAAAGCATATAGTCTCTGGGGTGCCACAAGGTAGTATTTTAGGTCCTGTCTTATTTAATTTATATATTAATGATATTGTACACATTTGTTCAGACATTAAGTTCATTATATACGCCGATGATACAAGTGCCTTGGTATCATCTCTTTCTGAAGCTGAAGGAATCCTTAAGGCGAACATTGTTTTGCGTAAATTAGACTCCTGGAGTTGTAACAATCATTTGATAATTAACGCGAACAAAACCAAAGTAGTTGTTTTTCGATCAAAAGGAAAACAAGTATCGTTACAGGAAAACATAATATTTAGATCCGAACCGATTGACGTGGTAGACAGTGTTAAGGTATTTAAGGTATATTTTACATCAACATTACAATGGGAGGATCATATAAACAGTCTAATAAGTAAATTGAGTTGCATAATGGGAATTTTAAATCGCAACCGCCATATTCTCCCGAAAAGAGTTAAACTGATGGTGTGCAGTGGTCCCTTTGCCTCCTACCTAAACTGCTCTCATTTAGTTTGGGGAACTGCAACAAACCCAAGCCTACTACAGTTGCACAGGCTACAGAAAAAGATATTACGAATCATTGTAGATGTCGATTACACAGCACCAACTTCTCATATTTTTTCATCACCTAATATGCTAGACATAAACAACCTATACGTGTGTAAGGTGTGCCGGCAGTACCGTTTGGATACCCAACGAAACTGTTTGACTTTGAAAGAAATTGCAGAACTATGCTCTAACAATCCAATTTACAGAACTCGAAATCCAGAACAATGGAATGTTCCAAAATGCCGCCAAACCTATGGACAACAAATGCTCCGTAACACACTTCCGCGATTATTGAACATTGTAGAAATGCGTGGTATTGATATATTCAATAGGTCCCAATCATCACTGAAAATATATTTCGCAACGTACCCTATATAGGTTTCAAGCTGTAGTTTATTAACGTTAATTATGCTGAGGATATTGCCAGGTGCATGTTGATTGTCTTTTTTCTTTTTTTCAGAGTGTATTTTCTGATGTGCATTATGTTGTCTTTTTTATTTATTTTTTCTTCTTTTTTTTCCTTTATTCATCTTTTTTAACGCCTGTAACCGTTGTGTGCCCACTTTCGTTTCACCCTGCTGCTCTACATCCCTTAAGGGGGCCGAGGACTTCTCAAGCCGCAGACACTGCTTTTCCCTTGACCTCCTCCCACTTCTTTCTGGTGAATAAAATATTCATGATTGAAATTACGTCAACCGGACTCACGTCAACTGGTACGACACTATAAAGAGAGAAAAATCATAGCGCCGATACCAGGCGGGTATTACACGTGATGCACACTACGCCATCGCTGCTGCCAGTTGGGAATACGAAGCGGCGTACTGGAAAGAATGCAGTGTAATATTTTCTTTATAGACAGCCTCCTTTGCACTGCATACCTCGCGTTTGTAAGGAGATCAGAAGTTTGGACAACAGGCACGCATTCGTGCAGGGGGTGAACCAAGGTGTAGCACAGATTATGCAATTCTTTTTTTTTTTTTACAATTTTTCGACCTACGGTTCCGTTCCAAGTGGCAACTAACGTTGTAGGTATTTCAGGTTTCATCATGCGTCACTGGTCTTCTGAAACCTAGATATTTAAATGGGATTGGTGCACTCAGTTTAACTGCTGCATATCTGTGCAACTGTTTAGTTTATTTCCTGCGTTTTGTTCTACTAATACATTAAGCGTGAACACTATAGAGCTTAAAATATAGTGGGAAAAAGCCAAAGTCCACCTGTTATAGTGGCTTAAGCCGACGATTCTTGCATACCTATATTGCGTGCCACTGTTCTTTATTTGCCCAATGGTTTTAATATGCAATGCTTTTGTTCGTACTGCGAGGTGTGCGTACGTATCAGCATTTCCTCCTTCGGCGCCGTGAACGATCCTGTCATCTGACACGCCACATTGGCTCAGTGGTCCATGTGGGCCTAAACGCCGGAAATAAAAAGAAAAAGAAGGCACGGCGGATCGGTAGTTAGTGCGCTCGATAGCTGCAGCCATGAATGCGGGATCGAATCCCGGCGCGGCGGCAGCTTTTACGATTCGGCGAAAAGCAAGGCGCTCGTGTAGTGTGCAATGCCATTGCATTTTAAACAACCCCATGTGATCGACATTTACGGTAGTCCCTCACTACGGCGTCTCTCAGAGTCTAAGTCGCTTTGGCATGTTAAACCCTACAAACCAAGCCAAACTAGACCAACCCAATGCTAACTTTTCGATGGTACTCGATCTTTAGAGCGAGTATTGTGGCAAACACGAAATTGTTGAAGCCCGTTGGTCGCCTGGTTTTAACATCGTACAAGCTCTGTCGTGCACTTTTTGCGGAGACTAGTGAGCTCTTCCGCACTGCTTAATAGCAAGAACGGTACTCGTATTGGTGGCGTCAGGAGCGTTGTAGGATTCATCTAACCTTGTTATTTTCTTCGAGATGTTCTCTGGAGTATATGATGGCGAATGTGGACCTACGAAATTGTTGTTAGCTAAGCCAAGTATGTTTCTATACACCGAAGTAATGACGAGGCGCGCAAGAAAATTCATTCATTTGTCTCGTCGACAGAGATGACGCACTGAGTGTGCCTTTTATGTGCATTCTGCGTGTGTTAAAAAAAAAAAGAATTTTACTCTTTAGTAAAAGATCTATTGTAAGTTATTGCACAAATATGTGAAGTAAATTCCAGAGACGAAGCTCACCCAAAATACATGGAGTTCAGACGTGATCAGAGAGTTTATTTCTCCCTGTAATGGAACGTATGTGCTCGCCTGCAATCAATTCGACAATTAATGACGCTATCCACACCGTGGGTGCGGGTGCACTAGCGCATTGGGGATATTTATGGAATTTATTTCTTCCTCATTAGCAGAGCCAGACACACGCACTGAGATACGCAAGTATGTCAAATAACCCGAAGAGTGACGGACTGTTCACAACTACAGTTCGAAGAAGGCTCGTAATTGAATCTCCCGCATGTTAAGACGACCCTCTATGCCGCGTGAGTAATGGCACACAAAGATGTTACGCAGCCCTTTTTCTCTCGCGAGCAAACAAGAATCCGCAGCGAGTCGGACGGCTCTCGCTTCGCCATGTTCCACGCGGAGAACAGGGGAGGCTGGGGATTTCTAGGGACAAGTGGCATTGAGCTGGGAAAAATTCTGCCATTCGTTTTCATATGATTGCGAGACTAATTGTAGTACCTATGTTCGTGCAACCAGAGCCGGAATAGAAGCTTGTATCCCCATCGCCAGCCATTACGGCTTCGAGTGTGCTCAGATGCTCGTCAATAGCTTGCCAGTGATCCGAGAATAGATAGCGCGCCTACTGAACTGACGAATGTGTTGAGACGAAGACGAGCGGCGCCTATCCAACGCAGCAATAGAGCGAGCAGCAAGGGGCTGAATTCCGTGCTGCTCACAGTCACAAACCACTCACAATGCTCTGCTCCTATTGGTCGGCCCTGTAGCGGCAGACATATTGAACTTTGGCGTCACCACCGACTTCACCGGTGAGTGCGTTTTACGTCACGAACACGACTAAAGTGATGACGTTGCACAAACGCGGAATTGTGACTGAAATTGTGAGCGCAGCGGAGTAGGCACAAACCGCTCACAAAGTTGCGAGCGAAAATAACGGCTGTTTGCTTACCTCGAGACACGCCGCCTGAGACTGTGGCGTCGACGCGATCTACGACGAAGCACACGAAGACTCGTTTGAATCGGCCTTTTGCATTTTCCTGTGCTGCCACTTCGTGCACAACGCCGCAACCAAACTGGCTGGATACTGCGCCGCACGGACACGGTCCTCCGCACGCTGAGCCACGCTGCGGTGCACATTTTCTCTGCGCACATAATTTTGGTTCTGTCGACGATGGCGTGTCCTGGGCAGCACCTGATACCTGGCGGGTATCTAGGGATAAGTGATGGCTGGGTGTCATGCCCGAGGAATGCAGCGAAGCCTACTGACGAACAAATTCAGCGGTACCTGCAGTCGTCCGGCATGCGATGCGATCGCCAGTTGAGTAAGGGCCACCGCTTCAAAGATGAAGGCTACATACGAAACGTAATGTTTCGAAACATTCGTATAAAGGGGTGTAAGGCAAGAAAAAAAAAAAAAAAACAAAGACCAATGCAACCAGAACCAGGAGTGTTTCATGCTACTATTCCAGCCTTTTTTGCACTGAATTTGGAAGTAACCAGAACATCTGCATTAGTGAAGTGTGTTCAGCTGGGCCCACCCACATTGAGGGCTGGGCAAGTAGTAAAGAATTTCTTTGGGCTCCGCCCAGGCCAATAATTACGGCCCATGCAGTGCTCTAATTAGCAGTGTAAATGAAATACACTGTGCGGTCTGTAATAGTTGTTGTGTACTTCTATCCCACTTCATATGTACTTCATCCCACCTTTGCAAAGTTTCTACGTTACTGCGGAATACACAAATAAACAAAAATGCCAAGTTGAAGTGACTGAACCATGCCATGCTTCTGTACATTATGCTATTGTCTTAAACAATGACTTGTTAACCCTGAGATGTACTGCTGTGACTGCTCCTTGATTGCTGAAGCAGCGGCAACATATTGCCTCGAAACCTTCAAAACTGTATTTGTTGTTTTTTAACAGCCGCCGGCATGCGGCCTTATCGCTGTGATTCTGGCACGCGTATCAATTCTGTATTCCGTGTTTGTCCATACTCGTTGTCGCGATACGACGCGTTATCATTTTCTTTGTCGCGAACGATGAGCCGAGATTTGTCTCGAAGATTCCGATCACTTGCGCATGTTTTTAGAATATTGCACCTTGTGCTAGCAGCAGTTTGCGACGTTATCTAGATTGTTCTGAGCAGCCTTTAAATTAAGCGTTGACGAGTGTGACGGGCATTCTGTATTCGACGATCGACGAGCACGTTTTGTTGCTATCGCCGGAGCCGAGTTGCTTAGTTCTTTTGCGGGCGCAAGTCAGCTCAATAAAGAGTTTCTTCAGTGCAATCACCGACTCTTCATTTGTGTCATCGACCGTGGCCACCACCACGTGACATCTGGTGGAGGTGCTGAGAATATGTGAGAAAAGAAAGTTTAGCAACTATGCTGCAACCACATATCTACCAGTTTCTGAAACAGCCTTCTCGCTCCTCTGAGTCAGCATGTGACACTAAATGTCCATTAAATAATGCAGCAACATCTGTAACCCATCAAGTTTCAATGCATTACAAGCATATGGTAAAGAAACTGAATGTGGATAGTCCAATGCTACATGAAATTTTAATGAACACTCTCAAAGGCAACGAACTTGGTGGTGTTAGGGGACGGCCATCAAAATCTCTAGGGTCTGACTTTGAGAACGGTGTTGCAGCCACTCAAGTTCGTAAAAAAAAGAAAAAAAAAAACAATATTCGACACCTAGAAACAAGCTTCAAATATTGGCAGGTTGACGACAGAAAAGCTTCTTCCATGCTTCTGTTTTAAGTGAAATGTTTACTAGATTCTATCGCTTTTAGACGTGTGCACGTTTGTCCCCACAAGCATTGTTCTGGCAGGTGGTAGCTGGTCGCTGACTCCTCTGGTTACTTTTGTTTCACTGTCCGGTTTGTCGCACGTTGAAAGCGGCTCATAGCATTCGCCCGCTTCGCCTCGTTGCTCGAAAAGTTGAATATTGTCGGGATGAAATCAGGGTGCTGCGGTGATATGGAAGGCTTTCCTGCTCATTAAAAAAAAGTTTCATTACAGCTTCCAAAAATATTTAACCTCAGTGCCTAGTCGAACATGTTACAAAGTGGTTCCCGCACAGTCTTGATGCGCTCGCCGGCTCCCAAGGGCGCTCTTGATCGTCCTGCCGACGAACAGCTTTTATTCAAGCTTTGCGGTGAAGACGGTCTCGTGAAGCGCTTGGAAATCGAAAAAAAGGCGATGCCGCTTCCCTTTAAACATTGTGTATCGCAATCAAACGCTACACAAGTAGTCGGAATCGTCAGGAGCGTCACACTATCCAACAACGACCACTGAAACAACCGCAGAAATGCAGGCGCCGCGGGCAGCCGCCGGTTTGTTTACCCCACCGTCGGAGCCGATCGCGGCGGCCACGAACCGACGAACCCACCAGTCCGCTTCGCGACTACGCCGCTAGGGGTTGGGCGCATGCGCAGTCGCGTCCCGCAAAAGGCCGATTGCCGGACGAGCTGTCCGACGCTGTAGAACTCGAGAACCGGCTGAAAGGGGAGTTGTGCGACGATTGCCGACGATACGCGCCCGGTTTTTTTCTACTGGAGGCTTCCAATTTCCGTTGGTAGCGTAATACCTTTGGCATCCCACCGCCGTCGGTCAGCAAGAGCGTGCATCGGTAGCGGAAGCCATCGGGCGTCATTTTTATTGCCGTATTTATTCCGTTGGGTGACACTCAAACAAGTCGCAAGGCAAGGGGATCAACGTTGTGAAAATCGCAAACGTGAGCAGACTTCGGCTTTTTTTTTTTTTTCAACGCGTGTGTCTGGCTACGAATTCTGAAGGTCACAGTAAAGTTGGGCTGTGCCTATTTTCCCTCAGCTCTGCGACGCCTACATGCTTATTCCGCCGGCCGAAGATCCTCGCTGCCTCGAATCTCACGTTCTTACACGTACGGCGCGCATTTGTCTGGCGGTACTCTTCCACTGTGGACGTAGGCCTGCAGAACGCCTGCGACTTTTTTCTGTGCACGTTTTAAAGAAGCCCTGTCGGTCATCGAACGACCTAGATTATATCCATTGAGCTGAGTATCAGAGCAGCAACAGTAGCTTTGTTTTGGTTTATGGGGTTTTAACGTCCCAAAGCGACTCAGGCTACGAGAGACGCCGTAGAGAATAGAGAGTTTTAGAATAGGGGGCCCCAAGCTTTGGGGCCCCCAAGGAGCTTGGGGCGTCGAAATGCGCATGCGCAGAACGTAAGGCGCGCTTGGGGTCTTGGGTTAACGCTAGGGGCAGCCCCTATTTTTCGGAAATAGCGTTCGCCCCAAGCCGCCGTTGGGTCGCTTGGGTTACGGCAACATGGCGGCGACCGGCCAAGCGGCGGCCGCTCGCCTCGGCACACATTCGTCGTCACCGCTCCATGGTGTCACGCGTTCATGGCAAACGAAAGGCCAACGAAGCTTATGCTATGTCTCATGATGCCCGCACCACCAAATTTTAGCAATAAAACGCCCTATATTTTCTGATTGCTTCCGGATTTACCGAGCTGCTAGGCCTAGCGAGTTCGCCTCGTTCGGTTGCCATGGGGACCTGACGGCGGAAAGCGCGGAAGGTTCAAATGAGTTTTCCCGGCCTCGGCCTGGATTGACAATTGGCCGATTTCGTCTTGTATCACAAAAACAGTTTGTATGACTGGTAGTTTTAATATAGTTTTGTGCAATAGTAGCACTTTTTGATTAACAAAATAGCGTTGTTGGCTCTTATATATTTAAATGCTTTCTCTTGGTTTACTGTTGTGGCGCTGCAATCGACGAACGCAAGCCCGGCTCCGCTGCGTCGGGAAAACCCCTATTCTAAAACTCGCCGCTCGGCTAGCACGTTGCGCCGCCGCACGCTATTTCCTTGGGGGCCCCAAGCCTTGGGTCCCCCTATTCTAAAACTCCCTGATGGCTTCGGAAATTTCTACCACCTGGGGCTCTTTTCAGCGTGCACTGATAACACGCGGCACATGGGCGTCTTGCTTTTCTCCTCCATCGAAAAGCGGCTACCTCGGTCAGGATTCGATTCCGCAACAGCAGTCGAGCGCCGTAACCACTGCACCACTGTGCACAGCCGAGCAGTAAATTGTTATTGTGTTTACATCTATTGCATTTGCTGCTTAAGAAACCGTGATGCTTGCGTTATGCAAACAATCAGCACATTGTTTATGTAATGTAACGCTACATGCACTGTCCTTACAACGGTGCTCGCTTGAGCACTGTCACGAGTTGTCGGAATGACTGTGAATGTTTAGTAAAAACAGGCTGTGCGCTAGTTAGTATGGATCCTCAGTTGTATAATACATGTTATGATAGGCTCGACTGAAAGTGGGCCTAAGAGGCTGTTATTTGTTTTGTTTGTTATGCAGGGGACAGTGCACTACCCACTGGAGTCACAGCTGCTTACACCAGTGCGAAGCCATTCCAGCTCCAGCTCGCTTTCCCTTCCTTCCTATCGCCTTGCAGCCTGGTGCAATTGACTGTGTTCACTCGTTGTGTTAAACGTGCTTAAATGGGCAGTAAATATTTGCGATGCTGGGATCAGAAAATGTCTTTTCAGGAGGAGGGCCTGCAGTCCATGAGTGTGGGACGGTAGCAGGGTTGTTATGATGCACTCATCATAATCATCATCAGCAGCCGCAGCAGCAGCAGCCTGACTATACCCACTGCAGGGCGAAGGCCTCTCCCATATTTCTCCACTTAACCCGGTTCTGTGCTAGCTGCATCCACTTGACCACTGCGAACTTCTTATTCTCATCCACCCACCTAACTTTCTGCCGCCCCCTGCTACGCTTTCCTTCCCTTGGAATCCAGTTTGTTACCCTAAGCGACCATCGGTTATCCTCTCTTCGCACTACATGTCCTGCCCATGTCCATTTATTCTTCTTAATTGCCTCTAGAATGTCAGTAACTTGAGTTATTTCTCTGATCCACTTTGCACGTTTCCTATCTCTTAATGTTACCCCTACCATTTTTCGTTCCATAGACCTCTGGGTTGTCCTCAACTTAAGTAGAACTCTCTTGGTTAGCCTCCACGTTTCAGCGCCATAGGTGAGTGCAGGTAAGATGCAACTGTTATATACTTTCCTCTTAAGCGATACCGGTAAGCTGCTAGTCATAATCTGCGAGTGCTTGCCAAATGCGCTCCATCCCAATCTTATTCTTCTTGTTATTTCTTTTTCATGGTCCGGATCTGCGGTTACTACCTGTCCTAAGTAGACATATTCGCCTACTACTTCCAGTGCTTCGCTACCTAATGTAAACTGCTGTTCCTTCCCGAGGCTGTTGAACATTACCTTAGTCTTCTGCATATTGATTTTCAAGCCTACCTTTCTACTTTTCCTGTCTAGGTCATCAATCATTATTTGCAGTTCATCCCCCGAGTTGCTTAGCAAGGCAATGTCATCAGCAAATCGCAGATTACTGAGGTATTCTCCATCTACCTTTATCCCTAACTGCTCCCATTCCAAGTCTCTGAATACTTCCTCTAAGCAAGCTGTGAATAGTACTGGGGAGATTGTGTCTCCTTGCCTAACACCTTTTTTTATGGTAATTTTGTTACTTCCTTTATGCAGAAGTATGGTTGCTGTGCAGCCTCTGTATATATCTCCCAGCACTTTCACGTACGGCTCATCTACCCCCTGATTTCGCAATGCCTGCATCACCGCCGAGGTTTCAACTGAGTCAAATGCTTTTTCGTAATCAATGAATGCTATGTATAAGGGCTGGTTATATTCCGAGCATTTTTCTATCACCTGATTGATGGTATGGATATGATCGATAGTAGAGTACCGTTTCCGAAACCCTGCTTGATCCTTTGCTTGGTTGAAGTCTAAGGTTGTCCTGATTCTATTAGCGATTACCTTAGTAAATACCTTATACGTAACAGACAGTAAGCTGATTGGTCTGTAATTTTTAAGGTCCTTAAAGTCCCCTTTCTTATGAATGAGGATAATGTTTGCATTCTTCCATGCTTGCGGTACCGTCGATGACACGAGGCACTGCGTATACAGGGTGGCCTGTTTTTCTAGCACGATATCCCCCCCGTCCTTCAGCAAATCTGTAGTTATCTGATCTTCTCCAGCTGATTTCCCCCTTTTCATAGTTTCTAATGCTTTCTTGACCTCGTCCTTCGTCACTGCTGGAACGCCTGACTGTTTTTCTCTACCGCCCATCTCATTACGGTCCTGACTACTCTGGCTATTGTAGAGATCTGTATAGAACTCCTCGGCTACTTTGACTATCTTATCCATATTCGTGATGACGTTGCCCGCCTTGTCCCTTATCGCATACATCTGGTTTTTGCCTATGCCCAATTTCGTCTTTACCGCTTTAAGGCTTCCGCCGTTCTTTACAGCATGCTCAATTTTCTCCTTGTTATGCTTCGTTATATCGGCCACCTTGCGCTTATTGATTAGCTTTGATATCTCGACCAATTCGATCCGGTCTGTTGGATTGGAAGCTTTCATACTCTGGCGTTTCTTAATCAAATCTTTCGTCTCCTTAGACAGCTTACCGGTGTCCTCTCTCACTATCCTACCGCCTACTCCTACCGCGCACTCAATAATGATATCTCTGAAATTATTGTTCCTTGTTTCCAGGGTAATGTCGCCGTCCTCGGTTAGAGCTGAATACCTATTCTGTAGCGAGATCCTGAACTCTTCTGCCCTCCCCCTCACCGCTAATTCGTTGATGGGTTTCTTTCTTACTAATCTGTTGCGTTCCTTCTTCAGATTTAGGCTAATTCGTGACCTCACCATTCTGTGGTCACTGCATCGCACTTTCCCGATTACCTCTACATCTTGCATGATGGGGGGGGGGTTGAACACATTATGAAGTCGATTTCATTTTTTGTCTCCCCGTTCGGACTTTTCCATGTCCATTTCCGGTTCTTCCTTTTGCTGAAGAAGGTATTCATGATTCGTAAGTTATTGCGCTCTGCAAACTCAACTAGTAACTCCCCCTGCTATTCCTAGAACCAATACCATAGTCACCTACTGCCTTGTCTCCTGCCTGCTTTTTCCCTACCTTGGCATTGATGTCGCCCATTAGTACTGTATAGTGCGTTTTTACTTTTCGCATTGCCGATTCTACATCTTCGTAGAAGCTTTCAACTGCCTGGTCATGATAACTATATGTAGGTGCGTAGACTTGTACAACCTTCAGTTTATACCGCTTATTAAGCCTAATTACGATGCTTGCCACCCTCTCATTAATACTGTACAATTTATCTATATTACCCGCTATATATTTATTGACAAGGAAACCTACTCCTAGTTGTCGCCTCTCTGGTAAACCACGGCCGGTCTCGAGGGAGAGAGCGCGCGCTCTTTCTTACGGCCTTCTCAATCGCCGCGTGAACAATGGGAACTTTTCTCCTTGAGTCACGCTCTCCGTCGCCGCAAGGGGCGTGACCTGCTCACTGTTCGCTCCGCATCTGCTTCAGTGGCAGCGGGTGGCTTTTGCCTGGTTTCGCGCTGTCGCCCGCGGGTTTCGTGGTGAGTGCAGCCCCTAAATGAAAAATTACAGAAGGTATCAGCGTGCTACGCACGTGAATGGAGTCTTTATATTAAAAAAACACTGTCGCTCAGCAAACGCTCGACAAGCATATGACATGTATTGCGGCATGGTATTTACTTTTGTTCATTTTAATCTTAATTTTTTCCCAAGCCTGTACAAGAAGATGAATAAGAAAAGTGAATGAGCAGTGATCACATCGAAGCTTCTTCAAGGCAAACATAACAGCAACAATGGCAAAACTGTCTTTCAGCGCTAGATGAGAAACCATCGAGGTAACACCGAAGATGAAAATAATTTTATAAAAATGTAATGTAAGTTGCACAATGCTTACATGACATAAAGTATTAGTATAACGTCAGAGTAAACGCTTTTAAGTTTTGTTTTCAATTTTGATATAATTTATAGACCAGCAAATGTTTTATGCTGTAATATAAACATTATTTTAATTTTGCAAATAAACGTAGGTTTAATGAAATGTTTACATGATATCATGATTATTTCATTAAAAAAACAGGAAATATTTTTCAAGAACTAATTCCTAGCAATATTTGCTTTCTTTTCCTAGTATGTTTTTGAACTAATAGTTCCTTGTAACTATTTGTGCAGTAATGCCTGCCTTAGAGAGCAATCGCTGCCCATTATTTTGGTAGAATGCTTTGCTTATTACACATGCGCCACTGTTACTCAAGGGACACTCCTCAATAATGGATATAAAAGCTTTTCTCTGTGCTATTTATTCAGAGGTGACTATAGGAGTTGTATGTCGCGCTGTATATTGCGCGCCTAGGCACCTAGTGTCGACACCGACGAAATCATTTCAGCTCTGCCGCAATCAGGACTGAGGAACTGAAAGAAGGGATGGTATCTCCTGTCATCCCATTACCCACTGTCACGTATTCTGGTATAGCTTACGTCGCTGGATACATTGTGAAGTTAATCAGTGACTTCGGGTGTGACGCTTGTGCTATCCTTCTTGAAACCAGCGAAAGAAGCAGCCCCATGTACACTATTCTGCGAGGACACGATTCTAGCGGACCGTATTATCCAAAACCAGAGTTTGTAGCCCTCTTGCACAAGGTTGTGTCTCTTTTTGAAAAAAGCTGTCGTGCACCTACAATACACAGATGTCATTGAAGTCCTTCAAATCGTAATCCAGCCAGCACTTGAGAACTCACCTTTGCTGAGTTGCCCGGAAGGCATTGACAATAGCCATACTATAAGGTCCGCTTCGTTAATATGTGATAAATTTCTCAGAATCCTTCTTGTCAATTATGCTAAGAAGGTGACAGACAAGAACGAAAGACCAGCTCCTTATGTGCACAAACCGTCCAGAAAGATTTTGAGACTTTAATTTTCTAGCCGCATGTACCGTTTTGGTGAATGAGTGCAATGTGTTAACTTTGAAGGACATTTTTTTTATTGCTTGCTGTTCTTTTCAATTATGCATATCTGTTTATGCCTATTTCCTTGATTACATGTTTTTTATCACTGTATTAAACTGACTACGACTGTCTACGTGTGCGTCAGTCGCGAGACTACGTATACATCTGCTGTCTTTCAACCTACTGATTTGTTTTAAACGAAGCTAGAACAGCCCACTTCACTAGACAACTGAAATTTTAACTGTATGCGTAAATTTTTGTTCCTTACTCTGAATCTGAGACGTGCTATGAATTTTCGTCAGTGCCCTCTTGCTCTAAACGAAAATGGCAGCGGTTGACAGAATATCCACCGAACAGTTTGCCATGCACCAGCGTCAGGTCGCGCTATACCTGCTTACAGCTTTCAGAGGCACACTGCATAAAATGGTACATATAGTTTTGTGAAAAATTTAGGGGCAAAAGTGTTTATGTAAGTGCACCCGAAACTTCATTCGACCGTGCGCGACAGCACTGACGAAGACGGGCGCGCTCTCGCGCGCACGCGCATTAGTAACTATTTTATTGCTCATACACGATAAATCAGACGCTGATTACGGCTTCTTCCTATAAGCCATAAGGGGTGAAATATCAGGACCTGCGGGTTGCAACCGATGCGGGCGGAGCGAAGAGCGAGCGCGCGTTTCCCTTGCGCGTGAACGGCTGTAGCGGAGGAGCAGTAGTGGGGCGTTGGCGACCCCACCGAGGCGCGGCGGGCGGTGGAAACAGACCCCATTGGAGAGGCCGTAAGAGAAGAGAGAAACGCGCTTTCCCTCGAGAGCGGCCGTGGGTAAACCTCGATAACACAGTACATGCCCATCCTTCAATGCAGTATATGCCTCATTCGGCCTCCTAACCTCACTAAGCCCTATGACATCCCATTTCATACCCTCTAGTTCCTGTGAGAGCACTGCTAAACTAGCTTCACTAGCTAGGGTTCTAGCATTAAACGTTGCCAGGATAAGTTTCCAATGGCGGCCGGTCCAGCGGAGTCAGGCATTCTTAGCACCCCCTACTGCGTCACAGGTCTGACCGCCGCCGTGGTCAGTTGTTCCGCAGCCGCTGTTGACTGAGGGCCGGGGTTTTATGGAGCCAAGTTCGGGGTTTTCGGCCAATTACTGCACCAGGGTGACCAACTCCTGTTCTGGTGAGGGAGTGCGTTGCCGGAGGTGTTCATCGGCATCAGGTCGCACCCCAAACCTGTTTATGGAGTTCCATCGACACGCGAATTTCTTTTTTTTAATCCGGTGGAGAATTGCGCGGCACTGGGATTTGAACCCCGGTCCACTTGCATGCGAGGCGGATGTTCTACCGTTACGCCACCGCTGCCTATGATGCACTGCCTATGATGCACTGTATTCAGTGTATGGTTGTATTCAGTGTATGATGCACTGAATACAACCAAACACTTTTTTAGTGCCACGCATATTCATTACAGATAGTTTTATTTCCTGGCCACGGCATTTTACTCGAGTAGTTTTTATTACAAAAGAGGCAGAATAATATATACAAACACACTTTACCTCTATACCTTCATGAACAGCGATTGTGGAGCATTTCATGCGTAGAACAGAATGAATTACTGGGCTCGAAGTGCCTATTCTCTTTCATATTGACGCCACCTGACTACAAAACATTTCGTGTGTATAATATGCTTGCATATCAGAAGTGACAATACCAGCAGGACGGTATACGACTAAGGATGTTGAGCAGTGGTAACTGCTCTAGCAGCTGCAAGGAGACTCGTGTACAACTAAGTGCATAATAAATACTGCAGACTTGGTGCAACAATGATTGCTGAATGATTCGGATATATTCGCAGACAGAAAAATAAGTGTAAATATCGCATATACATTGTTGAGGGGATATGTCAATGGTGTTTATTGCGTACTACATGGAATTGTGACTACATGCGATCACACATGTGAATATAACAAAGCTGCTGAATAAAGTAATTTATTTCTCCGTGAACGAACCAAACGGAGCATAAACATCACAGCTTCTCTGCATCTGACCCAGGCTAAACAGCCAACATCAGCAACTGAATGTGAACGGTACGGAGAACGGAATATCAAGACACGAGCCCGATGTGGGCAGCGTTCATTGTATGCATGAGGAGTTCGTGGTGACGCGTCATCATGATGGCTTTCGTTTCTCGTTCTGCACACAAGCGGCTGATAGCTGTTGCATAGCATCTGCCTTACTGCACTTGCCAGCTTTCCTCTGTTGGTAGCCTTAATAGTCGTCTTGTACATTCTAGAGATACCAAACCGCAGATCACGTATACCTCCCACGCGTGGCTCTTGTCAGAGATAGTAAGCACCGACGGACAACACGAACATGAGCAAGTTGTCTTCGTCGATTTTCGTGCCAAGCGCTTCTACCAAGTGGATCACTGCAGGCCTGTAGCCTTCATCGCCTTCATTCAGATTTTTTCGGCTACTAACAACATCCACACGAGAGCTCGATTTTAGACGACGCGTGAAAAGCAGCAAATAGCCGAGGAATCAGCTGTTTCTTCGGAAGCCTCCATGTGCACGCTTTGACGTCGTCAGCATGCCCTCGCGGCAGCGTAGGCTGCTGAAGGGAAGATTTAATTGCAAAAGTAAGAACTCTTCTAGTTCTGCTTGATGTTATTGTGTTTTAAAAACAGTTTCTTGCAACGATAAAACTTTGTTCCTTCTATTTACTGCGTATTTATTGCGCCGTTTCACAAAATGTTAGGAGATTGTCCCTTGTCGAGCTTGGCCAAGGTTGCGGCAACGATGTAGCAACAGCGTTGCCCACGGAACGGGCGATTCAGGGGCGGAGTCATGCTACAAGCCACTGGTAATTGGACGATTTCGTAATCCGTCACGATTGACGTCTCAAGGTGACGTCATAGCCACGTCAATTTGATGTCACGCTCACAAACTTGTGACTGAAATTTGTGAGCAGTACGTAACTGGGCCCCAGGCCACGCCAATGTTGGAGGCGAAGCTTGTTCGTCTCTGTGTCTCCGCTTCCTGTCTATGTGGCGCTGACTGTGCGTTAGGCTGCGCCAGCCTCACTCAGCGAAGTGCTACGACTGCTACGACCATGGCGGAAGTAGAGTGGTGACTGGGCCCAAAAGCGGTTTAGCGGTACCGCAGCATAGAAACAGGTCGGGGGGCCAATCACTCAGATTAAGTAATTATACTACTACAAATTAAAAAGTATCAATCAACGTAACAAGAACAGATATTTTGATAACTTTGCTCGTGAATGAGGTAAGGTATTTTATTTAGGCATTCTTAATTAAAAAAAATCTTCGCGCCATTTTAAGTTGCACCGGTCTTGACAAACTTTTTCAGGTCTTTTTAGGTTCTTGCGAAGTAGGCAACCAGAGGTAACCAAGGCAACGGAGATAACGAAGCTGACGAAGTACAAAACGGTTTCTTATCGCTGCTGTGGTGCGTGCCTTGGTGCGCCCGAGAAAGCGATTTAGTTAGCAAGGCTGAAAATGTCCCTTTTGCGAAGATTTCGACGTCCTCGCTGGTCGCTGCTCAGTAACCGTTTGATGAGATTTAATACCCCCTGCAGCCATGTTTCTTTTTCTTTCTTTTTTTTTTTTTTTTTGGTTTCGTCCCTTTCGACATGCGGGCAGTGCGAAGTCTTTTTGCCGTATTGTTTTATCGCAAGATGAGCCCGCACAAAGTGAGGAAGCGATGCTGTGTTGCACATTGCGGCAACATGGACTCCAGCGTCGGTGTCTTATTACACCGCTTCCCGGCTGACTTTCACCGAACAGCAGATCTGGAGATTGCATACAGACTCAATGTATGCTTTAATGCTCGTGTGTTAAGCACGTTTGTTAATGCTAAAGCTGTCTGGACTGGTGCAACCTTGAAATTGCCTTGAAGACTGCTGTATTCTTTCTGCCAAAGAATTTAAATGTGAAGAGTAATCCCTGTGCTCTATGCTCCACGTGTTTCTTGGTGCACCTATTTCATGACATCTTTATTTCACTTGCAGCTTTCATAGCTTTGTTCAGTGTACATGTATGTTTCTTATCTCGTGATGTTTTGTGGCGGGCACGTCAAGCCTTTTCCATGCCTCAACAGTGATCATTAAGATGATTAAACCCCCTTAAACAGCGCTACTTTTTGTGCTGTCTGCGACATGCATTTTCTTTGTTGCGCTTTATTACTGTATCTGCTTGGTTGATGCAACAAACCATGATTATGAAAACCATAATTGTTCACTTGGTACACTCTGTTGCTAACTGGGCACGACTGCCCGGTTGAACCAGTGTATAGGGACAAAGTACATGGCCAAAGTACTTGCTTGACTTGCAGCAGTATTTGCATCATGAATTTGCATGCTTGGTATATGTTTGGAAGTGTTGCTGCCTTTGTATGCTGTCACCTTTCTCAACCACTTTCATTGCGCTGGAGCAAGTGCTTATAAACAAGGGCGTAAACAACAGAAACTCTAGTTATTTTAGATGGCAAAGGTTGGCGCGCGCTGAAAGGCAACAACCTTCAAGATGAAAGCTCGTCAATGCAACGCGGCTGGCTTTTTTATTTTAACATGTTTATAATCCGCGCCAAAGTGAACTTATGCGTGACGTCATGCGACGTCATGGCCCCCCAATTTTCATTGGTCACTGGAGCCCATGAGCCGCCATGTTTTGTACGTAGGGGCGTCTATGGAGCCTTCGCTGCCATAGTACATATGCCTTGGACAACGTTCACTTTTCATTCCTGCTGGACAGCACTATCTGCAACTCGCGTGTAGTAGGTTTTGACCTGTGACCGTCTACTACCGCCAGCCTCCAAGAGCCAAATCCAGCATCGTCTTATGCTCTCCTTATTTCTGTGTCCTGTCTTCCGGTAGTTTTAAGATGAACCCGAATTCCTGGTTGCCATTTCTTACGCGTCTTCATTTTCCTCCCAATTTAAAATTACCTGCTTTTTTATCTCCTCCTAAACTCATTTCGACAGTACAGATGATCAGTCCTCCTACATACATAGACGCGAGCCACTGAATATAATGCATGTTATAGCACTGAGGCCAAATGAGGAGTTAAAACCAAGCTGTTTATTACTACTTAAAAGCGATTCGGTCGATCTGCAGAGGGTCGCCTGACTGGATGTGGTGCGCCTTCGTGCGCGGCTGCGCTTCGTCTCGTTTCGGCTCAGAATGCCTCTCTCCGAGGCGTCGAGTCCCCGTGGTTCTTCTCCGAAGCGAAGTTCGAGGTGAGAGCCTAAATGAGGCGGGGTTCGCTGGTCGCGAACTCTCCGCGCGGTCGTAACGGAGGTGGATAGATGAACAGACCGATCGAGCGAACGTGCTCTTCACGCAGTTTCGCGTGGCGTAAGCGATTACGGGAGAGTTGGGTCCTCTCGAGCGTGGTCTCGAGTGAGGAACTGTGTGCTGACATATGCGTACAAATATTCGATTTATTTATATCCATGTAAGCGTCACTGTTGTCCATGTTAGCTGCGGCGCAGAGGGTTCCACCGTGCTAGACCAAGAACGTAATTCCGCGCTGAAAAAAAATAGCTCACAGATATTTGTAGACAGTGCCGTATGTAAGAGCCCAGCGCTGCTCGGCTGAGGCGTCTCACCGTCTGGATATCCGACGCTCGGGAACTGAATGGCTTGAGCACTGCCAAGCCACAGACGCCATCTGAGCCTTTGCGGTGTTCGCCAGACCGGATGTCGCTATTCGACCCTCGGAAATCGAGCCCTCGAATCGTTCCGATTGCACAGTCTGAGAACTGAGAGAAGGTCGCCCACAAGAGCTGCCCACACCGAGCCGCGAACAACGCAGGTGAGTTCCCTCTTTTTTACAGCGGCCGCTTCTTGATCGTTTCATGGATGCATCGAGAATTGCCATGCTTATTTCATTAAAGCGGTAGACTTAATTATGCGTTTGTACCTTTTGCAAGCTTAATTTGAGTTTTGCGGTGTGACCATTGATGACGTGGATTGACTACTTGTTTCGTAACTTCGGTTGTTTTATCTGTGTCCAACATATCCTTTGGCTGTTGAGTTCTCAATACCAATTTCTCCCGCCGAGGTGGCTCATTCCTCCGGCCGTTCGGCTACTCTACCCAAGGAATCGGAATCAAAACCCGGCCACTTTTCAATGGCAGCGAAAAGCGAGACGCCTGTGTGCTGTGACATATCACTGCACATTAAACAACCTCAGGGGGTCGAAATCTCCGCAGTCCTCTACTACGGCGTTACTCATAACCTGTGTCTCTTTGGGACGTGAAACCACCCTACAAATCACATCAAACCAACTTCCATTTGTTATGCATATCTTTGCGGACATGATCACGTGGTCTAGCATTGTTTGGTTGACTGCTTATTCTGTGTCACTCGAATTAGCATGCAAGTGAAGCTGTTTTGTGCGTGTTCAAATTTTTAAATGCTCCTTATGCTAAGTTTGTTTCCGGAACCAGGGAAAATAACTTGAACCACAAGACGCCATATCTACCAGTTCTCACGGTTCTCGGTCGTTCCGCTATGCTATACGTGTGCAATATAGCCCACATTTCCACCACGTTATAATCCTGTAGTCACCTGTTACTTCTTTTGCAGTTATTTGTGTACGCTCGGTCGAAATGTCTCTAGGCGCTCAAAGTTGGCCTTTCTCGTGGTTTATATGTGGCCTTTTATTTTTATGTAGTCTATCCGGAAATTCATCTCTCGAAAACCGCTCGCTCTTTGTTCACAAGTGTGAAAGGTTTTCTCAGGAAAAAAAAAAAAAACACGCTCTTCTCGTTTCAGAAAATAAAAGAGTAATTATGGTATTTTTATGTGACAATTATTTATTTATCAGTCGTGGAGTGCCTTCGTTATGCCGAGGTCAGAAGAGAAAGAATGTCTCCACGCTTGCTCCAGTTGGTGGCAGCGCAGCACGAACTATAGAGTGAACAGCATTGACGCGCAGTCGGGCCTCGCTGTTATCTAATTTCTGATGAAGCTGAATATTGCTTGAATTAGACAAGGTGGGGGCTGGTTGATGAGGCACATGTATTTTAGAGCAGATCCAAACCGCATGTCGTCGTGGTCTCGTTCTCGTGTTTCCACCTAAATGACAGTTGAATAACGACAGCCCGCGGATACTGGCGCGCGGCCAATTTCAGCCTATTCTTTTCTTTTCACTGTAACGGTATCCGCCTTGCAAGAGGGGTGTTTTGATCCTCACAACGTATAAATGAGCACTCATCTGTGTCATCCTGCTCATAGGGTCGTGTTACGACCAAGCATCCGCAATTGCGCGCTCTATTGTTCGCCTGTGGGCATGGATAAGTTTTGTGAATATGTGGTGATGGTCCAATGGCTCTAAGTGAGCCTGTTTCCAGGAATCCTGTTTTGTAAGCATGTTTTGCTTTGTGGACAACCTGCAAATGCCAAATTGACCCTGTCAAGAGAACGTCTGGAAAAACACAAAGAAACGTCCCCCTGCGGGAAATAGCAGGAAGTGCTTTCTTTCTTTTGTTCACCCTTCCAGTCGAGAAGTGCTATCCTCCAGTGATGAATGCCTCCTATCCAAAGGAGACGACAGAGTGACATGTCCGCTGACGTGCAGGACAAGAAAGGAGCATGACTCATACGGCCATTAAGTGATTTCCCGGGAATGCAGGAAAGATTTGCAATTGTCGAAAAGGGACCATGTTGGGAGCCCTATGCGGCGCCACGTGCACTCGGGTTTCTGAGAAGTAAAACCCCTTGTCAGAACCAGCCTGTGGTTTCTTTGCTGAAGAATAGAAATGTACCTCCTCTCCTCGCCGTTCCCAAGCTTTTCCCGCCAACAAGTGATCACGCCCAACGAATGAATGCCGGACCAGTCAGTGCTTCAGACCCTCAGTGCAGTGATGTGTTCGATTGGATGCCGATACCTGAGGGGCGTGCCCTGGATTTGGTTGGTCAGCATCTTCAGAGAGGGGCTGGACATAGGGGGTTTTTAAGGACGCTGCAGAGCACGAAATGGCTCTGAGCCCTGGGTAAACGGCTCATCCAGTCGCTTCTCGCTATGAACTCTTAACGCTTGCCATTTTGCTGATGTACCCTTCTTTTTCGTGTATATATTTTACCAACCTCGAAGATTCAGTCCTTCTTCAACCCCGAGTCTCTGCACGCTACCAAGTGAAGGCCGGGTCGACATAGCCCCAGCGTCACGACAACTGGTGACCAGCGTTGGGATCTGAATCTACAAGCCACAACATCTGATGACTGGAGGTGGGATCTGGATCTACAAGCTACAACATCTGGTGATTCGAGGTGGATCAGAATCTACAAGCCACAACATCTTGTGATCGGAGGTGG
The DNA here is from genome assembly GCF_055883805.1 of Amblyomma maculatum. Taxonomy (NCBI): domain Eukaryota; kingdom Metazoa; phylum Arthropoda; class Arachnida; order Ixodida; family Ixodidae; genus Amblyomma; species Amblyomma maculatum. The sequence continues at coordinate 1,915,564 of NW_028146743.1, read as the reverse complement.
CATCTCAAGCAACAAGCAGGAGCAACAATCGGCCAACAAGAAAGCAGCTCGGAACATCGATCGCATGTGTGGGTGAGTGCTTGGCTTTTCTTCTGATGTGGACCAGGTTCTAGAACAGGGTTAGATTTTAGAACTGGTAAAAAGTGTTGAAACGCCTTTAGGTTTGGTAGTTTGCACTGTTGTTTTGGAAGTAGCCGACACTCGGAGCGATCATGGACCTACAAAAGCTGCAGAAACCGGAACTGTTGCAATTGTGTGAGGAATTGGGAATTGATACAAGTGGTTTGGCACGAAAACCTTTGATTATAAAGGCAATCACAGATTTGGGAACCGATGATGAGGAGCTCAGTGAAGCATGGAACCTCATAGGTCAAAAAAAGGAGCAGCTCAGACAGCAGAAAGAGCGGGAAAAAGAGGAAAAGGAGCGGGAAAAAGAGGAAAAGGAGCGCGAACGTGAGAGGGAAAGAGAGGCAAAGAAGCTAGACATTGAGCTCCGGAAATTAGAACTAGAGTTGAGCAAGAGGTCGGGCGATTGTCCCCAGCTAGCGGTACCTCGTCTCAACAAGGAGGCAGATTTCAAGATGTCAAAGTACATGCAGCCATATGTGATATCAGGGGATATCGGTCTGTACCTGGCTAACTTTGAGCGAACTTGCGAAAAACTGTCCTTCCAGCGAGACACGTGGTCTCAGAGATTATTGACGGTTCTGCCCTGCGAGGCAGCGGAGGTTGTCGCGCGGCTAAGCAAGGAGGACGCGGACAACTACGAGAAGGTCAAAGCTTGCCTTCTGAGAAAGTATAGGCTTAGCGCCGAGGCGTTCAGACAACGTTTTCGGAATGCTACTAAGTCCAGGGACGAGAGTTACCCTGAATTCCTGTACAATTTAAGAGTTAATTTGGGCGAGTGGCTAAAGAGCACTGATTCCTACAGTGATAGGGACGCTGTAGTCGAGCGAATTCTTTTGGAGCAGTTTTATAACTGCCTCCCAGAAAAAGAAAGAAATTGGTTACAGGACCGAGGCGAAATTAAGTCGGCAACTGAAGCTGCCGAACTCATTGAGGAGTATGCTTCGCGCCGACAATTCAGCAACCCAGCAGTGGATAGGCCCCGCGATCCCAAGTTGAGGGTGAATAACCGTCAGGAAAGGCACTTTGCTAGAGTTGGAAACGAAGAAATGAAGGTTTCTTCAGGCAAATTCCCTAGAAAGGACGGCAGTGAGAAAAGTGGGGAAGTGACCAACGCACAGAACACAAAGAATAAGCTTGAGGCTAGGAAGCCGCTCACATGCTTTAGGTGTAATGAGCAGGGTCACATTGCCGTCAACTGCCGGAAAGAAAAGATTGCTTTCTCGTATGTCAGTGACTGCGATGAAAATATGCAGCTTTTAGAACCCTACTTGCATGACCTAGTAGTCAACGGGAAGCCTTGCAAGGTACTGCGCGATTCGGCCGCAACGATGGATGTTGTCCATCCGGCGTATGTGTCGCCTTCCGACTATACAGGACAGTGTGCGTGGATCCGCCAGGTAGTGGAGGAACAGAGTGTGTGCTTGCCGATCGCGAACGTGGTCATCGAGGGCCCTTTCGGCGAATTAACAACCGAGGCTGCCGTTTCAGGAAAGCTTCCTAAGTGCTATCCGTATTTGTTCTCCAACAAATCGGACATGCTGCTGCGAAAGAGGGGCATCCTTTTCGGAGACAGAGTTGTGCAAGCCTTAACACGTTCAAAGGCGCGAGAACTAGCTACACTGCTCATTCCAGAAAAATCCACAGCGGAGGAAACGGCAGTTAAAACAGTGGTAAATGCGGAAGATAGCAGGTCAGAAAACTTTGAGAGCGAGGCATCTCAGATATGTCAACTTGAAAGTGAGCTTGATGAGACGCGGAATGAGGACGTTCTTGAGAGTAACCTCTTGCCGCCAGTGTCTAGTAATCTCACGAGACTTTTAAGTGGAACCCGAGAGGACTTAGCTATAGAGCAAGCCAATGATCCCAAGATACAGGAGATAAGGGAGCGCCACCGCGCCACTAAGACAGCAAACAATATTTCTTTCGAGATGAGAAAGGGAGTGCTGTATCGCTTATTCAAGGATAAGCGCGGAGTAGAGCGGGACCAATTAGTCGTTCCCCAAAAGTACCGCGGAGACTTACTGCGACTTTCCCATGGCAGCTCGTGGTCATGTCACCTTGGAATAAGGAAAACAAAGCAGAGGCTGTTGCAAGAATACTATTGGCCTGGATGTTTTAAGGACACGGAAAATTTTGTGCGATCATGCGACACGTGCCAGCGGGTTGGAAAGGCACAAGATAAGTGGAAAGCTCCGATGGTGTTAGTACCAATCATTACCGAGCCGTTTCACCGGTTAGTAATAGATGTAGTTGGGCCACTTCCTGTGACAGAGTCAGGGTACCGTTATATCCTCACTATGTTATGCCCAGCCACAAAGTTTCCAGAGGCTGTTCCGCTGCGCGAGGTGACGTCCGAGAGTGTAGTGGATTCGCTGCTGTCAGTGTTTGCACGAGTTGGATTCCCTTCCGAGGTCCAAAGTGATCAGGGTAGCGTTTTCACGAGTGTCCTCACCACCTCATTTCTCGAGCGATGCGGCATTAAGGTAGTGCATAGCTCGATCCATCATCCGCAGAGCAACAGCGTAGAAAGATGGCACTCTGTTCTCAAAAGAGTCCTGAGGGGACTATGCTATGAAAACAAGCGCGAATGGGATACCTGCCTGCCTGCAGCGCTTTTCGCTTTGCGGTCAGTGCCGCACGAATCCACTGGATTTAGCCCAGCCGAGTTGGTGTACGGAAGGTCACTGCGCTCACCTTTGCGAATGGTGCGCGAAGCCTGGGAGGGGCGCGGAGAAGACCCAACAGTAGTAGAATTTATTCTGAACCTCTTGAATCGCTTACATAACACTAAGGAACTCGTTGAGGCCAGCATGAAGTCAGCCCAGGCTCGTTCCAAGGTGTACTATGATAAGACAGCCCGTCAAAGGACGTTTTGTATCGGGGACCAGGTGATGTTGCTGAGAAGTTCAAGGCAGAATAAGCTCGAAGTACAGTGGGAAGGACCGGCTGAAGTCGTTGCAAAGCTTTCTAACACTAACTACGCAGTGAAAATTCCCGGTAGGCGTAAAGAAGTGCGCATTTATCATTGCAATCTTATGAAGCCTTATGTGCAGAGGGAAGCCGTGGTAAATCTAACGTTAAACCTTCCCGAGGAGATGGGGGACAACTTGATTTGCCTCAGCGGAAAAGGAAGCAACGCTCAGGAGCTTCTCAAAAAGACGGAGCAGAGAGGAGAACTAAAGAAATCCCAGCTGTCCGATCTGGGCGAGATAATAACAGAGTTTGAGGCCTGCTTCGTGGACAGGCCAGGCAGAACTGATTTGACTGAGCACGATATTGAGCTGACTTCAGACGTGCCAGTGCGATCAAGGTGCTACCGATTTTCTCCAAGGCAAAGAGAAATTCTGGATAGGGAAGTAACTCGCATGCTGGAATTGGGAGTAATAAAACCCTCGGAAAGCGATTATGCTTCGCCTATGATCTTAGTAGAAGCTCCAGGTAAAGACCCTAGGCCTGTGGTAGACTACCGAAAGCTAAATTCTCTCACCAGGGATCAAGTGTATCCTATTCCGAATATTGAGGAGAGAGTAGAACAGGTCAGTAGAGCGGCATATGTGACTACGCTGGACCTTACTCGAGGATACTGGCAAGTACCGCTCACTGAACGCGCCAGCAGATACGCGGCTTTCGTCACTCCGACGGGCAGCTACCAGCCAACAATGATGAGTTTCGGGCTCAAAAATGCTCCATTTTGTTTTTCCCGACTCATGGATAGGGTTTTAAAGGGGTGTGAAACATTCGCGGTGCCTTATTTAGACGACATTGCGGTTTTTTCTGACTCATGGGCGGACCATATGGTACATCTAAGAGCTGTACTGAGCCTTTTGCGTCAAGCTGGACTAACCGTAAAGGCCGAGAAATGTTGCCTGGCAAGGGCGACCGTGGACTACTTGGGTCACAATGTAGGTCAAGGTTTCAGGAAACCCAGCGAGATTAAGATTTCTGCGGTAGCAGACTACCCGCGGCCGAGCACGAAGACGGAAATTCGAGCATTCCTAGGTCTGACTGGGTACTACAATCACTACATCCCTAACTATTCAGCTTTGGCTAGCCCTCTGACCGACGCTCTCCGCAAGACAGAACCGACAAATGTAGTCTGGGACGAACAAAAGGAAGCCTCCTTCGTAAACCTGAAGGCTGTGCTGATTAGCCGTCCGGTATTGCGAGCTCCAGACTATGACCGAGAATTCACGGTCCAGTGTGATGCCAGTGATCGAGGGTTAGGTGCTGTTCTCTGCCAGAGAGATGACGACGGTAATGAGCACCCCGTGCTCTACTTGAGCAGAAAACTGAGTTCTAGAGAGAGGGCTTATTGCGCGTCAGAGAAAGAATGCGCTTGCATTGTATGGGCCATTCAAAAATTGCAGTGCTATCTTGGAGGGGCCAAATTCACCGTAGAGACGGACCATTGTCCCCTGGCTTGGCTGCAAACTGCGACATCGAAGAACAGTCGCCTTCTTAGGTGGAGCTTGATTTTACAGCAGTACAATTTTGAAATAAGATACAAAAAAGGGAAGTTAAATGGGAATGCGGACGCGCTTAGCCGCTCTTTCTAAGCGGTCCGAGATGTTCCTCACCATGTATCCAAATTGATAATCAGGTTTTTCTTTTTTTTTCGTGCGCTTGTATATGTGTGGCTATGTAAAGCAGCACGTTTGGTTTTCTAGGAATACGTGGGTCCTGAACGTCTTGAGAGTGGGCTTTTCTCGAACAACAATGGCAGTTTTCCTTTAACCTGGTCTCTTCAGACGGGAGCCGAGTGCTTGCTTCGACATGTGGTTGAGTTTCAGACAGCTCGAGCAATTTGGCCTACAACAATCAAGACAACGCGACAAGCAACAGCGAGCTTCAAGCGTTCACGTGCAGGCCATTAAGTCGTCTCTTCATGCAGCAGCTGGGACTGCTGCCCTCCGAGACTCTTCTGGCGGGGGAGGAGGCTGTTACGACCAAGCATCCGCAATTGCGCGCTCTATTGTTCGCCTGTGGGCATGGATAAGTTTTGTGAATATGTGGTGATGGTCCAATGGCTCTAAGTGAGCCTGTTTCCAGGAATCCTGTTTTGTAAGCATGTTTTGCTTTGTGGACAACCTGCAAATGCCAAATTGACCCTGTCAAGAGAACGTCTGGAAAAACACAAAGAAACGTCCCCCTGCGGGAAATAGCAGGAAGTGCTTTCTTTCTTTTGTTCACCCTTCCAGTCGAGAAGTGCTATCCTCCAGTGATGAATGCCTCCTATCCAAAGGAGACGACAGAGTGACATGTCCGCTGACGTGCAGGACAAGAAAGGAGCATGACTCATACGGCCATTAAGTGATTTCCCGGGAATGCAGGAAAGATTTGCAATTGTCGAAAAGGGACCATGTTGGGAGCCCTATGCGGCGCCACGTGCACTCGGGTTTCTGAGAAGTAAAACCCCTTGTCAGAACCAGCCTGTGGTTTCTTTGCTGAAGAATAGAAATGTACCTCCTCTCCTCGCCGTTCCCAAGCTTTTCCCGCCAACAAGTGATCACGCCCAACGAATGAATGCCGGACCAGTCAGTGCTTCAGACCCTCAGTGCAGTGATGTGTTCGATTGGATGCCGATACCTGAGGGGCGTGCCCTGGATTTGGTTGGTCAGCATCTTCAGAGAGGGGCTGGACATAGGGGGTTTTTAAGGACGCTGCAGAGCACGAAATGGCTCTGAGCCCTGGGTAAACGGCTCATCCAGTCGCTTCTCGCTATGAACTCTTAACGCTTGCCATTTTGCTGATGTACCCTTCTTTTTCGTGTATATATTTTACCAACCTCGAAGATTCAGTCCTTCTTCAACCCCGAGTCTCTGCACGCTACCAAGTGAAGGCCGGGTCGACATAGCCCCAGCGTCACGACAGTCGAGGGAAGAGTAGGAACTTTCTTTTAGATCCGTGCGAGCGTTGTACTGCGTTTCATCTGTTTAACGGGTTTGACTCTGTCCCCTTTCCTTCCTTCTCTTCCTATTAGGGCCATGAACGCTGTAGTACCACGTTTGGAGATGGAGCGCGGTGTCCGGGACGTCGGAGAACAAGCCGTGTGGTCCCTCTCATCTTGCAGGCCCAGTGAGCTCTTGATATCGAGTACCAAGTGAACATCGAATTCTGGCAGGCCATGGAGGAAGGAAACAGCTTAGGAGAGACCCTTGCCATTCCCAATGAATTGGAGAGAGTGTGGCGGAAGTGACGTCAAAATTTAGGGTTAGCCAAGTCGGGCCATTAGCAACGGCGACGCTGTTGCTATGAAAGCTCGGGCCACTAGCAACAGCAGTGTTAAGGGCCCTAGGTAGGAGGAGGAGAGATGTTGAAGCGTTGGGTCGCGGCGCGGCCGCGCCGGCTTCAAAAAAATGACGTCAGGGCCTCTCCTAAGTTTTTTCCTTCATCCATGTGGCAGGCGATTCTGAAGTAACCTCTCTTCTTCGCACGCTTTCGCAGGGTATGGCATCCATCAGCTGCTAGACGACTCCCTTGACACCTACTGGCAATCGGACGGGATTCTGCCACATGAAGTGAACATTCAGTTTGCAAGGAAAATGCCAATTCACGCGATATGTCTGTACCTGGACTACGGACGTGACCAAATCTACACCCCCAAAAGGTATTAGTTTGGCTTAGGTCACTCGACCACTTTACGCTATCGCATAAGACGTAGCCCGACAGGAAGTCTTGTGGACGACACGAACGCCGAACACATGTGGGATGCGTGGTCACGGCATTTTGGTGCCAAGTCTCGTAGGCCCGTTTTGTTCTCCCCGGGTCCTCGTCCTGGAGAGCGTGCAGCTTTCCTTGTGATCGCCCCGAGTCCAAACGCGATGCTGCTCTGGTGCACCGTGAGGAGTGTTTAAGTGGCCCGAGCTCGCGGCGGCATGCACCGCTACTCGACAAAGGTTTCACGCGGGAGCGCGGATTGGAACGGCATTTTCTTCGCTTATAATTGCGTCGCGGGCCTGATGCCATATTGGTGTCTCTAGACCTAATGGAAATAGCAGTCATGTACTAATTTTGAGGCTAGCTCATGCAGACACAAACGGAGGCGCCACCACTGAGACGTCGGTAGTGTTCTGCACAGTATAGTGTTCTGTATTTCAGCCAAAGCTCTCATAGGCCGGATATTTTCGACCACATATAGGCGCGTTCAGTCGCACGTTACACGATCCAGTTACAATCATACTTCCGCATTCTACAATGCCTTATGGCGTAGCTTTGCTCGAGGAAACCGCGGCGCGTCTCATTTTGGTGTCAGCCGTGTGTGAAGGCGTGCAGATGACGCTTACGTTGACCCAGCTGTGTGTATACGGGCTCCATTGGTGGCCCCTAGCGTATAAATAATGGTTTTACATGCGATATTTAGGTAGGCGATGATGCGTCCAAATGGAAAGAGAAGATGCGTGCTTTCTGTCTGAGGAAAAGAAAAAAAAAAGAAGCCTTTATGTCTTTGAGGGATGTAAGATTTCAATATGAATGAGCCATAATGTGTGTCGCATATCTTTTTTTTTTCTCCCCTCCGCGGTCGCTTTGATGATAGGTTGCTTATATCAAGACCCAACAGACTGGATAGAATTGGCAGAGGTATCAAAGCAAATCAGTAGGCGCAATGTGACCGACATAAGGAAGAATAACATGGGAAAAATTGAGCATGCTCTAAAGGACGATCGTAGCCTGAAAGTGGTAATGAGGAAATTAGGCATACACAAAAATCATATCTATGCACTGAGAGACAAGGCGAGTATTGCCATTACTAACACGGACAAGATAATTAAGGTAGTCGAGGAGTTATAAACGGACCTCTGCTGTAGCCTAAGTAGTCAGGACAAGAATGAAATTGGCTGTAAAGAAGAGCAACCAGACGTTCCGCCAGTAACGAAGGACGAGGTTAAGAAAGCCTTAGAAGCTATGAAGAGGGGAAAAGCAGCCGCGCAGGATCAGTTAGCTACAGATTTCTCAAAGGACGGAGGGGATATTTTGTTAGGAAAACTGGCCACCCTGTCTACGCAATACCTGACGACATCGGAAGTACCGGAATCATGGAAGAATGCTAATATTATCTGTATTCAGAAGAGAGGAATGCTAAGGACTTGAAACATTACAGATGAATCAGTTTACTATGAGTTCCGTGCGAAGTATTTACCAATGCAATAGCTAGTAGAATCAGGACAACCTTAGACTTTAAATGAACCAAAGGATCAAACAGGATTTTGGAAAGGGTGCCATCGATCATATCTACACTATAAACCAGGTGATAGAAAAGTGCTGTGAATATAACCAGCCCCTATACCTAGCGTTCAATGACTACGAGAAAGCATTTCATTCGGTCGGAACCTTAGAAATCATGCAGGCATAGCGACATCAGGGTATCTGTGAAAATACTGGAAGATATCTATAGTGGCTGCACAGCAGCAATACGTCTGGATAAAAAAATTGATACGATCTCTATTAAAGAAGGTGTTAGGCAAGAAGATACGATCTCCCCAGTGCTATTTACAGATTGCCCAGAGAGTGTATTCAAAGACATGTAATGGGAGCAGTTAGATATCAGGGTCAATGGAGAATACCTCAGTAATCTGCGATTAGCTGATGACATTGCCTTGTTAAGAAACTCAGTGGACCAACTGCAACTAATGATCAATGATCTAGACAGGAGTAGAAGAATAGGTAGGCCCAAAGATTATTATGCAGAAGACTAAGGTAATGCTGAACAGCCTGGGAAACAAACAGCTGTTTAAAATAGGTAACCAAGCATTGGAAGTGGCAGACGAATAAGCCTACTTAGGACAGGTAGTGACCGCATATCCGGACCACGAACAGAAAATAACTGAGCGAATAAGATTGGGATGGAGTGCGTTTGGAAGGTACTCAAACATTATGACTATAGCCGCTCACCGGTATCACTCAAGAGGAAAGTGTATAACAGTTGCATCCTACCGGTACTGACCTGTGGGGCTGAAACCTAGAGGTTCACAAAAGGGTTCTAAGTTGAGGACAACGCAGAGGGTCATGGAACGGAAAATGGTAGGTGTAATGTTGAGAGGTAGCAATCGTGCAGAGTGGATCAGAGAAATAACTCAAGTTACTCTAGAAGAAATTAAGAAGAAATGGGCATTGGCAGGACATGTTTGAAGAGAGGATAACCGATGGTCTCTAAGAGTAACGAATTGGATTGCAAGGGAAGGTAAGCGCTGCGGGGGGCGGCAGAAAATTAGGTGGATGAATCATATTAAGAAATTCAAAAGGGCCCAATGGATGCAGCTAGCACAGGACTAGGTTAAACGGGGGAGGCCTTCGCCCTTCAGTGGGTATAGTCCGGCTGACGATGATGCTGATGTCCAGGTCGCGTATGCAATCGCAGCACTGTTGATCGCATATTCATGTGTGGATGAGTCTGTCAAACAAGCCAGGCGATAGAAGTAATCCGGGAAACCTTCATCGCGGTGTCTCGTGAAGCCGTGATGCATGCAGTTATGAGACGCTGGACACCACATGCCGCGCCATATTGACGCAGTTCTTAAGTAGCGCAGATGAGTCCGGTTCTTCATGGAGCAGTTGCGCGCTCGCTTTCACTTAACAGCTGGCGTGTGTAGCGTGCTGAGGCTCGTGTTGGCTGCTCACCTGACACTGGCAAACAGTCGCCTGCCTACCTCGTCTCTCTTTGGCTTCCGCCTTCCTCACAATCGACCTGTACAAATAAATGAAGCACTTACGCAGTATTATAGGTCGCAGAACTCTCTGAGTCAGTGGCGTCGCGAGGGATGTACGGGGGTGCTGTCCGCACCGGGTGCAGCGCTCAGTGGAGTGCAGCTGGGCAGTGAGAGAGAGGAAGGTACGGGGGGGGGGGGGGAATGGATTGTTGTGTCATCATCATCAGCCTGATTATACCCACTGCAGGGTGAAGGCCTCTCCCATATTTCTCCACTTAACCCGGTTCTGTGCTAGCTGCATCCACTTGACCCCTGCGAACTTCTTAATTTCATCCGCCCACCTAACTTTCTGTCGCCCCCTGCTACGCTTTCCTTCCCTTGGAATCCAGTTTGTTACCCTCAGCGACCATCGGTTATCCTCTCTTCGCACTACATGTCCTGCCCACGTCCATTTCTTCTTCTTAATTTCCACTAGAATGTCGGTAACTTGAGTTATTTCTCTGACCCACTCTGCACGCTTTCTATCTCTTAATGTTACCCCTACCATTTTTCGTTCCATAGCCCTCCGGTTTGTCCTCAACTTAAGTAGAACTCTCTTGGTTAGCCTCCACGTTTCAGCCCCATAGGTGAGTACAGGCAAGATGCAACTGTTGTATACTTTCCTCTTGAGCGATACCGGTAAGCTGCTAGTCATAATCTGCGAGTGCTTGCCAAATGCGCTCCATCCCAATCTTATTGTTCTTGTTATTTCCTTTTCATGGTCCGGATCTGCGGTTACTACCTGTCCTAAGTAGACATATTCGCCTACTACTTCCAGTATTTCGCTACCTAATGTAAACTGCTGTTCCTTCCCGAGGCTGTTGAACATTACCTTAGTCTTCTGCATATTGATTTTCAAGCCTACCTTTCTACTTTTTCTGTCTAGGTCATCAATCATTATTTGCTGTTCATCCCCCGAGTTGCTTAGCAAGGCAATGTCATCAGCAAATCGCAGATTACTTAGGTATTCTCCATCTACCCTTATCCCTAACTGCTCCCATTCCAAGTCTCTGAATACTTCCTCTAAACAAGCTGTGAATAGTACTGGGGAGATTGTGTCTCCTTGCCTAACACCTTTCTTTATGGGAATTTTGTTGCTTTCTTTATGTAGAACTATGGTTGCTGTGCAGCCACTATATATATCTTCCGGCACTTTCACGTACGGCTCGTCTACCCCCTGATTTCGCAATGCCTGCATCACCGCCAAGGTTTCAACTGAGTCAAATGCTTTTTCGTAATCAATGAATGCTATGTATAAGGGCTGGTTATATTCCGAGCATTTTTCTATCACCTGATTGATGGTACGGATATGATCGATAGTGGAGTACCGTTTCCGAAACCCTGCTTGATCCTTTGCTTGATTGTAGTCTAAGGTTGTCCCGATTCTATTAGCGATTACCTTAGTAAATACCTTATACGTAACAGACAGTAAGCTGATTGGTCTGTAATTTTTAAGGTCCTTAGAGTCCCCTTTCTTGTGAATGAGGATAATGTTTGCATTCTTCCATGCTTGCGGTACCGTCGATGACACGAGGCACTGCGTATACAGGGTGGCCAGTTTTTCTAGCACGATATCCCCCCCGTCCTTCAGCAAATCTGTAGTTATCTGATCCTCTCCAGCTGATTTCCCCCTTTTCATAGTTTCTAGTGCTTTCTTGACCTCGTCCTTCGTCACTGGTGGAACGTCTGACTGTTTTTCCCTACCGCCAATCTCATTGCGGTCCTGACTACTTTGGCTACTGTATAAATCTGTATAGAACTCCTCGGCTACTTTGACTATCTCGTCCATATTAGTGATGACGTTGCCCGCCTTGTCCCTTATCGCATACATCTGGTTTTTGCCTATGCCCAATTTCTTTTTTACCGCTTTAAGGCTTCCCCCGTTCTTTACAGCATGCTCAATTTTCTCCATGTTATACTTCCTTATATCGGCCACCTTGCGCTTATTGATTAGCTTTGATATCTCGGCCAATTCGATCTGGTCTGTTGGATTGGAAGCTTTCATACTCTGCCGTTTCTTAATCAAATCTTTCGTCTCCTTAGACAGCTTACCGGTATCTTCTCTAACTATCCTACCGCCTACTTCTACCGCGCACTCAGTAATGATATCTCTGAAATTATTGTTCCTTGCCTCTAGGGTAATGTCGCCATCCTCAGTTAGAGCTGAATACCTATTCTGTAGCGAGATCCTGAACTCTTCTGCCCTCCCCCTCACCGCTAATTCGTTGATGGGTTTCTTTCTTACTAACCTATTGCGTTCCTTCTTCAGATTTAGGCTAATTCGGGACCTCACCATCCTGTGGTCACTACATCGAACTTTCCCGATTACCTCTACATCCTGCACAATGGCGGGGGTTGAACACATTATGAAGTCAATTTCATTTTTAGTCTCTCCGTTAGGACTTTTCCATGTCCATTTCCGGTTCTTCCGTTTGCTGAAGAAGGTATTCATGAATCGTAAGTTATTGCGCTCTGCAAGCTCAACTAGTAACTCCCCCCTGCTATTCCTAGAACCAATGCCATAGTCACCTACTGCCTTGTCTCCTGCCTGTTTTTTCCCTACCTTGGCATTGAAGTCGCCCATTAGTACAGTATACTGCGTCTTTACTTTTCGCATTGCCGATTCTACATCTTCATAGAAGCTTTCAACTGCCTGGTCATCATAACTACATGTAGGTGCATAGGCCTGTACAACCTTCAGTTTATACCGCTTATTAAGCCTAATTACGATGCCTGCAACCCTCTCATTAATACTATAGAATTCATCTATATTACCCGCTATATACTTATTGACAAGGAAACCTACTCCTAGTTGTCGCCTCTCTGGTAAACCTCGATAACACAGTACATGCCCATCCTTCAGTACAGTATATGCCTCATTCGGCCTCCTAACCTCACTAAGCCCTATGACATCCCATTTCATGCCCTCTAGTTCCTCTAACAGCACTGCTAAACTAGCTTCACTAGCTTGGGTTCTAGCATTAAACGTTGCCAGGGTCAGTTTCCAATGGCGGCCTGTCCAGCGGAGGCAGGCTTTCTTAGCACCCCCTGCTGCGTCACAGGTCTGACCGCCGCCGTGGTCAGTTGTTCCGCTGCCGCTGGTGACTGAGGGCCGGGGTTTTATGGAGCTTATCATAGGAGGTTGTGGCCAATTACTGCACCAGGGTGGCCAACTCCTGTTCTGGTGAGGGAGTGCGTTGCCGGAGGTGTTCATCGGCATCAGGTCGCACCCTAAACCTGTATATGTAATTCCATCGACACGCGGATTTTTTTTTTTTTTTGTCATCCGGTGAGAATTGCGCGGCACCGGGATTTGAACACCGGTCCTCTTGCATGCGAGGCGGATGCTCTGCCGCTAAGCCACCGCTGCCTATGACAGCATGTCAACATGTTGCCAAATTACGCGCGACTCATTTCCATAGGGAAAGAAATAAGTATATAATGCACTGTTGCCGGAGCTATTACTCGGGATCTTCTAATTGTCGCGAATTGCGCTATGGGTCGTAATTGCAACGCAAAGATCGGTTACATGGATATACAGGGGAACGCCTATAGGTGCGGCTGCTTTGCGGACAGACAGCGAACAGTCCGCGATTACTGGAGCCCGATGCTGACAGCCCCCCCCCCCCCCCCCCCAAACGATGTTTTCAATAACCTTTCGAATTACCATACGCGCAGGAGTGTCAGCAGGAAAGCAGCAGCTCTATCAGGAGCAACAGCAAACCATCGCTTCGATCAGTGCCTACTTCATTAAAAACGCACACATCAGAGAAGGCATATATATCGACATGAAAGAAAGGCGTCGCGGAACATGTTCAGTCTGGGACTGGCATCACCTCCTAGGGTGCAGCTCGCATAGCGGTTCTTGGTGTGAGACACTGAGTGACAAGTGTGATCTTATCAGAAGGATTTATCCTGTTCCGAGGAGAGCTTGAAAACACATGCCTTAGTATATGCCAGAGATTCCACGCCATTTTAACATTGGACCGGGAATGTGCACGTGCGTGTACCACGCTGGAAACACCAGCCCTAACTCGATACCCATCGGAAACCCCATGCACGGGACCTTGTTAGCCGACACCCACTGGCAGATATCTCCTACAGTCTTATGCCTTTTGTCTTGTTTATTTATCTCCAATGCCATTCTCGCTCCTCGGCCCAGTAACACATCCGCCTCAAGCCGCGTTCAGACTGCGTATCGTTCGTAAGGATCGTAAGCGTAAGCGCAAAAAACGTAATATGTCTGTTCAGACTGCTGTCGCATTGAGCGTAATATCCTACTTGATCATGTGCAGTGCGGAATCTTCTTCGCTGTGGAATTATCAGACGATTGTTAGCGACTGACGTATTGCGCCGGGAATTCCCGTCTGGACGGCGACTGTGTGAACCTTGAAGCACACGTGAGCGTCTCTTGAGTATGTAAACTGACAACCCCCAATTGCAGCGTACCTCCGACGAGTTGGCGCCGCGGTGGCTGGCGCCGTTGCTCAGCTGAAAGGCACGGAGTGCCTGTTGCTCAGTGGAATGACAAGTCTGATCACTCGCTGACTAGAAAAAAAAAATGAGTAGGAGGGCACCTTTAGCAGGGCCAGGTGTTTGAGAAGGGGAATTTAGAGAAAGTGTAGCCAAGGGTGCTCACTAGTGCATTATGCTGTTCTTACCTTTTTTCTCTGTAAAACGTAAAATAATGATTAAAATGAGAAACGCAAGTGAAAGCGTAAAAAAAGCAAATGAGCCTTGAGACGCCCACCGTCTCCCAGCTACAAAAGTAGTTTCGCGCTTAATATTTTCTTTTGGTATCGCATCAATCTGCATTGGTAACTTTGCAGTCTGAATGCGGAAGTCAACTTGCACCTTTTGGAGGAAAGAAGAGGAGAAAAGTTGAATGTAGAGGATGCAAAGTAGAAGGCTACCACCTATTCATGTGGCATGTGAAAGGCTCTGCTTGGCACCCAACTACAATGTGTGCATTCATACTGGGCAATCACCTGTCTGAAGCCACTTGCTCAGTGTGTTTCCTCGCAACTTACGCGTGCTAGTGTTTCTGTTTTTTCCGGAAATATGTGCTTGATGTTTTTCAGAATTATCAGTCGCGGGGCACAATCGCTGCATCTAAGTATTAAAAAGGCAAAACAAAGCCACTCGCATTGCGTGGTTGGGTGCATAGAGAACATGACTTCAAAGCAAAGCATGAGGACAGAGGAGGTAGAAAGGAAGATGCGACCCGGCGCTTAAATTCGGAGATGGGTGGGCAGTGCCGCGCCGAGACTCTGCACCGGGTGCTGGTGATCCTAGCGACGCCACTGCTACGAGTTAGGAAGGTGGATGAGAGGCCTTCTGTGATGGAAGGAACCAGCACTCTATAAAACAATGCGAAGCAGAGAGGGATTGTTTATTTTGAGGCGTAAGCCTTTAATGCCTCATCGCTGTCACCAGTTGTCGGCAGAGGGTGTCACACTTTCGATGCAAATAGTTAAAAATAAATAAATAAACCTTACCTCTATCTGGAATCGAAATGCAATCCCTTAGATCCTGCAGCTGAGCACTTCACCAATTGCGTCAAGCCCCGGATCGTGAAAAGTTCATGGTAATTCTCCTTGTCTACCGTGAGGATAGCGGGATTCCGCGAGTGACAGATACTGCGCCTTTAATTTCCTGTAAACTAATTATAGGACGCCGGTGAACTTTGATGCGTTCAATGGAATGCAGGTTGTGTTAGACAAGGGATGCGCCATGTACCGTCACGACAGGTCATGACGTCACCAGGCTATTCATGCATAGACGAAGCTGACCCCTCTGGGCGTCCTATCCAGGCGTCCGTGCAGCGCCTTTCATTTGATGCTTCCTCGAACGCCGCACCACACAGCAAACAGAAGCAGACCAAGATGTCTGGAAGCGGAATTTCAAATTGATTTACAGGATAGAAAAGGCGCAGTATCTCCGCTCACACAGTGATCTACCTCGCCGTAAAGGAAGGGAGGAAGGTGGACATGAAAGAAGAGAGGCAGATAGAGATGCCGTAATGGCGGGCTACGGTCCACCGCGCCATAATGGCTTTCGTCTCATCGCACTTTAGTGGTCCAAAGTGGCTTTTAGAATATTTTTCAGGTCAGGTCATTCGAACGTTCTCAGAAGTAAAAATTAAGAGAGCCTCTGGAGCAGTGGTGTCGTGGTTGGTAGGACAACTAATACACGACATAGCTCCACTGCTTCTCTATTTTCCCTCTACATCCGGTTACAATACGTGAACTACCACCAGCATAGTTTCTAAACCATTCGAACCGCAAATATAAAAGATCTGTGGTTATTTTTACCCTGTGCCATCAGCCTCCCAATTCGGAAATTTGCCCCGCCGCGCTGACACAGCGGTTAGTACGCTCCACTGCCGAATTCAAGTATGCGGATGTAATCTTGGCGGTCAGCGTAGGCTAAAAGCAAAGCAGCCGTTTACTGTGCGATGTTAGTGGATAAATTATCCAGAGTCCTCTGCAGCGGCGTCCCTCATAGGCTTAGTCGCTTTGGATGTTAAACGCTGTTAATAGAACCAATCCTCCGTCTATTCACCGTATAATGCAACGTGCGAAGGTGTGTTGTCTCCTATCAACCGGCAAGATGTCGTAGTGATTTTTTCCGCTTTTTGTCTTTCATGCACGCTTTAGATTTTCCACTTTTTTTTTTCACCCCTTAAATTGTTGCTCTTATGCAGAGCTCGAAAATTTTCGAGGGGTGTTCTGACACCGACACAATCCCTCTGGCTACGCCGCTTCTAGAGTAGCCGCTGCCCGAATTCACGAAGATGACAAGTATAGACATCATGCATCTTTGGTCAGCGCCATACAAGATCCTATGCACGTCCTCTATGCTGAGCGTCACCTCTTCTTAAAATTCAGCGAAGGCAGAGCGCAGATGGGACAGTAACTCAAGAAAGCTTGCAGTGTCTACGCCACAGGGGTTTTGAAATCGGCTGGCTGATTTTTTTTCACGGTTTTCTGTGACTACATCGCACTCTGCTTGCAAAGGAGTAATGTGTGTTATTTAGGTGAACCGAAAGAGCACACATCTCCGCCGGATTCTTGCTTATGAAAAAAAAAAAAAATCGGTGACCTCTTGAGCACTTTTAACCGGAAACGGGTCGTTAACCGTCACTGATGATAACGCCCGTTGCAACAGAGCCGACCGAGTGCTGTCAATTACCTTGCTAGAAAGAAGAAAATTTCGTATTTGGTTTTACGAGGTATAAATAGCCCCTAGCTGAGGTTCTTGATATGATTTATTAATCAGCCAGCTTGTTTAACTGCAGTTCTTTGCACTGCTTTTCATCTCTCGACATTTTGAACTTTCACGTTTTACAAAGCACAGAAGTTACCTGCAATATCTTCACGACTGTTTTTGTTTGTAAGTGTCCCATTCCATCACAGAGAAACCGCCTTTATTGTCTAGCGGCTTGGAGTAAGGCGATCGTCGTCTGTGCCTTGAGGCTTTTTTGTATATAGCTGCCCTTACGACGTCGACGCCTTCGCTGATCCAGCTCCTCAGCATCCCTCCTCGCCATGCGCTCTCTCACAAGCGAAAGCAGCTCCACTCTGCCAAGCTGAGAGTGTAGCCAAAAGTTTGGTCCTAGGCTAAGCGCTTTGTTGAGTTCATAAGAAACTTGTGGATTGCCCAATATGTGAGTAGCTTACTGGGCTTGGGAACAACGAGGTTCCCTGGGAATGAAGGCTGCGATCTTGAGCCTCATGCAATCAGCGACTTGGGCAGCAGATTGTAAGGCTTGGTAAAAGCGCCTTCTGCCTCAACCTTCAGGTGGTTCTGTAAAGCACACAAGAGACGCAAGAGCGCCGGACTTTATTCCAGGATTCGGAACTTAAAATCTTGTAGAGCCCGACGTTTTGCGTATAGTACGGGGGGAAAGGTCTTGCCAGCCTGCTGAACTTCAACGGAATAAAATCATTCTCGGCTTAATACGCAAGCATCCTTGCCCGTCAGGTCTCCGATATTAGGAATCGGACGTACGTTGGCGAATGGTGCAAAACAAACGTTGAAAAGAAGTTCCCGATGGAAGGTAAATTATTCTGCAAAAGAGAAGACTATTGAGCCTTTCCGTTGGTTCATGTTTCTCACCTCTGCCATATGGAACTACCTATGTCAGCCAGACCGGCCGCTGCTTAAGCAACAGGTTGAGACAGCATGCAGTCGATGTCACAATAGACACACGAATCGCACTAACCATGCATCTGGCAACCTGTGAATGTATTCCTTTTTTTTTTTTAGGTACAAATCCTTCGCATTTGTATTATGCAATCACATGAACTTGCGAAACATTTGTTCTACAAAAACGCGATTAAATGTTTGAGCGTGCCTTCGCTTCGCTTATGCAGCAAGAGGTAGGCTACAATTAGATATGAACCACTTAGGAATGATCGTTTCGGTTCGCTGTTTTAGTTTAGGCTTTTTTTCACTTTGCTGTATAAATATACCCAGTTCGGTCCGTTTTGTGTTAGTCGCTTCTTGCCTCCCTGCACCGTTTTTCGCGCCGTTGTCTTGCATTATTATGAACGGTTCTGCGAAATTTTGACACGGAACAGCGCCAAGCGCCTCCTCGCGAGTAATTTTTTTGATCCTCCACGCCCCAACCGTGAAATGTGGTCTTGTCCACTTGCTGTTCTGCTGTCTTCACTGCGTGACTGAGTGTGATCAGCGCATGCGACTTTACTTCGCCCTCTCGCACTCCCGCGTAGCTGTTGTGTCCAAGAGTGCGGTGCAGGTCCGGTGATGACTACGTGTGATGATAATAATTATGATTTGCTCAGTCAAAGTAAAAGTGTTCTCAGCAGGCCACTCTTTTTCGTTCTTCCCGCCCGCTCGCACACCGCAGCACGCCTTAGTACTACTCCGCTACCGGATCACATCCGCATGCCCTAGACAAGTTTAGGACAAGGAACTCCAACGGTCATTTTTCAGTCAGTTGGGAGCGAAACCTCTACTACTTGTAAAACAATTCTCCGTTCGGCTCCTACTCAAAGATCTTGAAATCATACGAATGTCAAACCTAGCACACATGCCAAGACCAAAGATGTATATACCATATTTGTGACTGTATATCACACAGCACGCGGATGCCTTTGCATTTCTCTTCTGTTTAGGTGAAATGCAAACGCACCCGTTATGTCGTAGGCCGAAAGGCGCTGACAAATGTCCCCTCCGCTACGTATTGGGATCGCAGTCATTATCGTATTTGCCGGAGAATCCGGATTAACTAATTGTCTCTTTCCTGTGGCCTCGGAATGATGCGGTCACCGTCGTGTTGCGCGTCATGGCTGCCTGCGCGCTATATACTTTCTTCTAGAACCACTCTGAGGCACCTGCGCGCTATATACTTTCTTCTAGAACCACTCTGAGGCTAGACTGGTATGTTTGGTCCTATAATTTACAGCAAGCATGACATGACATCATGGCTGCTCGCAAATATTTTACTATGTGCTCAGTAAATGCTGCCAACGGTTTGATTTGACCACTGCCAGCTTCAAGGAAATGAGGGAGTTCATAAGCTTGCCCACGGTCTCGCCTTCCGGGTAGGCTATGAACCTCCTGCAAGCAGGGACGAGCTAGTCAGCTATGAAGAGATTACTGAGCACTATCGGCTACATAGGGTAGAATACCCCCCGGCAGATAGAACACTAAATAACAGCCAGTAAATCATCTGGAGGCGCTTGCAAACAAAGTCTTTTCAGAATCCACACCCTTAGCCATCGGTACCCAGAAGTTTTCAGATAGGTGCAAATAATGTGAGGATAAGGCGGATCTGGTACATATGTAATGGCTGTGTCCAGAAATCGAAAGTATAAATCACGACACAAACAGAATTTTGGGAGACTCTACTATTGAGCTCACACACCGAAACTCAGCTGCGTATAATCCGACTGGCAGAACACTCCACCGGGTCCAAGGACTTCAGACCGCCGTCTAGGCAGGTAGGCTGACACCTATCCTGTATTTGCTGGCGATGAAAGTTTTAGTAGTACCAGCATAGAAATACCGAAGGAATGGGACTTGACGAGAGTTGTTGATTTAGTCCAGAAAATGCTCTCTCGACGTTGGCTTGTATAGATGGCACCGCGAACGGAATACAGTTCTGAGCTCGGCACCTTTTCCCTAAATTTCGTAAGCCCCGCCGGGGTGGCGTAGCGGTTAGGGCGCTCGACTACTGTGGGCAAGGGACCGCGATCGCATGCCAGCCTCGGCGGCAGCTTTTCAGTACCGGCGAAAAGCTAGGCGGCCGTGTGCTGTGCGATGTCAGTGCACGTTAATGAACCCCAGGTGTTCGAGATTTGGGGAGCTTTCCGCTACGACGTCTGTCATAACGTCAGTCGCTGTGGGATGCTAAACCCAACAAACAAACAAACAAACAAAATCAAGACACTCGAGTCTTCTTATTCTGAGCAACTTTTCAGATGTGTAGAGCAGATTCTGTACTTCCGCTTTCTGAGAATTGATGCTTGCTCCGAGTCCTTCCAGGCAGTTTTCTCTTCCCAGAAGAAACGCTTCAGGCTCATCCTCGGCTTGTAAACTCTTATGGGGAGATTGTATTGCAGCCTGCAGCGGTACATGATCGCTGCGGGCGATCCTACGTAGCCGCTTCCATGTGGCGACCAAATGCTGTTTTGCTCGGCACATTTCCTCGCTTATCAATGTAACGAATATCGAAGGTCTCACACTGCAGTTCACCGATTGCACAATTACTGTCATTCCCTCGTCTGCTTTTTTTTTTTTCCTTGAGGCCTAATCGCAGCCTACCTCGGCTCGCCTGACGTCGTCCCTCTCCCTGTTTTTCAAGGTTTTTGTCCCGACCACCCTCTTCACTGCGCAGCACGTGGAACAGGTTACTCATAGTTACATTTTCGCTCAATGGTGCACATCTACCTTTCAGTGCCACTCTTCTAAACTGACTTCGTTTTTTTTTCGACACCGTAGCTTTACAGGCAAAAACGATAGCACACTAAACAGATCTTGAGAATTAATACTCGTACTAGTAAGTCCACTCAGTTCATTTCTCCATTCAGTCTTCACAGTAGAACATCGGAACTTCACTGTGGCATATTTTCACTTTTCAAGGCAAATAAAACAAGCAGACATCGATATGGACAAAATCAAGAGAAAGCAAAAGGGGAAATCGGTTTATGGGATCGTCTTTGTCCTGACGTTAGGTACAACTCGAGAACAGAGCGGTAAATTGCCGTCCAATGCGGCCTTCCCACCATCAGCGTCGGCTGCTTAAGTCTCGTCAACCAAATTGCATCTGCTGGCGTCGCATCGCATATGGCTGCTATGCACGTGCCATGTGAGTTATTGCGACGTCGTCGAACGACAGGAAAGCAAAATCATTTGCGTGAAATATGTGAAAACAGAACCTTCATCTCGTTTTTCAGTTGTAGATGGATATATAGATATTTATCTAAATCAGGAGCTCATGTTATGGTTTATATGGTATTCTTTCACAGCCTAGAAAGGCTCTCGAATGAGGGAACTTTCTCCATGAGCTGCGCCAATGCGCAGTGCAGCGGGCTCCCGTGTTCGGGATGAAACGATACCCTACCGCCAGAGATTGGTGCTATGCATGTGGCGACATATTTTCCTTTTTTTCTTCGTTATTTTCATCTTTTTGGCAGGGAAAATTTATCAGCATTTCAGTGTAATTTGCTGTTCGCAGTGGCGCTTTGGAAAAAAGCGAGAAGAACGCTTTGCAAGCAGCGATAAACTAGGAAATAATGAACGTAAGTTTCCAGCCAAAGTGGGACGGAATTCCGTACCGCGAACCAGTTCGGAACGATTCCTCCGATTTGTTCCTATTCGGGTTCATTTCGTGGCGGATAAAAATTAGGGTTCAGTTCGGGTCCAGTTCCAGGCGGATAATCGGGCTCGATTTCGGTTTTCGATTCAGTTTCCGTTCCGGTTGGTAACCCTATCCATGAAAATCGCTCCGAGATGCGCAGGTTTTCTGTCTTGGCTGAAGTGAACTACCATGGCTGTGCTGTCAACTCAGCCGCCACGCGCGCTTGAGCGCACGTATGAGCGCCGCCTCGTCAGCCATGCGAGCTTTACATTTTTCGCCGGATGTCCAGAGATAGGTATGACAACGCAACTTGGCGCCTCTTGTAGTGCACCGGCCGAACAGCCCCTGCCAACGTTCATGTTATGCAGGCAGGCGGCGCGCAGCATCTTGTCGCAATCCGACGGTCTGTGGACGGTGCTTGCGCTGACGGCGCGAAACTGAGGACTGAAATATGGGTTTCAAAGAACCAGAGACTACGCCCGTCCCGCACGCTTAAGAAGAATTGGAACCAGGCTTATGGGAGAGGGGGAATTACAGTAGGTGGCTCGTGAAGCCCGCGAAGCAGTACGAGGAACCGTTTCAGATCCCCTGTCCTGGCTACTGAGGCTGCCCGAAGAAGCTACCACTGATTAAATTCAGCCTCTGTGCCATGCATGCGTAGCACCACGAACGCACAGTGCCACTGTCGTGTACTGCTAACATTTGTTCTGATCTGTGTTTTCAGGATTTCCGTGAGAGTGGGATATACTTTCCACGATCTTCGGGAGATCGATACTATCGTCCTCAATGAGCCAACAGGATGGGTGCGGATCACTCCACGAGATTCGGCAGGCCGCCCTGTTCGTGCCTTCCATGTTCAGATCGCTGTGTTGGAAAACCACATGAACGGTCTGGACACTCGTATGCGGCATATGAAGGTGTTCACGCCTCTCCCGCCGCTATTCTTCACACCTCTTGCCTAACGTTTCATTCACCACTCAGTAATGTCAAGCCTACCATGGCGTGTTTCAACCTTGCCTTCAGCATGCCTTTATGGAAGGGTTTACGAATGTAAGCTGCCTAATTAAAGCGATTTGTTTCTGCACTCGCCTCCTGCTCTGACGTCTTTTGTTTACATTTTGGCCATTTCCGCCTCTGTTTTCTCTCAGGTTAAACATAATAACTGGCTTCTAGGAAAAGCCCAAGACATTGATATTGTTGTTACTCTATGCAGCCAGTGAATAAATAATTCTTAGATGTTGATTTCGCCGCAAGGGGCAGCTGCTAAAGTATGTGTTGATGTGTACTGTACGACACTACCTACTCCGAGCACCCGCACTTAGCCGTGCGTGGCATTGCCATGTCCGGGGAAAAAGGGGGGAGCCCATGCTGAGTGTTTGGTCCTTTAAGTCCCCTCGGCGGAGCCAGCAACACTTTGGCCCCAGCTTCCCGTAGACGGCGCCTTCTGAACAGGGGGAGAAAGCAGCAGGCCCGCTGCTCGGGCAAGGATGCAACACTGCAATGATTCGGCGTTAACAAAAAGCACAAGACCAAAGACAGGCTGTTCTATGGAATATAAGAATATAAATTTACAGGATGGGAATATAGAAATATAGCTTACGATTACAAAGAGAGGACCCCGATAAAATGCTCAGGCGGTCTCTGCCCGTTTTCCTGGTTTGTTCGTGTTCTCCTTTTTTTTATCTGGCAGCATCATGCTCTTTAACAATTTCGCTGCACCAGTTAAGGTTCCGTGTAAAGTAGCTGGGGGCCTTCATCGAATGTAAGGCAGCATCCGTGACGTCAGCGCCTGGAAACGGGCATGTACACGACAAACCGTACTGCTCCGCGCCGTCTGCGCAAAGACAATTTTCTTCGCGCTCTTGTTTGCTTGTTTCTGTACGGCATTCGACACAGGCACTGCGGGTCACCGTGCGGTAAGTGCATTGCGCGCTCCTGGGTGTTTGAGTCGGCTCCAAGCATGTGCACAAACAAGTCAGAGTACGGGGAAAGGGGGGGGGGGGGGGGTCACGATAAAATGAAAAAAAAAAAAAAAAAAAACGAAGTAACCGAATGTCATGCAAGAGTCTCCGCGGACACACCTCGGCGGTACGCTCGAACTCCGCCTCAAAAGGGACACTTTTCGAAGTAAGCCGCGGCAACAGCAAAAAGCCTGGACCTCTCAATTTTGACCTCACATAATAACGGCCTCAATCAACCTCAAACTCACGCGTGAGGTTGAGGTCCAATTTCATGACTTCACTTAAAAATTTCGAGCTCTCGCCGACCTAATCTCAACCCAACCTCACTCCGTGAGGTTGACGTTCTTTTTTTTTTTTTATGTTCAGGTCGACCTTCATAAGGTTGCCCACCTCTGCCGACGGTACCGCGCGCAGTGAGCAGGGAAAGAATGAGTCAATCTGTGTGTGCGAAAGGGCGCCTCTCTGGACCGCATACGACGCAGAAAGCGCTGCACGAGCTATAGGTGCGAAGGCGCCCGCGTGCGATCCGCTAGCCGAGGCCGTGAACGTTACGTCAGGTACACCCAAAACCACGCTGCAGACAACGATCAAGGTAAAGTTTGAGGGCAGACGCGATCTTAAACCTAGAATTTACAAGGTGTAATGAAGCCGATTCTGACGCATTGGCGGTAACGAACAAGACAAGCGGACCAACATCGGCAGGCGCGGTCGAAAATGGCGAACAGGGCGCCATGGCCGACAGGTATATGACGGCAACCTCCCGAAGCGGGATTGCCAACTGCGGCGAAAGCGATTTCCGAAACAGCGTCCTCAGTCAGGATAGGAAACAGGTCTACGCGGAGTTGGCTACTTGACGCTGAGACGGTTCGCGATGCGACTGGGCCCCTCATGGAATAGCAGCATGCTTGCTGACTCAGGCGCGCCTCACGATGCGCCCCACGTGCTTGCCTCCACAGTTGAGAGTCGAGACAAAGAAACCGCGAGTCGAGTGACGGTGCGCCGGTAGCGCATCTAGCGGTCTGTAGGCGACGGGTCATGCAGTGATTGCGGTGCTCTGGAAACCATCGAAGAACACCTCCTCTGTGTTTGTCCCAAATTTGCCAGTTCGGGCGAAAGACCACTGCCGGGGAGCTCACTTTTCCTAGCGGCCATTGCGTGCGCTCGTGCGTTTCTTAAACGGCGCAAACCTCGCGGCTCATTTTTAAAGCACAGTGCCGGTGCCAATCTTGCGTTGTGTAAACTTTGAAACTTTACGCAGCTATCCTGTCTGCGCGCCTCTCTCCTAGAGCCGTCCACTGATTTGAAACATTCGTTTTATTTTATACTTCCTTTCCACCATCACACCTTTTATCTATCCTATCCATCACAGAGTTTTTCACCCTTACCTAAAGGGAAAGCTGACGGCTCTGCACTTCAGCACCATGCTAATCATCACGTGCCGGTGTGCTGCTTGTTGCGGGACTGTCCGATTTTTTGGGAGGAGCACATAGTGACATTACTAAACTGTCTCATCCCCGTCATCTTCATCGTCATAATCATTCCGAGGCGCGAACATAGAAAAATAGAGCGCAAATGCCTTAGTAGCGAAGGCGCAAAAACAGACGATGCCAATAATAGATTTTTGATTTTTGGAATGCCACTAAAAACTTCCTAAAGCAATTGAGCAACCGTACACATTTTTAAAATATTTTTTTTTTCGTTTTTAAAGCGTGCCTTAAGGTGCGAAATATTGGTTTCGGTAAAGCTCAATACCTAGCCAATAGGAATGAGATCCATTGTTTATTTTGGAGAAATTTTACACTTTCGTGCTATTCCGCTCGCTTGTTGCAATTTATAGTCACGATATTGAATGCTATGACATTTTTATTCTAGAACAACGTTTATTTTTGCATTACGTTTGGCCAAATGTTGCAGCTCTTTACCAGGTAGCTCTGCGCCCCATGATGCTTTGGGCGCCCATGGTGGCTGAAGTGGTCGTCAGGAAGCTCCATGCAAAATCCCATAGATGGCTGCACAGCTATCCCTCTAGGTAAGAGCAAGAAACTATGCTATCCATGCCTTGGTTTTTGGACCCCCTAAAATGCTATAAATTTTGCACAGCTATGCGAAGCGTTATGCAACTTGCACGTGAGTGTGTGAATGCATGCTGGGAACGGCGTTAATCTTAGCGCTTTTTTAAACCTGAGAGCAAAAAGACCGAGCACCTTAGGTGAATGTTTCAGTGATATTTTCTTAGTTCTAGGTAAATACGGGTTGAAATACTTAATAAAAACATTACAATCTCCTAACGCCGTTTACTCTGTTTTAAAGGTACGTATCTGACATGTTTAGAAAGAAAAAAAAAACATTTGATATTAAAGATGGACGCCACGGCAAGCTACGTGTACTCCCTGAAATTTGCGTGCATTTACGTCGCTGCCACGAAGTGACTATGAACAGGCACTGCACATGCGCACTTCATGTCGGCAGACGACAAGCCGCGGCCCTTTTTGGATTTTCGGCTTGGCTGGGAACAAAAGCCCAGAAATCGTGAATGCGGAAGCGAATGCCGGTCGCGATAGCCCTTTTCGATGCAGCCGAAAAGTAAGGCGCCCGTGTGCAGTGCGATGGCAATGCACGTTGAACAATCCAAGATAGTCGACATTTCCGAAGTCCTCTTCTACGGCGTCCCTCATGGCCTGAGTCGCTTTGGGACGTTAAACTCCATAAACCAAACCAAACCAAACCCAGTAATCCTCTTATGGTGGGGCGTGTAAGGCCGCGGTCGTCTTTTTGCAAATGTTGTTGCGGGCCAGTCGTAGGAAAGAGGCTCAAACAGGAGGATCAAGAAGCGTCGCGAAAGAAGCGCGTCCGATTACGCGCCCTGGACCGCGGCGCGCGCCTCCCCACCTTCGTCAACACGGGCTCCAGGCCGTCTAGCGACAGACTGCGGTGGAAGCAGCTAGGACCTTCTGCAATGGGGAAGAAAGCACAGCTGCCAGCTTATGCGTCCTACCGCACTGACCAGGTCCTGCTGTATGCGACGTGGAGAAAACCACGCTTATGAACTGCGGCTTCGGCAGAATTCCACGACTCTCTGGCGGGTCGCCGAAGAGAAGCATAGCTTCGCCAGTGCTGCGGTGCTTGTCTCCCAGCGCCCCTTCCCCCTTCTGGAAGATTCGGATGCGGTTATTCGTGCTCCTCTGCGACCGCCGGCTGGAGGCTAGGCTCCGACAGCGGATGCACGCAGGCCCCATGCAGCTGTAGTGGAAGGGCGGGATAGGAAAGCTATAAAAGAGCTCAGATGTCAGCAGCCCTTGTTGTACGAATGTAGTCCTTTCTCGCTTTTGTAAACACGCCTCACTGTTCTTTTGTTGTGGCTGTTTTTAAAGTTGTTCAATTCGTCGTCTGAGACGTCGCCCGCCGAATCTACCGGCATCTCATAGAGTCGAGGTACAGAAGAGAGAAGAAAGAACAACAGCAGATGGTACCTAATTTTAGTCCTTAGTTAAGAGAACGTCGCATCAGCTTTTAAAACGAACAAAAACTCATTTTCTGAAGATCTGCAACGCAGGATAATTCGACTCAATTCCCTGCTCAAAACCAATACTAGTTGCATTACAAGTGCATCGTCAACTGATGACGTCATGTAGAGACTACGGCGTCAAATACGAAATGCTTGTTGTATACTGCGTCACTTATCATTCTGAAGTCTACACTCGACCAAATTGCCTGTGCTGGAGTCACCTCGCATTAGGCTACTATGCATGTGCCATGTGACTCATTGCGACGTCGTCGAACGATGGAAAAATAAAATGACCAGCCTGACTTTTTTTTTTTCACATATTCGCTCTTTCGTTTTTGATGTACTTGGTTATATATTTATATATCCAAATATGTTACTCAACTTACGAATTATGCGTTTTTATTTCACTGCCTAGGAAGGCTCTTATATGAGGCAACTTCAGAGCGCCGCCATTGCGCAGGCCAGCGGTCACCCGTGTTCGGGAGGAAACGATAGCCCGACACCAGAGATTGGTGCTGTGCATGTGACAATATATTGTTACGTTTCCTTGGTTCTTGTCCTATTTTTGCAAGGGACGAGTTTTCAATATGGTTGTGCAGTTTGCAGAGCGCAGTTGCGCTTCTACACGCTGCAGTGATTCTATTCCACTGATAAAGCGATGTCGGATCAGCTTTTAAAACGAACAAAAACTCAAGGTTGTCGGAGAAAGTACACACTTAATTTCTAGTTACTAATGTGACGCAGCCGCACTTTATGCAACGTTCATGGTCATACAATTTCGACTCCCATTTATAATTCATCTTGTAGTCAAGTTCGAGCTAATTTGCGATAGTGGTTCGAAACATTGACACATGCACCTATGAGATGTGCATGTGTCCACTGAGCAGTATGATACTGAGCCTTCGTCTTCCCTAAAAGAAGTATAAACAAAAAAATAGAAAAGCATTCACGGAATAAAAAGATGAACTTTTAAGACGAAGCTTGAGCGCCCCATTGATTGTTTTGAGCTGATACTGCGATACCCGGTGTCTCAGGGAACAATTTAAGAAACTGGGAGATAGGGAGCTCAAAATGAAGACAAAATCTTTTCAGAAATGAGCATTCAGTCGCCACGAACTTGTGTTAGCATGAAAATAATACCTAAATGGTTTGGTGGGGTTTAACTCCGCCTATAAACTGATTACGAGTGAAAGCACTGTTAGCATAATGTCATCCGCTTGGCGGTTTAACGTCGAGACACTGGCAGACACTTAAACGTCTTTTCTTGGTGTGGTTGTTGAAGAAAGGGAGGCGCAGAATCTGTCTCAGCTCTCCGCGGAACCCATGGTTAGAAATAAGGCATGAAATGGTTCTACAATGTTAGCCTCCAGCTTTCAGATGTGTGCTGATTAAGAAGGGCAATGGTATGACGTCACCTTTAAAGCTGCACAGAGAATAGTTGCGTCACAATGTCGATATGAATTCACGTTATATTTTGCCCCTCCTGCCCACACACTGCTCATGCCAGTCATGAGGCAAGTAATGTTTTCGCCTTATTAACAGGCCGACCGGCCACGGCGACTGCTACGCCGTTCCATGCTCGCTTCCCAGACGAAATTTCTTTCTTCGAATTTGCTACGGTGCACGGGTTTTATTTTAGTATCTCAGCACTACAAACACTCTAAAAGGTTGCACGATTTCACCAGCCTGTGGAACTGCGGATTGGTGTTTTGGCTCTTCATTGTCGAACTTTAAAAACAAGGAATTAATTAACGCAGTCTAGTGGTTAGTGCCTCTCAGGAGATGGAAGCCATGATCGCTTTTTCAAGGCTACAAGAAAAGGAACTCTAGCCATTCTTTCCGCACACAACCGAAAGAGCTCATGAGGTGCGCAGGAAGCTTAATGTAAACGCGACTTCCGTTCATCACGTGTTGCAGTTCCCGCAGCGCACAACTTCCCTCACACCACGTCGTGCATATTGCTTTCATTCGACAGTCATGCAATGGGATGGAGTAAAGAAAAGAACTGCCGTTACCAACAGCTTGCCTTTATTCTGTAGAGGAACGAACAAAAAAAAAAAAATACTGCAGCCGATTTAGCAAAGTTAGACAAATGCGGAGTGCGAAACCACGCAACGTTTTGTTTCACTTTCGGATTGATACTAAAATTTCAACGGCAGTCTTGAGCAGAATTCACTCCTGAAATCCGTGACAGTGTGGCAGTGCACTGCAAGATTTTCGGACTCCTAAACGCACCTTAAGATGACATATTTTGGATTGGAAAACAGTTATTGCCAGCATTGATCCATATGTGGACACTATTCTACGTGGCTTCGAGCCCGTGGCACTCGGCAACCTTGTGAGCGCACTGAGTGGCACGGAATTGCGTCAACTGGTCTGAGCTGGCCTGTAAAGTCTCCTACCGCTCTAGGGAAGGGGCTGTACTAAGTCCGCCGATGGCGCCGCCTTTTTAACCACTCCTTGATATGTGATCTTATCTGGTTATCCCGCAAAATTCTTTTTGATTGTATTGCGTTGGCAGATGTGTGCTAATTTCGAAGGCTCGCGTGTGAAACCGACGCCACGTTACCTCCTGTCTTTTTTATTGAGCTTCTTATGTGGTAGCGGATGCATCCACCTGTCTGGTTTAACGGGACTAGTGTAGTCGTGAAACGATATGACTGTATTTCCTGCGAAATGGGGGGACTGATGACATTACCTCGAACTGTACCTGTGAGATAACTCAGGTCCCTTGTTCTTCGTATGTGCCAGCACCAAGTAGCTTCGCGAGGGCGGGTTGTGATCCGATCCGGGTGCAGCGCTCAGTGGGGTTCAGCTGGGTAGTGAGAGGAGGAAGGTGCGGGTGGCGAAATGAATTATTGTGCAAAGACGCGCAAATGCGCGCATTGGTGCCGCTGAGACACTGACTGACAAGTGTGATCTCAGATGAAATATTCGGTTGCGAGGAGGTTTTGAAAACACATGCCTTAGTATATGCCAGAGACTCCATGCTATTTTAACGTTGGACCGTGCCTGTGTACGGTTAATAGGAAGTTAAATAAAATCGGTGGATTCTAGAACGGGATCAGGAGGCTGGAATAGGCAGGATGTCTATGCAGAGCATATGCAGGTAGTCGTAGGACAGCAACAGCCGCATATGTCAGTGGGACCGCGAGAGGTATTGAGTGAAGGGCGTGAAGAGGAAGAACTTCAGCCCCCTGTTCCTGAATAAACTGGTGCAGATTGATAGCCACGTGTGGTTACGTCTCTTGATGGAGACAAATAAGGAACAACTATCGAGCAACTTCCTGTCAAATGAAGCTCTTAATCTAGGGCAGGAGCGATGACTGGTCACCTGCATCTGTCAGGCTAGCAAGCGACTGAATGTGCGTGGTGTGCTCGCCAGTCAGAGCTCTTTGGTTGAGTTCTTCGAAACTCTGATACAGTTTGACAAATTTTCCGATGGTGCTCAGGTCTCGCGCTACCAACATCGTAAATTCGTCGTTATCGACTGCCTCGAGAATGTTGCTGATTTACCGGTTTCTGACATATGTGCATTCACGCGCTTGCACAGGTCGACGACGTCTGTATGTAGCTGTACAGTTCTCACCGATCTGCTGTGACCGCGCTTGGAAGCACTGTTCAGCGCGGAGTTTTCTGACTGCCGGATGGCTGGGAGCTTTAGAAAAGCTGGCTTTGTACACAGACCACGCATGCAATGTTCGCTTTATGGTTCCGGTACCACCGATTTGCTACGTCGGTGAGATAAAAAATCATGTCCATGAGCGGGTTGTGTATCCCATTTTTTTGTAAGGGCTCACCCGCTCATAGGATGGGAAATAATCCTCAACATCGTGGTCGTCGCGGCCGCTGAAGATGGCGAGGTCTCGCTGGCGTAGAGATCCGGCAAAGTGACTACTGCAGGCATCCCATGAGGTGGTGACGTGCGGCTGCGGAGTTCCAGAGCGAGAGGATGGATTGTACTCCGCACCTCCAACAAATGTAAAGATGCGGGTTATTTCTAAACGCCTCCGAACTCAAGTAAGCGTACCAGCAGCGTGAGATCTACGAGGCCAGCAAGTAGCGAGCACTGGACGATGAACATGCGGCTCGAGCGTAACCCCGTCTTCTTTATTACTACTTTTGTTTGCAGCTTGAATTGGAAGCATATGCGCAACCAACATCGTGATCGGTGCCACCGGTGACCTTTGGGCTTTCTATCCTTTACCTGCGCTATATTAAGCTTAATCTGCTGTGCAACCAAATTCTGGCACCAGCTTACTTTGGAAGTGTTGCGCTCATCAACGCGACATACCACACCACCGCCTTCTGGACTGGCGCCATCTCGTCGAGAGCGCAGCTGCGGTGTTGTGTGCACTTGAGAGCCGGCGCGCGGTGCGTGCTTTTTCGTTCATTTCCCGTGACCCTAGATCGCGGAATGCCTGGCTGGCGCGAATTTCAAGTCGCCGACGCAACGCCGACCGTAAGACGACTCCGGATATCCGCGCGTCGGCAAGGCGAGCAGCAGTATTCGGGACCGCAGGTTAGGAGATCATTCACGGTGTGTGTGTGTGTGTGTGTGTGTGTGTGTGTGTGTGTGTGCGTGTGTGTGTGTGTGTGTGTGTGTGTGTGTGTGTGTGTGTGTGTGTGTGTGTGTGTGTGTGTGTGTGTGTGTGTGTGTGTGTGTGTGTGTGTGTGTGTGTGTGTGTGTGTGTGTGTGTGTGTGTGTGTGTGTGTGTGTGTGTGTGTGTGTGTGTGTGTGTGTGTGTGTGTGTGCGCGTGCGTGCTGGGCTCTTATGTGAAGGAGCAGCAAATGCCACGAAGCTCATTCCCACGGGACTCGGGCTGTCCGTCACGGGCGCACGTGACGACGGCTGCCGGTTTGACCTCCATGGAATGTGCACGTGGGATGTTGTGTACAGCATTACGGATGTGGGAAGGAACTATGGTGGAGCCTATTGGCCCCGCCCAGAGAGTTTACTTCATCCCTATTGGCTTAACGTTACGGTCTTTGTTTAGCGAACCTATTTAACGAGGTGTCGGGGGTGATTTTGGGGAGAAGAGACCAGTTGCAATAAACATGCTGTAAACTTTGTTCGACTCCGAGTAGTTCTCCAAGGTGCTCAGCAGGCACACCTCAACAGACCGCCGGTCAGCGCAACCGAGCACGGCAGGTGAGAGGTGAACCCTTTCGAATGCCAGCAGCTGAACAGACCGTCGCCCTCTGGACGAGCACGGCGGGTGACAGCTTAGACAGCGGCTTCGATACATAACTGGCAGGCTTGCTACTACAGCTCTGGACAGTAATTTCTTATTTTTCATGCCTATAGCTCAGCAATGAAACTTAATTTAATCGGGTCAGATTGCTCTGCTTTTGGAATACAGTATCAGCGCACGTTAAAGATAATCAATTAATCTTTATTTGACGTGTGCAGGAACCACCATATGGTGTTTGTGCTACAGCACAAATAAGAAAAAAAAAATGCACACGCAAATTTTACGCGCACAGAACACAAAACAAAAAGAAAATAACACATGAAATGAAATTTAGAGAAAAAGAATCACGCATAAATGAAATCAGTCACCAGCATGTCTTCTTGAGCACAACAGGAAAAAAAAAAATAAAACGTTAAATAGAGAAAAAATCCAGGAACAGCCGTTGACTGTAGTAATATAGAAATATACATAAAATAAACAACCATTCCAGGCGCAAGAAATGTGTGCTACCTAAAACACAAGCTAGAAATACAGCGAAATACAATAAAGAAATACAATTCAATTCGGCGCAGCCAGATTCAAATGTAAAATTTTAAATTTAGAACATGAATAAAAAACGGATAAAAAGTAACAGACAGCATTGAACAGGAGAAAAAGCAATAGTTCAGTAAAAACAACTTTTAGGCTAGAAAGTAGAAGTTAAACGTGATAAAATAACGTTTAAAATACAATGCCACGAACATCCAATATAAATTAGAGAAACGAGTTTAGTAAGATGTCAAGGTGACGTCAAAAAGATTTGAACAGCCTCTGAATTCTGTCCAGAGGGGAGATAGAATGCAGAAGCGGGGAAACTTGAAATAGTATGAATACCCTGATGCTCTTTCATGGAAGGCGCAGTAGGATGTACTATATAAGCTGATGGCACAGAATAAAGAGTTTGTACGGGAAAATTTTATCTGCCCTGACACAACGGCAGACAAGAGAAGAAATATGCGGTGGGGTGCTCCCTGTGGAGCGAGATGAGGATGTTACACGAGGAAAGCAATATTGAAATATCCGTAAAAACTTTTGCTGTACTCTGTCGACATATCGATTTGCAAGTGCCATTCCAAACAACCGACGCGTACTTCAAAAGCGGCAAGCTTACTGACAGCTTTAAGAACGGAAGTGGGGTACGGAACTCTCTAGGAAGCCTTCATATGAAGCGGATTGCGCGCATAGCCCGCTGAGCAATGCGTTTAGTGTGAGACGAGAAGCTGAAGGTAGTCATAAAGTACACCAAGGTCAATTATTTCATCAACTCTGTACAACAGCACAGAGTTCACAGAATAAGGGTAGAGAAAGCTGCGCGTTTTACGAGTAAATGAGACAAGCCTAGTTTTAAAGAATCGAGGTTAAGCCCATTCTTCACGCACCAGTTAGAGAAAGCAGGTGTGTCCGATTGCAAGAACAAGCAATCTTGAAAAGAACGTATTACCTTGAATATTTTATATCATCAGCATAAAGGAGAAAGGGGTTCTTGATCACGGAGGAAACGTCATCAATAAAAACGGAAAAGAGAAGGGCCTAGTATATATAGGACCTTGAGGAACTCCACTGGTTGCAGGGTAAACGAAGGAGGTCTGTTCATTGACACTGAGAAAGCACAAGCGATCACGGAGGTAGCTATAACTAGGGTGAAAGAACATGGGATTGATCTGGGTGCCGGCTCACGGTTCAAACCCGGTGAGCTAGGCAGGCCACATAATAGCTCGAGTATCTATCGGCCGAACTTCCAGCAGCGACTCGATTGCTGGCATCGCCATAGAAGCCCTAGGCACCTACCAGGATATAACACGGCACTATTGGCACAAAAGGCTAACGTAGCGTCGACTTCAAAAAGACCTCGCTAAGAGCAAGAGGTACACTCTTAAAAAAAAAAAAAAATGGTCGTAACATTACCAAAAAGCTAGTAACTGCTTGTCACACTATTCACTAGGTTCTTAGTAACTGTTGGTAGTAAAAGCCTTGCCAGTAACGGCTACTATTTCAAGAACCTAGTACCCTGAACTAACTGGGTCATATATTCCTCTAGTTTTCAACAGTAGCTTTTAAATAGAAACATACTAACCACTCAAAAAAACCTAGTTGGAAGAACAAGCGTAAGCCAGCAACTTTTACTGGCTGTTTTAATACGTTTTTACCTGAGAATTCCACCAAATGGCAATGGTTTAGACCTGTAGAACTTACGGTGAATGTTAAATGCTCCTGAAGAAACTAATAAGCCGTATTTGCTACGCTTTTCGGTAGGCCATGCATCGCTTCACAAAGCTTCAACGAAGAGACAGTCGCGCTCGGAGAGATCCCTTTTCAGGAATTATTGCAGTGAAGTGACTCGCTTATTCGACGATTTGGTGTGCCTTCTCTATAGCCGAAATCGCGCGCATAACCAGTGGGGGAGGGCGCTGCACTGTTCAATACTGGTTGCTGGTTTCCAAAGGAAAGTTTGACTCTTCAGTATCATGTGGAATGTCATCAGTTACCAGTTTGATTTTATCACCGTCCGAAAACCTGTAGTTTTCTGAGGCGCCTTCATA
Source organism: Amblyomma maculatum (assembly GCF_055883805.1). Classification (NCBI taxonomy): domain Eukaryota; kingdom Metazoa; phylum Arthropoda; class Arachnida; order Ixodida; family Ixodidae; genus Amblyomma; species Amblyomma maculatum. The sequence continues at coordinate 1,880,681 of NW_028146743.1, read as the reverse complement.
TGTTTCGAAGCGGGCGTTGGTAACCTATAGGAAATTGAACGTCCCAGTAGAATCAGTTCATATCGCAACATCATAGTTTTCAATACAATTCCTGGCTATTTGTGCATCAGCCGGAGGATTGATTGAAGCCACATTATCAATCAATGATCAATGACGATGTTATCAATGATCATCGTCTAGGTCAGAGGCGTGCTGTTCAGTATTCAGCAACAATAACGCGAGGGCTCCTAAAAGCGACCATCACACAAGGAATATCTTCTTTTCAGCGTCGTTTAAGGACACAGGATATACCTCGATCCGGTCGCCATGTGCTGCATCTTGAAAATCTGTCACTCTTAAAGACACTAGGATATCTTTCTTGTGCTCGCCGCTGATAAGAATATTTCTTCCCTCTTTGCATGTGACAAGGCAATTGATTTCAGACGAAGACACTGCTTTTTGGGAAAAAGAACACGCGCAGAAAACAGATGAGCAAGGAAGGAGCCCCTGCCGCACTATTCGCCGTGAGATCGGCCTAGAGGTGGCGCCACCGTCGCTCCTAGAGTGCGGATGGCATCCGGCGGCGCTCTCAGGAACGCAAGGGGCGTAGGTCTGCTTCCGAGTTTACAGCGGTGGTGTTGGCGATGAAAACGTGCCCTCGCCAATGCATTAGCCCTTTACTGTACAGAATGTTCCAAATTTCAGAAAAAAAATCCGTGAATTTCGGCAGTGCAGCAAAAGAACCCATACTGAAATGGTCTAAGTGCTTCAATGGTATGCGCACGCCCCTCCAACAGTTTCACCCTTTCACAGCACTATCTCTGCATGAACGATAATCTATTAAAAAAAGTCTCAGAAGAATACTGCAGACTACTGTCAGTGCGGTCAGGGCCTTCAGCACTCTCCACACATGGTCTGTCAGACATTCCCCAGGCGGCAGTGCCAGCGATGGACCTATATTTCACAATCGAAGAGCTATCTATAGCTATATCGGAATTAAACAGACGGGCGTAACCCGGTCATGAAGAAGTGACCTATGACACAATCGGAAAGCTACCTCACAATTTCAGTCTTCGACTCCTGGGGTATTACAATTCTTCCTGCCCCGCCGAGGTGGCGCAGCGGTTACGGCGCTCGACTACTGTGCCCAAGGAAGTAGGGTCGAATCCCGGCCTCGGCGGCTGCGTTTCGATTGAGGCGAAACGGAGTGGCGTCCGTGTTCTGCGCGATGTCAGTGCACGTTAAAGAACCCCAGGTGGTCGGAATTTCCGAAGTCGTCCACTACGGCGTCTCTCATAGCCTGAGTGGCTTTGAGACGTTAAACCTCACAAACCAAACCAAACCAATTCTTCCTGGATGTCTGGTAAGGTTCCTACGGAATGGAAGTTGGCGAAAATAGTGCCCATTTTGAAACCTTCTAAACAGCCAATAAGTTACGCATCCTTCCGACCCATCGCCCTGTGTAGGTAAACATATAGAGGGAATAATCTCCTTACGTGTCTCCTGGTTCCTTGAGAGCCGAAATGAGTATTCTCAAGAAATGAACGGGTTTCGCCAAAATAGGTATGCGACTGATAATGTCATTACCCATGTCTCATCACTTGAAGAGTACCTTCACGCTGGGTACATACCCACAGCCGTTTCACTTAACATCAAGGCATCTGTTGAATGTGTTTCATCATGAAATTCTCGCAGCCTTGGCCAGCCTTGGCCTTGGAGGAAAGCATTGCAACTAGATTAGACACTGCAAGAGCGGCAAATTTTTGTGAGCACTCCAAACGATCCAACTCTCTTTCACGCAGTGAAAAGGGGCGTACCTCAGGGAGCTGTGCTCAGCACTCTCCTGTTCAATATTGCCCTTGTATATAAAACAAAAACCTTCCACGAAGAGTACACGTAACAAATATTGCAGATGATACTGTATCTGGAGTGCATCACGTTCGCTTTATACTACGCAGCAACGTATTCAGAGAGCGTTACTGCACATCTCAATGTATCTGGATCCCCAGGGAGATCGCCTATCATCAGAAAGTTGTTGCTACGGCTTTCACAAGAAAACGAATGTCTCGATACCTGCTCCTACTGGGTGGACGGTCTGTGTCGTATATGTATGATCACGACGATTCCTAGGTGTTATGATTGACAGTAATCTCTCTTGGGCACCTCAGATTAAACAACTTTCGGGAGGATCACTGCCGCATCGCAGGTTTCACATTCATGATGTGAACACGATGAGGCAACAACTGCCGGTTGATGGTTCTGCTTGAGAAATAGTACGTTGAAGGAGCGGAGCACTACTATTTACCTGTGCTTCAAAGATTATCTCCAACAAGCAAGAACGGCCTTGCTTGCGGATTTGTCTTGGACTCCCAAAGGAATCGTCCGCATCAGGAACACTTGCAAAAGCAGGGTGTCTCCCGCTAGATGTGATTTCCGCCTACGAAAGTATGCGTACCCATCTCCGACATGACCTCCAAGGGGAGGAGCTCCTCTTACACCATGTCTACCTAACTCACTACAACTCTGGCTTTTGTCAAGCTGTACATTTCCTGCCCCTCCCTACTATTACTCAGTCACGAAACCTACTACCTCTCACCTTTCCCCCATGGACACTATCGTCTCTAAAGGTGAATACATCTGAGGTATGCGAATAGTCGCATGCCTCAGGCAGCACTTCTGCAAGCCGCCTGCTTAGCCAAGGAATATACGCAGTACACCCACATATTCACTGACGATTCAACTACTCAAGGCAATTTTTATGTGCCCTCAACAAACCATATCCTGTCTTACCGGCTGTAGCGGAAGACCTCATCTATGACAGCTGAGCTCCATGGCGTTAAAGGAGCTGTTTCCTACATCCTGCGCCAAACCCCCGGACATTGGGTTATCTTCACTGATTCCAGAGAATCTCTGAAAAGCATCTATAACCTGCTGTAGAAAATAAATTATCAGCCTGTTTCCCTTGACATCGGGTATCTACATCATTTTGCTGATTGCCGCAGGTATCCACATTTCAGTATATACTAGCTAACTGTGGCATTCAAGCCAATGAAAAGGCAGATGAAGCGGCTCGTAAAGGCCACCAATATCAAAGATAAATTCGGAATTTCTTCACGAAATCTGATGCATCCCAACTGGCAAAAAAAAAAATTGCTTCCGAAATAAAGTATCGACTTTGGAGCTTGCCGACACATCACAATCAATTTATTTGCTCAGTTGAGCCACATCTAAGATTAAGACTCCCTCCGAAATTTCTTTGCCAACTAGAAACTCTTTACCACCGACTTCGCCTGAACTGTGAATATAAAAATGGCTTGCGATACTGTTTCGGTGAAATGAACTGTCCGCATTGTGACAACTGCATTTTGATATATATATATATATATATATATATATATATATATATATATATATATATATATATATATATATATATATATATATATATATATATATATATATATATATATATATATATATATATAGGGCAATTATGTATAGTCCTCCATACTTAGGATTTTCTGTAGCTGACCATGTTCAATTTTTGTATGGGAAAAGCTAGTTTTAGGAAAACAAGACACGTAACCACCCGTCTTTAATATTTATTGGCCCCGCTTTGCACGCTTTTTGCGTTGTACTGCGCTCACTGGCCTGATACTTGGATCTCAACAATACCACTTGCCTAATGACAGTTTCGTTTTTCTTATCGCCTTTTGAACAGTGTGCGCGTGCCTTATATGAGTGAGACAGGAGACAAGCAAATTTAGTCTCAAGCTTACGCCGATACAAGGTTCGCACTATGTCCTGCAGCACTCCAGAATGAAACGAGCCAGCCTAGTTCATTAATCGTACTTGACTCGAGGACCAAGCAGGTTGAATGTAGCACTACGTACTTCCCGGCGGGTTGCTGCAGACTGAATGCATATCAACTCTGGCTAGACAACCAGGCACAAGTATTCCCCTCTAGAAAATGGGAGATACACGTGTCTTAGAAAACGCTGCACATTAGGGGCACCAGACGAGCGCAGGAAGAAGAAACGAGAACACAAAATGGCTTACAGGAATTATTGTCCGCACTGCGAACGCGCAAACGAAACCCAAGCCGAAGCTGCAGATGGCCCGCTCCTGCCCCGCGAAGACCAGTGATTTGTGACGTCTGATGTGACCTGAGCATGCCGAAGCCACAGCAGACAGCCCTCTCCCCCCTTTCCTCCTTTCATGTTTCTCTCCTCTCCAGTGCTGTCCGACTCTTGTCAAATAAACTTAGTCTCGTAACCGTTACCGAACGTATGTGCGTCGTTCTTTTCAGGCTCCTGCGTGCGCGGCCCTGCCGCCCGAGCGAGTACCGCGTAGTAAAAGAGACTCGTGGTGCGACCTTGCTAGCATCGCTCCGTGGTGCTCGCTGTACAGTGAGACTAACCTAACAAAGAAAAACTAGGAACTCTACATCCCCAAAAATGAGGTTACGCCGAAATTGTACAGGAGACCTCTCCACACTGGAAAGCTGACTGCTCACGTGCAGAGCGCTGAGTGGATTGAGTTTTCCGACCTCACAACGGGGCGTATGCTTCTTGCGGCCAATGTCAGAGAATCTGTTAGTGTAGCACTGTGCCAATGACTCTAAATGATTTCTGGAAGCCGAGGAAAGCATAAGGGATTTCTCATGTGGGTGATGTTGATAAATGGTAAATTAGTAGTGTAATAATTTTTTTTTTACATTCCCAATAGGTTTCACCGTGTGAGACAGCTCTTACAAATTGACAAAATTTAGGACTATCAGCGATTGAAATTTTCAGTAAAGTTAAAATGCAAGCTGCGAATCAGTCGCTGCGGAAATATCTTAAAAAACTGTGCATAGGCGCTATCATGTTCGGCGAGGAAGTTTGAAGGCTGAATATTTCTTTATCACTGGAATTATTGAGCACTAAATCAATCTTATATATTAGGGTTACTTCCAGAACAGGTGCCGGATATAAAACTATCCTGAAAGAAATTGAGTTCATCGTATCTTGCGGATATAAAGATGTATTTATTCCCGAACTAAACACCGATAGTTGCGCCCGTATGAGGCTATTTTACCCCTCTTGTCAGAAACAAGGAGTTTGATCGGAAAACAGCACTTTGAAAAGAGATTCTAATGAGCTACCAGTGAAGTACCTTAATCTAGGTTTATTATATAATATTCAATACAACAATTAGGTGCTGGGAAGACATCTTTCGCAAAGATTCGAGCATTTTTCTAAAGAGATATGTGCTCAGTACCTCTGTTCCGTACGCATGCAAAAGCCTTCAACAGAAAAAAAAAAAATAAACAGAAAGCGTATGGCCCTGAGTTTAACACACCAAAGCGACATCGGCTATGAAGGTTGATGTAGTGGCGGGCTTCGGTGTCGTTGACCACGTGGGATTGTTTACCGTGCAGTCAAATTCAACAGCAGAGGTGCGCACCTTTCGAAACTTTCGTTATTAATCCCCCACCCCTTCCCCCCTGTTCTCGAAATCTAATGTCACTGGAATTCTGAAAGTACCGCAGCTGCTTTCTCTTTGCCGCGGCGCCGCCCATTGGCCAGCTGCGGTCACGTGCTCAAGCCCCGCCATAGATGGTCCTCTCGAGCAGACGACCCCGCTGTCATCGCAGGGCTTCGGCGGTACGCGGGAAGCGTGCCTTACATAAGTTCGTCCGATATTGCTCTGTGTGCATAAAACACGCATAACATGGTCGCTCTGGGTCGCCGAGGATGCCGAGGTGTTGCGCCTCAGGATATAGCAACAAAAATGAGGCAAAGTTCTGTTTACTGTCCCGAGCGGAAAGTTTAATAATTTTGATTATCAAACTTTCCGCTCTGGACAGTAAACAGAACTTTGAGCAGTATGTTGATGGTGGTGGTGAAAAACGTTTAATGATTCAAAGGGGTGGAGGTATGCATGAGCCGGATCTTTGAAGATCCGGCCCTCACAAATACAATATAACCGTATGTCTGCATCGCATTTGCACGACAAATTTGTCCCAACGAAGGGCGCCCGGCTTTGCGAGTTAAATATTTTGTGAGCTCATCAGCTGTTACTGGAGTCACTAAATGTTCATCCTGAGATTTAGTAGTTTGACGTCTCTGTCTCCATTGCATGTTTCGCTGTAGATGTTTTGTCTGTGACAGCTAGGTTTTCGGAGACGTTTCGTGCGCTTTTTTTTTTTCCGGAGGTCCATTTTGGCTAATGAGTAATTAGTCCCATAAATATATATGTGCTTTTCTAATATATGTTGCTCATTTGAGTTGTTTTTCCTCAAGTACAAAACAATTACCAAAACTATACGGACCATGAACGGTGCCGACCCGTGAGGGTTCCCCGTTAAATTAAATAACCTTGAGTTCATTAGCGTGCGCTAACATTAGGAGCCGACAGCAAGGAAAGGTCATGGGGGCATCACACTACTTTTCGAGTACGGTGGCTTGAGCGGTACGAATGAGCGTTATGTTTCGCGGATAGCTCGCTGCGCGACTAATGCCTTGCACACATGCTGGCGAGCATGGGTTGCGCACTGGTCTCTTCAGCCTCTTTGGGATCACATCATATCCTCGCGGTTACTGGAGTCTTCCGTTTTCATTCGCACAGCTTGTCTGCACGGCAAGGCTTACGCAAATAATCTCCTTGGTTTGGCGTAATTCTTTGCTACTTAGCGGCGCCTTTCCCCATTTCCTCCATCCTTTGTAAGTAGTCGCGAAAAGGTTTTATTGGGCCGCGAATCCAGAGCGTTGGCCTCGCGCGCCAGCGTGGTTGGCGCGTCACTGTCACTCCGACATAGAGAATCTTTCTGTACTCATCGCATTTCAGGCGAGCTCTCACGTGAACGCTGCATATATGACTGCTATAAACAGTTTGCCTGGTCTCAAAAACATGCGTTTGCGAGCCTTTCAGAATTACTCGTTCCGGCTATATAAAGCAGAATAACTGCGCTGCAGCAAATGAAGCGCTATACGCTTGCATCTTGCTGTACGCGCACGCCCGAGGAGTGAAGTACACGATCGTGGCTGCGCAGCAGTCGTGCGACGCTTTAAATGCTTTCGTAAACCCTCGTCCCATGTAAGATTTCATTCTTTAATACTACCATTCGTTATTTTCCGTGCGAAATCAATCAACGACGCATTTGAAGGGGAGACGCCACGAGCTATAGCGGAGCTTTGCTCGTCTAGCAGACGGCACATTCGTCGCGCTGGACCATTCCTGGCAACAACAACCCAATGTTGCCCACTCGCCGCCCGCTGATTGCGATACGTGAGTTCCAATGACTTTATCGAAATCAGCAGTCGAGCGCGCTCTACCATTGAGACGCCGCGATGGAGGTTCAGCAGTAAAAGAAAAAAAAAAGAGAGAATAATTCAGACAGCTCTATCGTGCATACAGAAGGCACAGAGTGGCCTGTTCAAACTGCATTGTGCTGTGTAGCAGTCTGCGGTCACCTGTTTCTGTGGGTGCACTGTTCCAAACAGAAACGGGATTATCCGATTTCTGAAGATTTGCATGCAGTTGTATTGACGGCAGCAACGTGTTTTGCTTTGGCACGAGGCCTAACGACAGCACCGCTTCGTTTGAGACACCGCATGGCAAAGAACCTCAAGCGCCGAAGACCGCGACGGATAACGCCCTTATCCAGCATGCAGAGGTGGGCAACCTCATGAGGTTTCGACCTCATTAGGTCGACCTCAACCTCACGGAGTGAGGTGAGGTTGAGGTGAGGTCGGTGACAGCTCGAAATGTTTTGAGTGAGGTCACGAAATTGGACCTCAACCTCACGCGTGAGTTTGAGGTTGAGTGAGGTCTTTATTGTGTGAGGTCGAAATTGTGAGGTCCAGGCTTTTTGCTGTTCCCGCGGCTTTCTTCGAAGAGCGCCCCTTTTGACGCGGAGCTCGAGCGTACTGCCGCGGTGTGCCCGCCGACCCTCGGTGTTTGGTTACCCCCCAATCGGGCGACCGGATGCCGCAGCCCCTGCTCAGCTTTCGGCCTTCCACTGTAATGTCCGCAGCCCGAGGACGCTTCCCTCTGGTCTACTTGGAAGGAGATAATTTTTTTTTACTTCACGAACTCCTCATGCCCCCCGCCCGCCACCCCCGTTTCCTCTGACTTGTTTGCGCCGATGCTTGCCGCAGGCTCAAACACCCATGAGCGCGCAAAGCACATAACTCACGTTGACCTGCGGTGCTTTTGTCGGATGCCGAAAAGAAACCAGCAAACTAAAAAGCGAAGCAAACTGTCTTTGCGCAGACGGCGCGGAGCAGAGCTGTGTCTTGTGCATGCCCGTTTCCAGGCGCTAACGTCACGGCTGCTGCCTTACATTCGATAAAGGACCCCGCTGTACATTACACGGAAACCTAACAGAAAATGGTGCAGCGAAATTGTTATCGGAAGCGATACTGACAGATAAAAAAAAACATGAACAAACCAGAAAAACCGGCACAATACCATCTGGGCATTTTATCGAAGTCCTCCCTTTCGAATTGTAGGTCATCGTTCTATATTCCGGTCCTCTAAATTTATATTCTTGTATTCTCTAGAACAACCTCTCTTTGGTCTTGTGCTGCTTGTTTCTTCTAACAGATTCACAGGTGATGAAGGTGTTATTGTAGCGGTAAAACATGCATCAGGATGATATGGACGGCAAAGCTTATAAGACGCAACTGGTATACAGGAAAAAGCCTGCGCATGTTAACCATTTGCCGAGATAGAAGAGACAAAAAAATATATGGGGCTTGTATGCAGTAAAGCGCAATGAAAAAAAAAAAATGATTTCGCTCCGCTAAGGTTCTTTATTTCTCTCTCAAATTCTAGTGAAATCAAGCAATGCAGGAGGAAGGGGGAGAGTAAGGGATTCTTAATTTCATAATATCAGGTTTCTCTTGAAATCTCTTATTAAGGCGCAGATAAAAAGAAAAGAGAAAAGCGTTCTCCTACATGTTTTTATGAGCTAGAAAGTATTGAGATGGTTTCCGGCTCGACATTTTGGTGTCTAGACGGACGAATTGGTGTGGCGAACTGAACGTGTCTGTTTTGTGCTCCCGTCTGCTCGAAACGGACAAATCAATCGGATGAAAATTGTTGTGGCAAATGTCGGAATAATTTTTTCAGATATTTGTTTTTTTCTTTAAAAATCAATTTAGATGTACGTGATATGAACCCAATTACATGCTAGCACTGAGGAATGCAGTATTAAGTCGATGTCTCAAAAGCTTCTATACTCTCTGGGAAGCGCAGTTCTCTTCTGTTTTTAGTGTGCGATATTTGTTATTACTTTCGTCAACATGGTATTTATTTATATATATTTTCTTGTATGTCAATTCAGTTCGTACACTGCCGAAAAAAGAACAGGCTTCTTCCCTCACGTTAGGCTCTTTCTTTGGCATCTTTTCAGAGGACTATAGCACAACCCTCCTTTCCACTTACCCGCGCGGTCATTTAGTTTTTTTCTTTTTCTTTTGCAAGTATTGGAAAGCGCGATCTAGTCTCTGAAAGCGGAGCTGGCACACATACGCCACTGCCTTTTGGTGTGTATTGGTGGCAGTTCGGCATTCACCGCATGAGCAAAACCAGATGCCTACAGACGGACGGCGAAAGGAGGAGCGCGTGCACAGCGGGGGGCGCGGTCCCTCCGGGCTGCTTGCTCGCCTCCTTTCTGTTGTTCTTGACTTTATTTTACGTTTGTGTGCTGTAACTATACGACACTAATGGGGAAACGGTTTCTCTAGATTCACCTACGGTGCATGTGGCGAAGCAGCTTCGGAGACACCACCGTGCAATTTATTTGTTCAGTCTTCAAAGGAAAACAAGTGAATACCACAAAGAAGCTCGTCTCAGAATTGTTGGCGAAATGGCATCCAGTATTCGGTTCGGACGTACAAGTATTTATATCGTGTGTGTTGTTGTTTTTTAGGCGGGTGGGAGTTGGACATTTTGCTCCAGCGAAATTTGACGGGCGAGCCGATGTTCGCGACAGCAAAGTGGTTCACATTTAACCCTTTTTCCTAGCAGTTCCAACCCTTGTAATTTTTTAATTTAAGCGTGGTGTTCGAAGAAGCAATTTCGCCAATTCTTGCAATACGCCACGGGATCACAGAATTATAAACTAACGCCCAGGAGTGGCCGGTTGGGACCTCATAAGATAAACAGCATTCCTCTTCGAAATTTTCTGAATGTTTATTCGGCGTTGGCCGAGTTTTATGATTAATTGGTGTTTTGCTGTCTTTTCCTCTTTTGTTTGTTTTGTTGGGGATTTAGTCTTCACAAGTCGTTTCATAAGTGGCTATTATGGAAAATTTGTGCCCCGTTAATATGACATCCGTTAATATGGAGGACCCGAATTATGGACAGTTTTTCTAGGGGCGAAGATTTTTCAATGTATTTATGTCTCGTTAATATAGAAACTCGCTCTCTGAACAATGGAGATGGAATGAATGCACACAGCCTATTCAGCCCATGTATTTTTGTCTCGTTAATATGGACATCGTCTGAAAAAAGCAGGGGATTCCGAACGCAAGTTAAAGAAGGGTGCGCACGCCGGGAACCTATGCGACAGCCGATACGGTCGGATGCCTGAACGAGTCCTGTGCAGTTGGAAAGAACCAAAGCGGGCGTGTCGTCGTTTTAGGAGGGGGGGGGGGGGGGGGGGGGGCAAGAGCGGGAAGGAAGGGAAGAGGAGGAGCAAAGTTGGGTGGTTGACAGGGATCGTACACAGCAAACCGAGGGTCAGCTAACTAAGAAATACCCCAAAAGGAGGGAACCGGGAGATTTCTGGGTGCAGCGGCAGCGCCTCAACTAGAGGCCGCAGTCGGGAAAACAGCAACATGTGGTCGCAATAAATTCTGCTGCACGTGAATAGAAGAGAGGCCGGTAAAAGCGTAAGAAAGAAACAATAAGAAGAAAGACAAGCGCCAAAATTGGGGGTGGGAAAAGAAGTTTTTCTATCCCAGAACACGAAGTGTGTTCCATGAAGCCGTTAACGCTTTTCGGTCAGGGTTAAGACACACTCACGAAGTAGAGCGACAAAATAAACGCGACGACCACGCAACCAGGACCGGGCGTCCCGTCCTGGACGCCCTTCCTTCTCATGCTCCTGGTTTTCGTCACTGTTGCGCTGCCGAACTACCACATGTTGCACCACAGCGATCCGCATGTCGGCTTCGCCTTGAGTCAACGATGCGGCCTTGACAAGGTCTGAGCTCTTCGTAGTCGGCTAGACACCGTTCTAAACTGTACTTCAGCTTGCAGTGTTTGTTTCATAAGAACACATACAAACGGCACAGGAAAGGGCTGTTTGATAGCCCTCTGTATAGCAGCCTGCCAACTTGACTCTCTCGCTTCCTTACAAAAACAGTACAAGGCAAGAAAGAGAATCAGAAGAACGTAAAGTCAGGGAGGTTAACTAGGGAAAAAGAGTGCAAAGGAGCAGGAGCTTGTAACTCTCAAATTTAGTCTGACTTTTGGCATGGTGGGAGTTAAACGCAAAAGAATGGAGCTGAACTTAGGCGCGAAGCGGGAAATCTGTGAATACAAGCGGCAAAAGCAATCTCAGTCAATCCAAGCCGTGAAAGACTGGACCCAAGTTCAACTAGGCCTCAGCCTCGTCAGGTCGACGGTATACCATCTATATATACTACCGGACTCCAATAAATGGCTCAACGTCGCCACTACAGCGTAAGTCACAGTCCGACAGCGCCCAGCACAGCTCGAAGAAATGGAGTCAGCCTTGTTAATGTGGTTCGGGAATGCGCACGCGAATGGTGCTGTCGTGAGCGACGAAATGCTTCAAGAGAAGGCTCGCTGCCTCGGCAACATTATCGGTGCTTCCTCTCCTCCGTCTCTATAGGTTTTACCTGTGATGACTTACGAAATTTTTGTTCAGTAAACCAGGGAGATGTTTACTGAGAAATATTATTCTACGCTCTGTCTAGGCGTTACTGACTTCAGCTACTAAAGAGGATGGCTGACAAGGTTTAAGAACAGACATGACGTTTCGGGTCGACGGATTTATGGAGAAGAGGGTAGCATCGACATCTCGGCTGTGTTTATATACCCAAATTAATTTAAACAGCAGCCATTATTTATAAATTTTTTTCTCAATTATATACTTTTCGTTTTTATTCATGACTCGTTATTATGGATGACTCACTTTATGGACAGTTTTGGTCGGAAACCAAAGCTTCCATACTAACGAGGCACGACTGTATTCCTATTTTTTCTTAATTTAATGTCATCATCATCATCATCATCAGCCTGGTTATACCCACTGCAGGGCGAAGGCCTTTCCCATATTTCTCCACTTAACCCGGTTCTGTGCTAGCTGCATCCACTTGACCCCTGCGAACTTCTTAATCTCATCCGCCCACCTAACTTTCTGCCGCCCCCTGCTACGCTTTCCTTCCCTTGGAATCCAGTTTGTTGCCCTCAGCGACCATCGGTTATCCTCTCTTCGCACTACATGTCCTGCCCATGTCCATTTCTTCTTCTTAATTTCCACTAGAATGTCGGTAACTTGAGTTATTTCTCTGACCCACTCTGCACGCTTTCTATCTCTTAATGGTACCCCTACCATTTTTCGTTCCATAGCCCTCTGGGTTGTCCTCAACTTAAGTAGAACTTTCTTGGTTAGCCTCAACGTTTCAGCCCCATAGGTGAGTACAGGCAAGATGCAACTGTTGTATACTTTCCTCTTGAGCGATACCGGTAAGCTGCTAGTCATAATCTGCGAGTGCTTGCCAAATGCGCTCCATCCCAATCGTATTCTTCTTGTTATTTTCTTTTCGTGGCCCGGATCTGCTGTTACTACCTGTCCTAAGTAGACATATTCGCCTACTACTTCCAGTATTTCGCTACCTAATGTAAACTGCTGTTCATTCCCGAGGCTGTTGAACATTACCTTAGTCTTCTGCATATTGATTTTCAAGCCCACCTTTCTACTTTTTCTGTCTAGGTCATCAATCATTATTTGCAGTTCATCCCCCGAGTTGCTTAGCAAGGCAATGTCATCAGCAAATCGCAGATTACTGAGGTATTCTCCATCTACCCTTATTCCTAACTGCTCCCATTCCAAGTCTCTGAATACTTCCTCTAAACCAGCTGTGAATAGTACTGGGGAGATTGTGTCTCCTTGCCTAACACCTTTCTTTATGGGAATTTTGTTACTTTCTTTATGCAGAACTATGGTTGCTGTGCAGCCACTATATATATCTTGCAGCACTTTAACGTACGGCTCGTCTACCCCCTGACTTCGCAATGCCTGCATCACCGTCGAGGTTTCAACTGAGTCAAATGCTTTTTCGTAATCAATGAATGCTATGTATAAGGGCTGGTTATATTCCGAGCATTTTTCTATCACCTGATTGGTGGTATGGATATGATCGATAGTAG